>NC_140239.1:26547421-26552421 GCF_949987555.1 Borostomias antarcticus | reverse complement strand
ATTACAACCATATTCGTAGACAAAAAGAAATTAGCAAACATTCAGTACATGACTAGTCTTTGTAATACAGGACAGCATTAATAATTATTACTGTACAATCTTTTAGCGGCTCAGTAGTTGACATGTCATCCAACATCAAAAGAGGAAAAGTCGTCCAAAGTCAGTTGAAACTCAGTCTCTCCCAAAATCTCTTTGTCCGGTTGTGCATGTCTTTTTTCCATTTTCCATTTACTAGCAAATATGCCCATGCTAGTAATTTAGACAAAAGATACTCATCTTTCACATCTCATAGTTTACTGTATAAGAACATTCTAGAAGGCAACACAAATGTGCTTTCAGTTTTTTTTCTCCTATTTTGTTCAGAACATGTTCTATTCATTTCCAATCACATAAATATAATAATATAATTATGTATTATTATTATTTTTGTTATTGTTGTTGTTAATAATAATAATAATATTAAGAAGAAAAAGAATTACAGGACCGGGGTGGGGGGGGTCTTTATTTCGCCACACAGCGACACATTACAGCGTGAGCGGGGACACGGCAAACAGCACAAACATTCAGCTGTTTGGGGGGCCGCAGGAATACATTCCAATCAAACACAATAATTGTTAATGGCTGTTATGGTTGAGTTGATTTTAGAATCATTGTGTTAATTAGGCTCATTCAAATCATACTAAAACGTAGATAAAAACAGACTTGATATACTAATAATAATTATTAAGATAAAGTCAAATTCCAAAAGCTGATGAAGACATTCATGATTGTGTTAACCATTTTTTCTTCACTAAACTCGCAATATAAATCAACGGGAAAATTAAAATAGAGCAATATATTTCCTTTACCATTTTGCTGATCATTACAAAATGGCAATTTGCAGGTTCAAGCAATGTCCTGTTGGTACACACCTGGTGTGGCTAGTGTATCACTCATACAGTAAGAGTTGAAGTGCAGTTCCTTTGACTACTGTACTCCTCTTTGTGATTTTTCTAGTCAATACTAATTCCTCCAAAAGACAAATTAGCATATACCTTTGTTCAGAATGTACTATGCAGTTCATAGAATCACGACACAAAATGGTGGATTATCAACACTAGTCATGATAGAGTACAACTGTAAAATGGCTCCAAGTAAAGCACTCAATGGCATGCTCTGCTGACCCTGTACAGTAGCCTATCACAGCTCAGTGTATAATCCACAAGCCGTCCTCGATCCAGAGCACATGCCACAGATAGACAGAGAGAGCTGGGATTGGCTGCTCGTCAGGAAATCAAAGCATCCCATTGGCAGACTGCACCCTGAGCTGTTTGGTAATGTAGGGTTACTAGGCTGAGCAGCAGAACTGGCATCGTTTCCAAGCCCCCCCGAGTTTAAGTGTAGAGCTGGAACAGTCCAAGCAATGGTGTAGACAGCAGCATAGCAGGGGTTTTGGCGTTGTCTGTGTCAGGGGGGGTAATTAGACAAACATCAGATACTCCCACTCACCTCATTACTTTCTGTGTCATGCATGTCCATCTGTAAAACTCGGACCATGTATGCACTGTGCATGCTTCAAGCAAAACAAACCCACACGGGAGTGCTATCCGTCTTGTGCGTACCTCTGGACCGCTACCGGGACCCGGACGACGGCGCCGATGTTAGCATTGATCTCACAGACTTTGTTTGATTTTCCCATCACCCACGGCGCAGCGTGTGGTGTCTCTGGCCTCCCTCCCCCCCCCCCGCCGGCTCCGTTCGCCACGGCCGACCCCTCACCACGCTCCGCGCCGCAGCAGAGAAAAGGGGGACGCCATGTGCCGTTTCACGGTCCCCGGTAACGATGAGTTGTCCTCATTGGGGGGTGGGGCGCTTGGCTATCCACACAAAAATATGCCGCGACCAGCTTTCCTGTCAGCCATTCAGGTGTGTCCGTCTAGCATGGCGGGAGGTGAACCATTGTCTGCTGACAACTATAGTTCTCTTTTCTCTCCACCCCTCCTTCCCTCTCCTAACTCTCTGTGTCAGGGTGAATGGCCACTGTGCACTGTGGCAGATTGAAGGTGAGAGCCATAGCGGTAGCTGGAGACAATGCACACTTCAGTTACTATGCATTGTATTCACACTATTCACAGTCACCGGCCAGCAGAGTAATCAGATAACTAGCCAACCGCCAAGTAGCGCTGGAACAGGCTGGGCCATCAGATAGATGAAGGACAAGGCTAATGCTAGCAGCCACTGTGTGCGCGTGCGTGTGTGTGTGTGTGTGTGTGTGTGTGTGTGTGTGTGTGTGTGTGTGTGTGTCTGTGTGTGTGTGTGTGTGCGTGTGTGTTCGCACGCTATAGGAGGAAATCATCCCAAGTAGCTCTACGGCTCTGTTAACGGTGGATCATTTGCCATTTAGCCTTGAAGTTGATTAACACATGATTGCCTTCTTAGCCCTGAGGTGGCCTTCTCCCTCCACCTCCATCTCTTCTCTCTAATTACCGTAGACGTCCTGCTTGAGGTTTATTCCACTGCTTGCTCTGCTGGTGTTTTGCGCCACTACAGGCATGTGTTAGTACTAATAGAATCAGTAAAAAAAAAGTCCCTTTGGTACTGTAGCTTTGTGGGGTTGGTGTTTGAGTGAGATAATTCTAGTTCTAATTCCCTGATTCGATAGCGTTGACAGGGATCCTCTGCCTGGGAAAGAAGTTTTCTTTCACGCCGTGGCTCAGAATTGAAACTTATTTGTCATACAGCTTAAAGCTGAATAAATATGTCTGCCAAATTCAGCGGTGTGATGTCAGTGAGAGGAAAGCGGGAAGTTAAATGAGTGGATCTCACTGCCAAACACGGGGGCTGGAGTCGGCCCAGGTTCATTCAATCCCAGGGTTCAGGGTACGTGAATACAGACTAGGTCTTGCAGGATGGCGACGCTAACTGCTGCACGCCGTCCCGTGACCATCCAATCGCTCCTCTGATCAGTTCTACATAAATTGGCGAGGCAATTATGTAAAACACCCACACACACACACACACACACACTTCACACCACACTTTGCAATGAATAACGATTAGAGTGGAAGCAGCTCAGTGTGCCATGTCTAAGCTGTGATCATAGGGTGCGGTCGCTGTCTTTTTAACTGCGTGTATCAAGACAAAGTCAGTAGTGTGTGGCCTGCGGAGAAGATCTTGGACCACAGATCTGGGATCAGATTTGCCAACCCCGTCCCCCCAATCCTAACCACAACCATTGGAGGGGGGGGGGGGGGGACAACGTATCTGACTTGGAATCAGTGGTCCAAGATAGCTTGCCTCCCCCCTACTGCCAGTGTGGGTACCTCTGTAGCCAGGCACCCTGCATGGTGTGTGTGTGTGTGTGTGTGTGTGTGTGTGTGTGTGCGCGTGTTTGCGTGTTTGCGTGTATCACAGGAGAGGTTTATCCTTTTCCTTAAAAACGGACGTATTATACAGTAGATGGACTCTACAGTATACTCTTCAAAACGTACAGCATGGCAGACTGTCCCCTTTATGCTGTTGGGGCTGTTTAATTTGAAAGCCATCCTCCCGCTGTGTCCCACTCTCAGCATCTCCTCATGGTGCCTCATTAATACACAGAGTGAAACAAGCACCCCAGACCCAGCGTCACAGCTAAGGCAGACAGACAGACAGACACTGTGCTCCCGGAAGGAAGCTCACTGATAGCTTTAGCTTTCCTGCATCTGGTGCCAAGGGAATATGTCCCCTTTTTCAAAAATAAAAATTCAGTCTCGATGATCAGTGTGTTCATGGTCATGCTTTTGTTTTTTGAGGGCATAGAGGAGTTTTGGATAAACGATAGACAAATCCAATTTAGAAATAGTGCGGTTTATTGAGTTAACCTGTACTCGGGGTACAATACCGGTAAAATGCCAAAGATTGTTATTACTACTGTGAATAATGCATTTCAGTGTCTCTGTTTTCAGCCCGCACGCCTCTTTAGTTGGCTAATAATTCTATTCTGCTCTGTTGAATTCATAGTGATGTGTAAATTGACACAAGGCAAATACAGTCTAACAAGTCATTCATATAATATTGATTCTATAACAGTTTCATATGCTGTGAAAATTCTCGCCTCCCACACTAGCCTGCTGCTCAATTTATTTACAGTGCCCTCCAATGCATCATCCAAGTGTTGAGCTTACTAATAGTTTTTCTCACACACCTACACTCAAATGTTTGTTGAACTGTACTGTATGCGTTTTCTCCTCTATATCACATAATGAAACATGGCCAGTAATAATTTGGTGATAATCTGCACATTGCTGTTGTTGTCTGTTTTCAACTGTTGCCATGCTACTGTATTTCTATGATCGTCTTTTTGTGAAAGAAAGACATTTCTAAAGAGGAACATGGCATTGTCTGTTTCTTTTTTGTTTGTTTGTTCTACAGAGATGTTGAAGGAGTTGAACCAACAGCGCAGAGCGAAAGAGTTTACAGACCTGAAAATTATTGTTGAAGGCAAAGAATTTGAAGTCCACCAAAATGTTCTAGCTTCCTGCAGCTTGTATTTCAAGGACCTGGTGAAAAGGTTTGCCTTCCCTCCCCTCCCCCACCTGCCATTGATCAGATCTGTTCTTTTCATAGGGCGCATTTGTGTCACTTTCTTTTCCCTCCCCCTCTCTCTCTTGCAGGTGTGTGAAGATTTTGGTTCCTCTCACAGGGCCAGCAGCCATTCCTCCCTCCTCTCCCGCTCAAATGAATGTATCTCAAAAACAGAGTAAAAGGTCAACCCTCGTCTTTACCTTTCCTCCCCATATAGAGCAAATTAACCACATTTCCATTTTAACGAGCAGAGAAAACGTTCCATGACTGGGGGATCTTTTAAAACTGACTTTAGAAGGGCTACGTAGGGCTCTCACATAAGAATATAACACCATACACTTTGGGTGACCATTTTGCCAGGGCTATGATATTGATAAAGGCACGTTGTTTTTCTTACTGCACAGTAGCTACCTTATTTCATGTGTCCACATCTCGGGTTTATTGTAGAGAAATCC
>NC_140239.1:26539921-26544921 GCF_949987555.1 Borostomias antarcticus | reverse complement strand
TACACACACACACACACACACACACACATACACATTCACTGAACAGAACGTCAGAAATTACTCTAAATGGGCACATACCATATGCTTCACTAGTGCTCCATTAAAAATGGCAAAGTAATGATGTAAATTCTTGTTTACATTTAGAAAATTCATTTTCATTTAGTAGGAATATCTTGTTACTTCTTTTCATTAGTCATTTAATAACTACCACACTTTCTCATTTGATCTATGAAATATATATTTAATCACTGTGGTTAATGTAAGCTACTGCTGTGAATATTTGCTACATTAATACTGTACTTCTTCTTACTCCGTATTTTAAAAATTCATAGAATATTCTAGAATGTTGTAGATAGAATATTTGATACATCCCCAATGCTATTACTTTCATAAAACTGCCCAAATCCATAATCACATCAAGTGTATGCAAATAATTTCCCATCTATTCCACGCTTGTAGAACAGATTGATACATTTTGATAAAATCTCAGTTACTCCAGCTCTCTCTCTCTCTCTCTCTCTCTCTCTCTCCCTCTCTTTCTCTTTCTCTTTCTCTTTCTCTTTCTCTTTCTCTCTCTCTCTCTCTCTCTCTCTCTCTCTCTCTCTTTCCCTATAAATACTTCTGCAGAGTGCTTACAGTCCTTTTGAATCTGGCTCCCAGTGCATTGAACTTGTCAGACATTTTTCCATCTGCACCTTGCTACCTGAAGTATGTAATGCCGCTCCAAAATGTGCCAGCACGGTCGCACTCACCCACCAGAAAAGCTATTACCTTCCCCTTTCGAGGGCGACGCACAGAGCAGAGAGACAGATCACCCCCAGTAATTCCATTTTACCTCTCAGGCTCTCCAATAAGTACGCTCTGCACCCGGTTAATTTATGGCCCCTGCATCGGCCGTGAGCTGTAATGTAAAAGAACACAGACTTTGAGCAGTCTTGACACACTTTTATGTCATTTGTTTCACCTCTCTCTGCCCACCCCTCCCTCCACTCACCCCCCACCCCCAACCCTCTCTTATGGACTCTCAGTCTTTCTCTCTGCCTCTCGTTCTCGATCTGTCCGTTGCCCCCGTGGTGCTGTGGGGGTCGGTTGGGGCGGATGTGACGGGGGGTAGACAGCGAGCTTGAGAACAGGACTGAAATGGCTCCAGCCTGTCTGCCACTGTAGATGGCTATTCTAGCCGAGAGCACTGAACACTGAGCCTGAACACTAACACACTGAACCCCTGTCTCAGGTTAGGCCCAGTGTGGACGACCTGGCGACACCTCCTTTCAAGATGTGCCTTTAGTCCAACGCGTACTTCTTTTAAACTTGAAGATGAACATCATTTGCATAAGTGCAGCCAACGCAACTCAGAACTTGAGTTTGAAATGCAAAACCAATCTCAGCCTCAATAATTCTCAGCCATGGTTACTGTATCCATGGTTACCTTATCTCAGGCAGTTGTTCTGTCTGTCACACATAGCATCATATAGACCCCTAATGCAAATAAACAAGCAAAACAGCCCGTTACAAAAACACAGAAATAAAACGATTAGAGTGCAGTCTCAACCAGACAAGCACACCTTGTTAATTCGTTGTCTGATTTTCTATTGTTGATGACAGAAGGAATAAATCTAGTAAACAGTTCTAAGTTTAGGGACACATTAGGGAGACATGTTTGTCACCCCCCTTCCCACACACACACACACACACACACACACACACACACACACACACACACACACACACACACACACTCTCTCTCTCTCTCTCTCTCTCTCTCTCTCTTTCTCTCTCTCGGCTCTGACAGTCTACAATTTAAGACCCTGGAAAAAAATAGTGGTTATTTTTTCATAAATACAATTTATCTTACTCAAGCTCCTCTCTCATTTGCCTCTCTCTCCCACCCCAACCCTCTCTCTCCCCCCTTCTCTCTCTCCCCTATCTCTCCCCCCCACCCCCCAGAGCCCAGTTTCTTATTCTCTAAACAAGTCTGCAATCAGATGCAGCAGAAACATCTACTTCCCTCAGTAGAGCTGGGAAGTAATTTCCAGAACAACAGACAAACAAACAAATTGCCACCGATTCCGATTGCACTAATTGAACCTGGTTGATGAGCATGCTCTCGTTTTATTTTTTATCCCCCTTTTTGATTTGCCTTTCTTCTCTCCCCCCACCCCTCCTCCTCCTCCATCGCTTACCTCTGGACTACACCCCCCTCCCCCTTCCCCCCCTTCTCTATCTTAATAACGCTAACGCAGAGCTTAGGGTGGAGGTGCAATAACTCCATGTGGCTTTTTGCTTTGCAGGAGGAAAAAATAAAGTGTCACCGCTTTGGTTTTTCCAGCCCATGTCCTTCCAGAGACACTCTTACCCCTCTTACCCCCCACACCCCCCTCCTCCGGCCTCCAGAGTGCACTCTCAACGACAACTAATGTCTCAGTTCATATACAGGCTACTGCTGATTATTGCAGCGAGGACAAAGGCTTTGTTTAGGTGTGGTGGGGGCGGGGCCGGGGGTGGGTGTGGGGGGGGGGGGGTATCTCTTTAAAAGACCCAGGCACAGTCATGGAACAACACCCCCCCCCCTACCCCTTCCCATCGCCCTCAGAAGGATGGCTGCTGGCTCCCTGATGAAGAACCAACCCCTGCCTCCCTCCCTCTCTCTCTCCCCCCTCTCTCCCCCCTCCTCACACTCCACTAACCATTCTGTCCATTTGTCTGTCTGTCTGTCTGTCTGTGCGTGGCATGTCTGTCTGTCTGTCTGTCTGTCGATCTGTCTGTCTGTCTGTCTGTCTGTCTGTCTGTCTGTGCGTGGCATGTCTGTCTGTCTGTCTGTCTGTCAGTCTGTCTGTGCGTGGCGTGTCTGTTCCTCTGTTCCTCGCTGAACTGTGACCAATTGCAAAGGTGTCTGGCGGAGAACGTCTCAAACCACCCAAGCAGCAGAACACAGAAACACGTAGAGTAGACGTCATTCCCCAGTTAGGCACCGTGTGGTCTCGCATAACGAGACCTATCTCCACATTTCCAGCGCCGGAAAAAGGTCTGTCTGGACTCTATTACCATTCAGGAATAGAGGGGGAAAAACTATGGTACTTCTTTAAACCAATCAAATTCGGATTCAAATAAGCTTCCATGACAGATGAAAAATGTATTGCTCAAACAGGTTGCTGCCAAAGTAGAGCAGAAAATTATTAACATTGACAAATAAGATCACAATCACAATATTCTTTGGCGGAGCGGCTACTGCAGCGCCACACTGGGCTGTTGTTGTTTCACGTAGTCTGATTGGCCGAGAACATGAACCGGGCGCCACTGATTGGGCGGTAATAAACAAATGATGCGGCTTATTCCCAAAACCTACAGTACAGCCGTTGAGACTAGGCACTGTGAGAGACAGAGACAAAGCACCCCGCCATCCATCTTAACACAGGCTAGTTTTCATACCGTTTATGCCCATAGCCGCAGGGAGGAAGGAGACAATAGACTACCCTGAGCTTTCTCGGGCATTGATTCCATTTATTTTGCCCTTGAGTGGATTATTGTTTCACACGGGACATTAAACAACTCTCCCCCCCGTGCCCCCGGGGAGGCGGGCTCTGACACGGGAACTCATCTTGGCTATTTGATCCCCCATGATGTCACAATGCAGTGGGACTCCTGAGCCACTCTCGCCCCCCCCCCCCCCCCCCCCCCCCAGAACACATCCTCCCGGTCCAGAACCCAAGTGTTCGGGGGAGGTATTACGTTCTGCTGCGCTGCCCATCTGCCACCCCCCCCCCCCCTCCCATTTGATCCCCCATGATGTCACAATGCAGTGGGACTCCTGAGCCACTCTCGCCCCCCCCCCCCCCCACACACAGAACACATCCTCCCGGTCCAGAACTCAAGTGTTCGGGGGAGGTATTACGTTCTGCTGCGCTGCCCGTCTGCCCACCCACCCCCTCACCCCCCAACCCCCCTCCCTCGCAGGCCCACGGCTACACTGTGCCCATACACGCATGTTGATGCGGCGGCGGGTAGCAATACCGTAATGGCCGAGGGGCAGAATTGTTCGAAAAATAAGACCGACGCCATATTGTAGCTTTGTGTTTCTCCACCCCTCTGTGCTTTGCGGTCCTGTCTCTCGCCTGCTCTTCAGTCTACACTCTACCGCACTGTGTACGCATGTCCCTGTGATATACATGAAAACACACATGTCAAAGCATGCCATTTGGATTTTTGTTTTGTTTTGTTGCCATAATAAGACAGAAGCAATAACCTGTGATCCCCTAATCGCCGTTTGGAGAGTACATTTTGTTTCAGATGCAGCACTTTAAACGTTTACCGTACAAATCTAGTCTAATAAGACGTTAGAAACCCTCTTCACTGTGCCCTTTCCACCTTACTTTGCGTCTCATGTTGTAACGATTCTGTTACTTTTTCCCCCTTCGTAACAACCCAGGGTGGGTGTGTCTTGTAGCTGTCGTGCGTCGCGGTGTTTCTCTGAGGCATCCTAACTCCCTCTCTGCCGTGATTGGTCTGCCAGGTCGTCAGGGGAGACGAGGAGCGGGGACAAACTGGAATTGACCATGAGCAACATCGGAGCGGACGTGCTGGAGCAGCTGCTGGAGTTCGTCTACACGGGCTCGCTGGTGATCGACTCGGCCAACGCCAAGACGCTGCTGGAGGCTGCCAACAAGTTCCAGTTCAACACCTTCTGCAAAGTCTGCGTGTCCTTCCTAGGTATGTATGCGGCATGCGCGTCTGGCACGCGTGTTTGTGTGTGTTGGATTTGCGTCCGCCTGTGCTCTCGAACCACGTACTGTACAGCCGAGCGCAGTGCCTTGTTGTGAAGCCCGAATTCTGCTCGCCATTCTTGGCACGCGCTCCCTCGCAAAAGCCAGGCTGGCAAGGGCTCCTGCCGGGCAGCGGTAGAGCTTTTGACTTCCTAACTGCCGCCCGTTGACATTTGGCATTTCAGTCACTTGAGTCATATTAGCAGACACGTTTATTAAGTGCAGTCATCTAGAATGAGT
>NC_140239.1:26529921-26534921 GCF_949987555.1 Borostomias antarcticus | reverse complement strand
GAAAAGCATGACCCCAGCTATCTCATTAGCTTCCTCAAATGCATGTGAAAACAGCCCATTGGTCGCAGGCCTGAGATGTGTGTAAACACAGTTCCAGTATGCAGGTACTGTACGTTCATTTTATTCAAATTCACCAGGATCAACAGCACGCAGTTGTGATGATCAGTTTATTCATCCGGATCTTTTTATTGCTTGAGCAATACGCTCTGAAAGAAGGGCTGAAAATATTTGTATATTGTATGTAAAAAATAAATAAATAAAGGAAAAGGTCATGATGACATTGTGTGTGTGTTTACGAAAGATACATTTGCTTGGTTTGAATCTATAAAAGTGGGTCACAGCTTAATGACCATGGGAAATAGTGGGTCCCAAGGCCAGAGCAGTCGCAGCCTCAAAACTCATCTCTTCAAGAAGTACTACAACAATTCCTATTGTATTGGACTGTATTTTAGATTGCTATTCTTGCACTTTGCCTTCAGCACTAGATTATGCTTTTAGTCACTTGTTTTAGAAAGAAGATGCACTTGTGAGTTCTGGCAAGTAGTGGTACATTGGCTTCTCCTACGTGAAATGCAATTATTGTCAGTCGCTTTGGATAAAAGCGTCTGCTAAATGACTGTAATGTAATGACATGAGAACCACAGTGCTAGATCCAGCTCCTCCAGCGATATGGTGCTTTTGACAGAGGCAGGAGGAGGTGCTGGCGGAGGCAGGAGGAGGGGCTGGCGGAGGCAGGAGGAGGGGCTGACAGAGGTAGGAGGAGGTGCTGGCGGAGGCAGGAGGAGGGGCTGGCGGAGGCAGGAGGAGGGGCTGACAGAGGTAGGAGGAGGTGCTGGCGGAGGCAGGAGGAGGTGCTGACCGAGGCAGGAGGAGGTGCTGGCGGAGGCAGGAGGAGGTGTGGGCGGAGACAGGAGGAGGGGCTGGCGGAGGCAGGAGGAGGTGCTGGCGGAGGCAGGAGGAGGTGCTGGCGGAGGCAGGAGGAGGGGCTGGCGGAGGCAGGAGGAGGTGCTGACCGAGGCAGGAGGAGGTGCTGGCGGAGGCAGGAGGAGGTGTGGGCGGAGACAGGAGGAGGGGCTGGCGGAGGCAGGAGAGGTGCTGGCGGAGGCAGGAGGAGGTGCTGGCGGAGGCAGGAGGAGGGGCTGGCGGAGGGCGGAGGCAGGAGGAGGTGCTGGCGGAGGCAGGAGGAGGTGCTAGCAGAGGCAGGAGGAGGCTGCGTAGGAGTACACGTCTTTATGGCTCCAATCCTCCAGCCGTGAATAAAGGCAGGGATTCAGGGACACTTTCAACTCATTTACGAGTGGTTTAAAAACGTCAGGGGGATTACCGCTGGCTAAATAGTACCGGTCCGTCACTCGGAGCGAGACTTATTCACAATGATCTCTTTTCATGGAGTTCAAAGATGGTGGGGAAAAAAAACGTTCTACGTATTGGCAGCAGAGCAAGTAAATACTGGAATTGAGGTTTTGATTAAATTTGTGTTAGCTTTTGATATGTGATACCTGTGAAATCATTGTGCACTATGCCATTGGGTGCTGTCTGTTCTGCGACAAGGATTCAAAATATTTTGTTTGATACAAAAAAACTAAGCTAACTAAGGTTTGTGGGAGGTAGTTGGGGCGGAAGCATTGCAGAGCTGTGTGTGTGTGTGTGTGTGTGTGTGTGTGTGTGTGTGTGTGTGTGTGTGTGTGTGTGTGTGTGTGTGTGTGTGTGTGTGTGTGTGTGTGTGTGTGTGGTGTGTGTGTGTGTGTGTGACCAAAGGCCTTTGGTCCAGGCAGCCTGTTGCGGTGAGCAGCAATCTCACAGTCTATTGGAGGGTTGGAGAGAGGAGCTGCTCACACACACAGACCAGGAAGCAGGAGAAAGACGGAGGGAGGGAGCTTTTCACCATCTGTCCAAACAAACATCAAGCATATAGCCCCTGAGAGGAGGAGAGACCTCCCGTCCTAATCTAATATTCATCCGCGGGTCTCTCTCTCGCTCCTCTCTGTACCATGACATCAGGGGAGCGGAGCTGTGATTGAGCTCTCGGCCTCTCACAAATCTCCCAGTCAGGTGTGACCAAAACACCGAGACAGAACTAGACTAGGAGAGGAGGGAAGGGGGGAGGGGGGAGGGGAGCAGGGGAGGGGAGAGGAGAGGAGTGGAGAGGAGGGGAGCAGGGAAGGGGAGAGGAGTGGAGAAGAGGAAATAATGAGAGAGGAGGAGAGGTGAGGAGAGGAGTGGAGAAGAGGGGAGATAATGAGAGAGGAGGAGAGGTGAGGAGAGGAGTGGAGAAGAGGGGAGATAATGAAAGAGGAGGAGAGGTGAGGAGAGGTGTGGAGAGGAGTGGAGAAGAGGGGAGATGAGAGGAAATAATGGGAGAGGAGGAGGGGAGGAGAGAGGAAGGGAGAGGATGGTTGAGGAAAGGAGGGGTGAGGAGAGGAGAGAAAAGGTGTGGAGAGGCTAGGAAAGGAGAGGAGGGGTGAGGAGAGGAGAGAAAAAGGTGTGGAGAGGAGAGGAGAGGAGAGGAGAGGAGAGGAGGGGTGAATGGAAGGAGAGAGAAAGGAAGAGAGGCAGGGAGGGAGAGGGGGAGGAGTGAGTGAGAGAAGATTCTTTCCAGAGTAGAAACGTGTGACGTGAGTGACTGAGTCCACCACAAAGCTCATTTTCAGCAGTCTCCTCATGTCCCTCCAGTCGCCTGGAAAAGGAAAGCTGTAGAAATCTGTGTGTGTGTGTGTGTGTGTGTGTGTGTGTGTGTGTGTGTGTGTGTGTGTGTGTGTGTGTGTGTGTGTTTCTGTGTGTTTTAATGACGTGTCGGGCCTGATTGTCACAGTGCTGACACACCCCAAGGGACAGGAGAGCCAAACACTATGGGCTGTGAGCTGTGTGGGTACTGTATGTGCTTGTTTGTGTGAGTATGTGCTTGTGTGTGTGTGCGTGTGTGTGTGTGTGCGCGCGTGTGCGTGCGTGTGTGTGTGTGTGTGTGTGCGTGCGTGCAAGTGTGCGTGATTGTGCCTCTCTGGGTCTGCCTGTGGGTGTATGTATAAAACATAGAGGTACATTCTGTCCAGAAGGTTGTAGGCTGCGGGCTACGGAGCCGAGCAGCGGTCCAGCTGACTGCAAAAATAAGATAGGGCTCCCGCGCCGCCCTGCCCTGTCACTAACGTCCCCCCGCTCTGGGGAACGCAGGCCGGACCGCGCTGTCAGCCAGTCTGAGAGCATTTCAACCCGGGTGAGACATAATGGTCTTGAGCTAGACACAGAGAGAGAGAGAGAGAGAGAGGGAAGGGGGGGGAGGTAGAGAGAGAGAGAGAGAGGGGGGGGAGAGAGAGAGGGGGGGGGGGAGGGAGAGAGAGAGAGGGGGGGGGGGGAGAGAGAGAGAGAGAGGGGGGGAGGAGGGAGAGAGAGAGGGGGGGGGAGGAAGAGAGACTCCACTTAAGAGTCTGGATTTACTCACGATACATTTCACGCAACTCCAAATTGCCATAATCGGCATGAAGCAGCGAGTGCTGTTTCGTCCGTCTCCTTAGCGAACGGTAACCATGGGGCCCGGGAGCCCATCAGACATGCACGGCCTCGGCTCCCGTCCGGGAAGCGGCGCACAACAGGCTCGCCGTTCCGCCCCTTTGTCCTCTCTGTTCTACAGCGGTCGTGGTTGCGGAAACGTTAACGCCGAACCGCTGAGTGTCTCTAAACGGTCCCCCATGCAGGTACGGCGGCGCGGCCGCTCATTTGAAACCGTTTCCAGCACTTTCATCTTGTATTGATCAAGAAGCCAAAGAGACATATCACCACTCACAGCTAAATGGCTTCCCTCCTCCCAGACTGTGCTGTGGAATCTAACCGCTGCCCAGACTCCGGTTCCATCATCGCTTCCAAACATAAACGCAGCTTTTGGAAAATAGCAGGCGAGCGGTTCTGTCCGCGTGTCGGAGGTGCTGACAGGAGCGAGGGGCCTGTCCTCGAGTTCACCCACACAAGACGGCGAACGGCCCAGAGACACATGGTTCCGATCAGAACCAGCGTTCGCTTTCTCTCTCTCTCTCTCTCTCTCTCTCTCTCTCTATCTCTCTCTATCTATCTATCTCTTCTTCTCCTGTCTTTACTGTATCTCTCACTTTCTGTCTTTCTTTCCTTCCTTCCTCTGTGTCTATCTCTCGCTCTCTAGCTCTCTCTCTCTCTCCCTCTCCCTCTCTCTCTCTCTCTCTTTCTCTGTCCATGCCAGTGCCTGAATAGAGCTCCATTAGCACCTCCTGGACCATATTTCATGGTGGATCCTATCAGTACAGGTGACTGTGTTGGACAAAGCCTGATGATTAATGGCTCTTTTGGAGAGAACCACCGACTAATTTAACAGCTCAAATGTCCAGTATTAAAATCCCTTTAATCCTTTTAATCCTTTTAATGCTGGATTTGCCTGATAAAAAGGACGACTTCACCACTGGCATTATAAACACTCATCAAAAAAAGAACAATGCTTATTCAGGCATTGAACTTTTCAGACCCAACTCATTCCACTTTTTATTAAATTCTGTCGTTGTACTTTTTAATGCAGATTTTGAATGCACTTTTGGTAAGGCAAGGCAAGGCAAGTTTATTTATATAGCACATTTCAGCCACAGGGCAATTCAAGGTGCTTTACATGAGACATTAAAAGCATTAAAACAAAAAGCAAGACATTATAGACATTTAAAACAAAAGGCAGGACAAATTAAAAGCATTAAAACAAAAAGCAAGTCATTATAGACATTTAAACAAAAAGCAGGACAAATAGAATATAGGAATAAAAGTTACAGTGCAGTATACTGATAAACATAGCTCCTCTTAGAAAGCAGTGGCAAAAAGAAAAGTCTTCAGGCTTGTTTTAAAAGAACCAAGAGTTGCAGTAGACCTGCTGTTTTCTGGAAGTTTGTTCCAGATATGTGGAGCATAAAAACTGAATGCTGCTTCTCCATGTTTTGTTTTAACTCTGGGGACAGAAAGCAGACCTGTGCCAGATGACCTGAGAGGTCTGGATGGTT
>NC_140239.1:26514921-26524921 GCF_949987555.1 Borostomias antarcticus | reverse complement strand
TCTCTCCCTCCTCCCTCTCTCTCCCTCTACCTTCTCCCTCCTCTCTCTCTCTCTCCCCCTCCCCCTCTCTCTCTATCCTCCTCTCCCCCCCCCAGCCCTCCTCTACGCCAGCTCCTCCCCCCAGGTGGATTCATCCCCCGCCAGGAGCAGGTCTGGACACACCGCCTCACGGGGAGCGGAATCTTATCAACTTCCCCCCGGGGGGGGCTACTGACCGCACAGGAATATGTCTGGGTGCAGCGTGCGAGCGGCGGGCGGTTATTGGAGTCACCTGGGGGAGCGTCTAAGCACCGCAGACGGGGGCAGAGCAGGGAGGCGGCGCGGGGAGTGAGAACAGAATGGGGGGGGGGGGGGGGGGGGGGGTGCAGGACGAGGCCGCGGGATGATCTGATGGCGTAGGAAGGAAGAGCGGCCTGTCCTTAATACTGAGCGCCGCCTAATCCGTCTTGTGCGGTCGGACTGGGGTTTGGAGAGGGGGAGCGCGCGTGTCATGCGTCCGCTTTATATCGATGTATGCATGTGTGGGAGGAGGAGAGAGTCAGCAATGGAGAGAGAGAGAGAGAGAGAGAGAGATTGGGAGAAGGATGGAGAGATAGGTATTTAGGATTGAGGAAGGTTAGAATGCGAGGTTCTCTTGAGATAGAGAACTAGAGCTATGGTTTGATTACTCTCTCTCTCTCTCTCTCTCTCTCTTTAGAGTATCTCTCACTTGCTCATCCATTCCCACTCCTACACACACATATGCACACACAGGTCAGTGAGTCAGTGCGATATGAATTATTGAAGCCGCCCAGGCTTGCACGCTGTTTTGAAGTCCATCTCTCCAGCAGAGGTGAATCCGAGGGACACCACTGACTCTCTTAAAGACCAGGAATGTGACTCTGACTCAGGAAATGCACCAAACATGAGCCGACGCTGTTTTAACGAGGTGATTCACAGCCAGCTCTGTGATCTGATAGGGTAGACTGATTTGTTCGGGGGTTGGGTTTCGACGCTGGGTTTTTGGGGGGGCGTTGGGGGGTCCGAGGTCAGCTGGAGAACTAGACAGCAGAAGACCGCTCATTCAGTCCACCCCCGGGTCGTGACCTGAATACCTGTGGACACGCTGTCCTCCGCACTCGCCCCCACCACCCTGTCCCCCCACCCTCTCTAAGTCCCCGAACCAATTGGACGCCGGACAAATGCACACGTAGACATTTTAAAATCACCACAGAGTCATGGAGGCCGAAGCTGCCCCACTTAACAGCGATAACTCAGGCTTACTGGTCAGGACAGGTCAGCAGGTTGCTGCTATTCCAGGATTATGCTTGGACATTGAAAAATGTTGTATTTTTTAATCTTGTCCAGGGGAAGGCTTTATGGAGGCGTTGACCTACGGAGGGTAGTCCAAACTTTACAAAGAAAAGGAAAGGTTGCACACTATTTATTATAGAAAGACCAAAGTTCTGGCACTCAGCAACTTCGTCAGGTTGGATCTGTGATCTCAACTAACCCAACAACTCAACAATTTACTTCTAATATGGGGTGGATGTGTGAATCTCCTAAAGCCTCAGCTACAGTTCTCTTTACAATAAAGCTTACACTTGTATTTATAATAATAATAATAATAATAATAATGTTATTATTACAATATGTTGTTATTATATATATATAATATATATTATTATTGTTATTATTATTATTATTAATTGTATTATTATTGTTGTTATTATTGTTATTATTATCATTATCAACAGATATTACCATTATCTGTTGGAGAGGGCCAGCCAGTGTGTTAATGTGTTCATTGAGCTGTTTGTTTGATGAACTGCTGGGTAAACTGTGTGTTTGGGAGGTGACTCGGCCGTTCCCATCTGGATACTGGCCTCCAGCCCCAGGCACACACACACAGGAAATGTCAACAACACACTCTGTGCTCTGTGACCGACCATCACCCCTCCTCTCCTCTCCAATCCTCCCCTCTCCTCTCTTTTCCTCTCCTCCCTTCTCGATACCTGTCCTCTCCTCTTCTCCCCTCTCCTCTCCTCTCCTCTGCTCCTCTCCTCCCCGCTCTTATTCTCTCTTCTGCTCTCCTCCTCTCCCCTCCGCTCATCTGCTCTCCTCTCCTCTCCTCTCCTCTCCTCTCCTCTCCTCTCCTCTCCTCTCCTCTCCTCTCCTCTCCTCTCCTCTCCTCTCCTCTTCTCCTCTCATCTGCTCTCCTCTCCTCTCCTCTCCTCTCCTCTCCTCTCCTCTCCTCTCCTCTCCTCTCCTCTCTTCTCATCTGCTCTCCTCTCCTCCTCTCCCCTCCTCTCATCTGCTCTCCTCCTCTCCTCTCCTCTCCTCTCATCTGCTCTCCTCCTCTCCTCTCCTCTCATCTGCTCTCCTCTCCCCCTCTCCTCTCCTCTCCATTGCTCTCCTCTCCTCCTCTCCCCTCCTCTCATCTGCTCTCCTCTACTCCTCTCCCCTTTTCTTCTCTCCTCTGCTCTCCTCTCATCTCATCTGCTCTCCTCTCCCCTCTTCTCCTCTCCTCTCCTCTCCCGTCTCCTCCTCTCTTCTCCTCTCCTCTCCTCTCCAGCCCTCTCCTCTCTGGGGAGTTCAGTGTAAACTGAGCAGGATGTTCCAGACGAGGACCTCAGGTGTGCAGCCGCTCAGAGAGATTACAAAATGGAGTGTTGGTCGAAAGTCTCGCAGAGAGGCTTCTACAATCTGCCTGGGTTTTTTTTTCTCCGCGGCCAGTGTTCTCAGCTCGGGCTGATGGGAGTCTTGCTGGTCTTGTTTACAGCGTTTAGCGTTGACATAGATAAGAGTCCCACGGTGTCATGGCCGGTAGACGTTCACACACAGGCGTTACCACCATGGACATTGGTCACTATGGCAACTGCTGCTGTCAGACAAGTGCACCTGTCTCCTGCACATCCTGCCTCATGCACAACACACACACGCACATGCACGCACACACACACACACACACACCCGGTACGATTTTCATTCGATTTAAAATTTTTCCTCAAAGTCCAGTGTTTTTGCCGTATTTATTTGAAGACTAATGACTAACAGGGGTATAATGAGACCGGAGTGTGCATTTCTTCCGCGGTCTGTCTGAGACGCAAACATGAAAGTTGTTTTTCCTTTGAGCTTCCCGGCAAGTCTCGGGTTTGTTGGCGGCAATTCATTTTTACGAGCCTGCGAACAGTCATTTGATATGTTTTTCTTACCTCCCCCCTCCCTCCTCCCTCCCTCCCTCCCTCCCTCCCTCCCTCTCTCCCCCAGCACGTGTCCGAGCTCCTGGCCGCGGTGCGTCTTCCCTTCATCCACCCGTCCTACCTGCTGAACGTGGTGGACAACGAGGAGCTGATCAAGTCGTCCGAGGCCTGCAGGGACCTGGTGAACGAGGCCAAGCGCTACCACATGCTGCCCCACGCCCGGCAGGAGATGCAGACGCCCAGGACCAGGCCCAGGCTCTCCGCAGGTACACACACACACACACACGCACACACACACACACAATCCTACTGTACACACACACACACACACACACACACACAATCCTACTATACACACACACACACACACACACATGCACACACACACACAATCCTACTGTACACACACACACACACACACACAATCCTACTATACACACACACACACACGCACAATCCTATTGTACACACATACACACACACACACACACGCACACACACATGCATGCGCACACACACACACACGCACAATCCTACTGTACACACACACACACGCACACAATCCTACTGTACACACACACACACACTCACACACAATCCTACTGTACACACATACACACAAACACACAATCCTACTGTGCACACTGTAGAAGAATTATTTGATCTAAGGTCAAAAAGGATTTGCCAAGGTTCGCTCAAAGAGGTTAAGTCTGGTTTATTGAGAAAACATACGAGCGCAAGTGATAACGCACGTGAGGATAACGCACGTGAGTGGCATCCAGCAGAAGTGCCCCTGAACGGTGTTGCAGGGTCTTATATTCAAGCAATACACAGGTATGACGCTTCCAGGGATTTGATTGGCTAACCCATCTGTACACGTCATAATAGAGTGGCGGACATCATCAACAGTGGTCAAGAGTAGAGACACGTGATATGAGAAAGGGCGGCAAATCCTGCAGGGACAATGGAACAAAGGATGGTTATTCCAGAGCAGACAACGTCTAGGTGTGTCGACCTCCTGGAGAGGTCATCCTGTTATAAAATGAGTTTAGCACAGCTATGTGAAAGGTTAAGGGAGGTAGTGAAACTACAATTTCCATGACAGCACACACACACAGACACACACACACACACAATCCTACTGTGCACATACATACAGTACACACACACACATACACACAATCCTACTGGAGCCTGCATACACACAAGCACACTCACACACAAGTGTGAACTTTTTTTTAGGGTGAGAAGCCAGCTCTCACAGCATGCGGCGCAAAATCCGGTGAAATATTGTGAATCATTATATATAATACGCTCCCCAAGGCGTGTCACGGTGGAAGGTTTGGTGTGTTTGCGCCAAGCACGGGCCGAGGGACTAGGAAAGGGCACTCTCAGTACGGCCAACCACAACAGTATCCCAGCGTTTCCAGGCAGCTGAACTCTGGGTATTTTACGGTAGGACCACCAAATAAACATCTCCCACCACCTCCCAAGCACCAGCTGTCTGGGCGCATTCCGGCCCTTCCGCATATTTTGAGCAGACGACCCACCATACACCTTCCAAAAACACACGCGGCCCGACCGTTCGTCCCCTCAGTGCCAGTCTGTTTGTTTACATCATTAAAATCAGATGTTTATGGAAATGTGTGTGCTCTGCCGAAAAACTAAATTGGTTTTGGCGGTTGGATTTATCCCTCCAGTCGTCCCTGCCCTCGGCCTTTCCCGCAGTAAGGATGTGTTTAATTGCTGTTTGTGAAGCGTACCGCGGATGGCACGCCACCCGGCAGAACTTATTTTCCGCTTCAGCAGAATTAATGTAATTGCTAAACAAACGTCACTTTGTGGCGTGGCTGCGATACAAGACGGCGTCTCGAATTGTAGCCCGGGCGGCGTTCACCGGTAAAAGACGCGGCGGCCGGCGGGGTCCCACGGCTCACGTGTTTAATTGGAGAACATGGCGTGGGTGTTTTGAGTCACCGGCTTCCCGTGAGACGAGACGCGTTTGTGGCGTTTGTGGCGGTTTTTCTGCGCGCTTCACGCCGCTCCATTACTCACACAGCTTTTTTTTTTACTTTTATACATCATTTGTCTTTATGTGTTTAGGGACCCCTTGTTTCTGAACATTGAATTTCCACGCGAAGTACTTGAGAAATGATAGAATTCATGCATTATGCATTAGAAACAGATGGTTCGGGGGAGGCTGGAGTTTGAGAGGAGCGAGAGTATACAGTAACTAAACTTCCTCGCCTCTGGTCTCTAACTGGTCTGACACTCAACGCCACGATGTCTGAACCCTCAGTCTGTTCGTGTTTCGGGCGGCTCGGGGGCGGCGGCGCGTGCGGCAGTGGCGGTCGTCCAGGGCGGCGTTCGGCCATCTGCCGATGTGTCTGGCCGCCTCGGAGACGCGCAGCGGGGGAGGAGGCTCGCTGGTCAACAGGGGAAGGTCTGCGCCCACGGCAGGCGCCATGTGCAATATGGGGACGGGGGCAGAAACAGAGACGGAGGGAGGGAGGGAGGGAGGGAGGGAGGGAGGGAGGGAGGGAGGGAGGGAGGGAGGGAGGGAGGGAGGGAGGGAGGGAGGGAGGGAGGAGGAGAGAGACGGAGAGGATGAGGCTGAAGGAAAGCAAAGGATGGGAAGAAGGTAATTGGAAGGGAGGTAGTTTTTCATAAGATTTTAATGCGCTGAGGGAGATTGCCTTCTGACATGTGCAGTTTGTGTGTGTCTGGGTGCATGTGTGTGTGTGTGTGTGTGTGTGTGTGTGTGTGTGTGTGTGTGTGTGTGTGCGTGCACACACATGCGCAGACTGGGCACCACCTGAGCCGGGAAGATAAGTCTTTCAAGCGGAAACAGAAAGGGAAACGGCGTGATGTCATCCGTGAAACACTTCTTGCTGAGCGCACTCAATCTGTGAGCTTCAGTGTGTGTGTGTGTGTGTGTGTGTGTGTATGTGTGTGTGTGTCTGTGTGTGTGGTGATGGGTGTAAAGCCCCATGGCAAAGCATGAAGCATGGTCCCTCTCCCTGCCAGCTGTCTCTAGTGTCACAGTGAAGAGTTCACCAGGGCCACCACCTCCACGTCTTCACCTCCTCCTCCTCCTCCTCTCCTCCATCCCTTCTCCTCTCCCTCTGTCCCTCTTCTCCCCCTCCCTCCTCCCCCTCTCATCTGCTGATTCCCTCAGCGTAGTCCTATGCTGTTCATTTTAACAGCGGGGGCCAAATTTCCGCCCAATCCAGTCTAGGCACGCTATCACAAGCTCTCGAGTTGGATTTGTGAATTGAAAGCACTTTTAAGTTGATATTAATATCGACCCCAGTGTGGATCCAGCACATCCTCATGGTCATGTCCCCCCCCCCCTCTCCCGCCCTGGGACTGTGGGGGGGCCTTGAACACAGCAGGGCGTGTCTAAGAGGTCCTTAATGAACCTGTCATCCGTTACTAGGTGACTAGGTATTAGCTGCTAATTGGCTAATTAGAGCGTGTGTATGTGCATCTGATGATGTGTGGGAGCGGGAGGATTAGACTGTCACCGGTACCGTTCCCTTTCTCAGAAAAGCCTCTGTTCAGGTCGATCTTGCGCATATTAACTCTGTTTGCTGCCCCTTCCGTTAACGACATGTCAATAAGGTAGGTGGAGAGGCGAGGCAGGGTTTGTTTGCTGATGCCGAGTCATAGGCTTGGTTTTGTTTGTGCTGCCTTTTGATTTGTATTCCCTGTTCTCTATAGATAATTCTCTCTCTCTCTCTATCTCTCTCTCTCTCTCTCGCACGCACACACACACACACACACACACACACACACACAGGCACACACACAGGCACACACACATACACGCTCGTTAACACAAAATGGTCCACCCACGTTGGCCCAGCGCAGTGGCGGTCCAAGGAGAGAAGAGAGCATTGGCAAACTGTTAACTTAGCTCATCCAAATGCACTAGAGCTCAGATAAATCAGCTGTAATGAGTAAGAGAGGTAGTGGGGGTCCAGCTGTGATGAGTGATACAGTGTACTGTACTGTACTAGAAGACTGTGATGAGTGATACAGTGTACTGTACTGTACTAGAAGACTGTGATGAGTGATACAGTGTACTGTACTGTACTAGAAGACTGATGAGTGATACAGTATACTGTACTGTACTAAAAGACTGTGATGAGTGATACAGTATACTGTACTGTACTAGAAGACTGTGATGAGTGATACAGTATACTATACTGTACTAGAATACTGTGATGAGCGATACAGTGTACTGTACTAGAAGACTGTGATGAGTGATACAGTATACTGTACTAGAAGACTGTGATGAGTGATACAGTGTACTGTACTAGAAGACTGTGATGAGTGATACAGTATACTGTACTGTACTAGAAGACTGTGATGAGTGATACAGTATACTGTACTGTACTAGAAGACTGTGATGAGTGATACAGTTTACTGTACTAGAAGACTGTGATGAGTGATACAGTGTACTGTACTAGAAGACTGTGATGAGTGATACAGTATACTGTACTGTACTAGAAGACTGGGATGAGTGATACAGTATACTGTACTAGAAGACTGTGATGAGTGATACAGTATACTGTACTGTACTAGAAGAGTAAGCTGCGTTGCAGTAGGCCTGACCCTGACCTTTGATCTCAATCTGAGATCACTGGACAGATAAATCATCACCTTCTGGATTAAAAGCATCTTTCTAGACGGAAACAGACAGAAACAACAGGGCTGTACTGGACTTGTCTTCTTATCTCGAACTTCTTCTTAGTTCATATTATCAGAGGACTGAAAGCTGATGAATATTACTAGTTGTAATGCCACAGGAAACTTACAAATATGATATCAAAGTTTAGTGTCTCATTAAGCATGCGCAAAAATCTGAGTGAAAATAAACATTCAGAAATACTAGGAAACCTTGTTCAAAAAGAGCTCATTTTACTGTTCAGACCATTTCTCAAGACTGCGTAGGCGTCAGATCATATTTTGATGGACATCTCCCTGATTGACAGCTCCGCCTTTATCAAACAATCTCTAATCACACGCTACTGTAGGTAGCTGGCAAGAGCAATGCCGACTAGCAATGCAGAGATGCATGCTATCTCACGCAATTATCGAAACAAAACTCCAAAGGTTATGACTAGTAGTTAAAGTAGATACATTAGCAGTAATAAAAAAAGAAGCTTTTATAAAACTGTGTGGAGAATCCACATTACTAAGCTTGCTTACTTAAGCCAGTTTGAAAAGTTATTTTGGAATTAGACAGACATCTCCCCTTGTTGGCCTATTATCCTAAATCATGCCCAGAGGTGAGGAGAGCAGGGTTTAAAATAGTAGGCCTACATTTATCTCTTGATGGTGATATTACGTTAATCAAGAGAGTGACAACATGCGGGACATGGGACAGACGTTGGTGTATTTGGGAAAACATTCACACATCAAATGCCCTAATATTTATTCAATATCACAGCACAGTCAAACTTCTCAAAACTATAAGCTGTCTCTGCTTCTGCGTCAAAATTATTGACATAAACGCCACACGTCTCCTCATATTACAGTGTACGTCATATTCAGGGAGCTCCAGCCTATATAATTGAGAGGTGGGCCTATAAGGGAGAGGTAATGTCCATTTATTTTACACAATGGTAGGTATAGGGCCTATCAATTTCACAGATTTTCGAGTTTCATCCTTCTGCCATCGGAGTGGCAGTTTGTCATTTCTCCGTGTCCTCCCGCGTGGGTAAGAGTGTGCGTGGAGAAGCGCACATTTTCCCACGTTCTCACGTCAAGCTCATTCTTTATAAATACCGATACAGTTGCTTAGAAAGTGCCGTACGCATGCTTTTGTACTTGCGCAGCGTTTATAAATGAGGCCTCAGGCCCTTATCGCCCCAGACCAGGCCCTCATCCACAGGCCGTCATCCACAGGCCAGTGTTACGCTCCGCCCCAGAAGAGGCCCTCATCCCCGGTCCACAGGGCTAGCTGTAGCTAGCGCAGTCTTTACAACTGTGAGAGGAGAGCGGTTTTTACTGCTCAACTAATTTTAGGTGTGCCAACATTCAAATGAGCATATCTTCTTCAAATATTTGCACATGTCAATGCATGGTAAATTTTTTGGAAAGCTCACACTGCTTTTTTATAACTGTGACACCAGCTGCTGTCACAGTTAGCCAGCTAATTGCAAAAGGCTACGTAGAGACGAGTTGGCTCAGACTCAAAGAGGCATATTGAGCCGGAGAAGGGAAGTTTTGTTGCAGTTGCACCTGTTGGGGGGGGGGGGGGCAACTGATGTGTTTTTTTTTGTAGCATTGTGTAATTTCATGCAGGACACAGGTCATGCACCTCAGTTTTTATCAGCTGATAGCCCACTGAACAATCAGCATTAATCAATTATTCAATTCATCCTCCAATCACAGTCCATTCTCATGACAAGACTATTTAAATGACTTCATACAGTAGTACACTGCTGGCTGCTACATCAATGCTGTGTACTCACCGCATTGCTGGCTAGCTATCTCCCTGACCTCCGCCTCCCTGACCTCCACTTCCCTGACCTCCATCTCCCTGACCTCTACCTCCCTGACCTCCGCCTCCCTGACCTCCACCTCCCTGACCTCCACTTCCCTGACCTCCACCTCCCTGACCTCCACTTCCCTGACCTCCACTTCCCTGACCTCCACCTCCCTGACCTCCACTTCCCTGACCTCCACTTCCCTGACCTCCGCCTCCCTGACCTCCACTTCCCTGACCTCCATCTCCCTGACCTCTACCTCCCTGACCTCCGCCTCCCTGACCTCCACTTCCCTGACCTCAACCTCCCTGACCTCCA
>NC_140239.1:26502421-26509921 GCF_949987555.1 Borostomias antarcticus | reverse complement strand
GGAAGAGAGAGATAAAGGATGAAGAGAGAGATAAAGGAGGAAGAGAGAGATAAAGGAGGAAGAGAGAGATAAAGGAGGTAGAGAGAGAGAGAGATAAAGGAGGTAGAGAGAGAGAGATAAAGGAGATAGAGAGAGATAAAGGAGGAAGAGAGAGATAAAGGAGGAAGAGAGAGATAAAGGAGGTAGAGAGAGATACAGGAGGAAGAGAGAGATAAAGGAGGTAGAGAGAGATAAAGGAGGTAGAGAGAGAGAGAGATAAAAGAGGTAGAGAGAGATAAAGGAGGAAGAGAGAGAGATAAAGGAGGTAGAGAGAGAGATTAAGGAGGTAGAGAGAGAGAGAGATAAAGGAGGAAGAGAGAGATAAAGGAGGTAGAGAGAGATACAGGAGGAAGAGAGAGAGATAAAGGAGGTAGAGAGAGATAAAGGAGGTAGAGAGAGAGAGAGATAAAGGAGGTAGAGAGAGATAAAGGAGGAAGAGAGAGAGATAAAGGAGGTAGAGAGAGATAAAGGAGGTAGAGAGAGATAAAGGAGGAAAAGAGAGATAAAGGAGGAAGAGAGAGATAAAGGAGGTAGAGAGAGAGATAAAGGAGGAAGAGAGAGATAACGGAGGTAGAGAGAGATAAAGGAGGTAGAGAGAGAGATAAAGGAGGAAGAGCGAGATAAAGGAGGAAGAGAGAGAGATAAAGGAGGTAGAGAGAGATAAAGGAGGTAGAGAGAGAGATAAAGGAGGTAGAGAGAGATAAAGGAGGAAGAGAGAGAGATAACGGAGGTAGAGAGAGAGAGAGATAAAGGAGGTAGAGAGAGAGAGATAAAGGAGGTAGAGAGAGATAACGGAGGTAGAGAGAGAGATAAAGGAGGAAGAGAGAGATAAAGGAGTAAGAGAGAGAGATAAAGGAGGTAGAGAGAGGGATAAAGCAGGTAGAGAGAGAGAGATAAAGGAGGAAGAGAGAGATAAAGGAGGTAGAGAGAGATAAAGGAGGAAGAGAGAGATAACGGAGGTAGAGAGAGATAAATGAGGTAGAGAGAGAGATAAAGGAGGAAGAGAGAGATAAAGGAGGTAGAGCGAGATAAAGGAGGAAGAGAGAGAGATAAAGGAGGTAGAGAGAGAGATAAAGGAGGTAGAGAGAGAGAGATAAAGGAGGTAGAGAGAGATAAAGGAGGAAGAGAGAGATAACGGAGGTAGAGAGAGATAAAGGAGGAAGAGAGAGATAAAGGAGGTAGAACGAGATAAAGGAGGAAGAGAGAGAGATAAAGGAGGTAGAGAGAGATAAAGGAGGTAGAGAGAGAGAGATAAAGGAGGTAGAGAGAGATAAAGGAGGTAGAGAGAGATAAAGGAGGTAGAGAGAGAGATACAGGAGGTAGAGAGAGATAAAGGAGGTAGAGAGAGAGGCATGTGAGAGAGAGAAGGAGGGAGAGAGAGAGAGAGAGAGGGGGGTCAGTGAGGATATTTGACCACAGGGTGAAGGAGGAGAGGACAGAATAGAGGGTTAGAGCTAGACGCTCACAGCAGGGGGCAGAGAGGAAATGAGGAGAGAGGACCAGAGAATAACAGAGATGTTATTAACTCACCAGTCCTCTCTCTTTCTGTCCCTCCTCTCATCTTCTGAGATGTCTGTGTGTATGTGTGTGTGTGTGTGTGTGTGTGTGTGTCCATCCCTCAATCCCTCCATCCCTCCATCCTCTCAACCTGCCTTCATCTCAGCACCTGACTGGCAGGCGTCCCATGTGGGTCTGTTGTCAAAGAGAGAACACACGCACACACACACACACACACACACACACACACACACACACACACACACACACACACACACACACACAAACAAGCAGGGTTCTCTCTGCTGTGCCTCAGTGGTTTTATGTTGTTGGGATGCTGTTGTGCTGAAGTGTGCTCGAGGGCTCAGGGCCAAACATGCAGCCAGCTGGACGTTACATCCTTTGATCTCTTTCAGTTCAACATGTTCATTTTGTACGTGTACTGCATGTGTGTGTTTGTGTGTGTGTGTGTGTGTGTGTGTGTGTGTGTGTGTGTGTGCGCGTTCCACCCCCGTATGGAGACTAGCAGTTCTGTTTCTCTCTCTCACTCTCTCTCTCTCTCTCTCTCTCTCTTTCTAGTAGTTCTGTCTCTCTCTCTCTCTCTAGTAGTTCTGTTTCTCTCACTCTCTCTCTCTCTCTCTCTTTCTCTCCTCCAGCTTCATCTCCCACTCTTAAAGGACCCAGTCCGTCCCTGTTGTAAGCACATGGCGATCTCTCCGCCCGCTCGGTCCCGCTGCTCCCGCCGTGGCGTTTCCAGATCATTCTGTCACAGAGCAGCTTCGTCCCCCGGGTCCCAGAGAAACGCAGCGGATATTGACAATGACATCGACCGCGCGTTATCTTGACGTAACGTAACGACAAATCAAATCAAAACGTTGTGATAATGCGCAGGCAAGTCAATGCGTGGCCAAGTCAGACGGCGTAACCAACGTTGAACGGATTTTTTTTTTTTTAATTTTCTGATTTATTTCACACACACCAAAAACATTTAGTGGAAAGGTTTTCAACATACAGTAAATATGATAGAGCTTAAAGCTTGTTTTATGTCTCTGCGTGAACGCGTGTGTGCGTTCTGTGCATCACCTCGCGCGCGCTAATCATTCATGGTACAGCGGCCGACTGACCATGTCGTTAATTCAACTCATTCACATCAGCATTAAGTACCTCAGCAATTTCCCTCCATGAATGAAAAGACATTTCTGTTTGTACTGCCCTTCGAGCTTGCATCGTACAGGTGCCGGTATTTGCGAACTTGCTCCGCTATTTGCCGGGCTTGCGTTTTGTGTTTACAAGAAAACAGATGTGACATGTATGACCGGAAATCCCACCCTCGTGCACCGAAGTCCAATCAAACCTCTGCGTAGCTTGTCGTGATATTTTTCTGGATGTGCGCAACGCATCTCTGCCACTGCATCTGTGTGCTGTCCGTTTACACAGAAGTATAAAACAGCTATAACTGGCCTGCATTTGGGGGGGCATGGTCTGCGAATGTCCCCCCCCCCCCCCCCCCCCATAGAGACGACCCTGTGTCGGTTTTCTCTCCCTCTCCCCCGACCCCCTCTCCCCTGTTTTTAATCTGTCCTCCACGTTCCTCCCCTCCTTCCTTCATGAGTGTTTGGGTGGGGGCTCCAGTCCCGGAGAAAGAGAGAGAGCAGATTTTGCCGAGAGAAAGAGATGACAGTGGGGGGGGGTTTGGGGGTGGAGTCGCGTGGATGTGGTTGTCAGGGCAACGTCTCTCCTCCTTGACGTTCATAAAACAAAGCTCCTTCCCGTCGTGTGACGAGTGGAACCGGGAGCCTCATCGCTCACCGGCTGGAGCTCCGCCTCACCGCCATCTTGAGAGGGCCGGGGGCTCCGCGGATACGTGCGTGGCAGGCCGCCAGTCCTGTCTGCGTGTTCGGATCACTGGCGTCTTTATACCGGAGCTTGTCAACAGCGGGGCCCATGTGTGTGTGTACAGTATGTACGTGTGTGCATGTCTGGAGACCTGACGGGGTTAGTGTATTCCAACACCTGGATGAACACAGAGCGTGTCGAGAATACTGAGACCCTTGAGCGACCGCCACCCCGACCCCAGCGCCCCGTCACCCCCCCTGCCCCTCCCCCCCCTCCCCCTCCACACACGGACGGGCGTTGAGCCAAAGGCTCGCCCCGCAGAGTCGAAACGGTGTGCACGTACAAATATTCACCGAGTTATTGACGTCTGTTTATCTGCAAGTCTTTCAGGCTGTTCGGTGCTATGGCCTGAGTGCGTGCGCGCGCGTGTGTGAGCATGTGTTTGTGTGTGAGCATGTGTGTGTGTGAGTGTGTGTGTGTGTGTGTACGTAGGAGATAGAAAGATGTAATCTACGGTAAGTGATGGAGACCACTGCTCTAGCCAAACAGATGGCAGCCACATCAGTCTCGATAATTGAGTTTTACTTCCCTTTCTTAACGCGCGGTAGAGTTATCCACGACCGAGAGGAAACTTTAGCATTTTGCATTTGTTTTTTTTTTGAGAGCGTATTGACTTGGAAACTGCCACGGTCTGCTGAATTCAAAACAGGTTGGAGGCTGTCTGGGAGCTAGTTAGCATATGCTCAGCCTCCCTGAATGACAATGAACTGTACTGTATATACTATGTAAAGTATTGAGACTGATTTTACAGGGGGGGTGTGGGGGGGGGGGGGGGTTGGCAGGTTGTTTTTTGCGAAAAATAAATAGATTAATGAAGAAATACGTTTTTCATAAATAATGAAGGAATTTCAGAATGATTGACAGAGACACGGCCGACTAAATTTCTGTCCTCTCTCTTCTTCTATCACATCTCTCTGAAAACATCCGAGGTTCAGAGTCACTCATCTCATTCCCCCAATAATAACCCACACAGAGACCGTCTTTTATAACCACCTCGTCCATCATTCAAAACTACAATACACCTTCTGATTCATGTTTAATAGAGCTCATAGTTTCGGCTTCCTCTGCCTCAACCTCTACCCCCCCACCCCCCTCCCCTCCCCCCGCCCGTCCTGCAGGTGTGGCGGAGGTGATCGTGCTGGTGGGCGGGCGCCAGGCCATCGGGATGAACCAGCGCTCGCTGACCGCCGTGACCTGCTTCAACCCTCAGAACAGTAAATGGTACCCTCTGGCCAGCCTGCCCTTCTACGACCGCGAGTTCTTCAGCGTCATCTCAGCCGGGGACAACATCTACCTGTCAGGTGGGGATCACACACACGCACGCGCGTGTACGCACACACACACACACACACACACACACACGTGTGCATACGCGCACTTTCATACACACATATACACTACCCAAATATAATTACACACCTTTATTCGCAATATATTTCCCATTTCGATGTACTACCCAGCTGTGTATCTTTCCCATTATCCGCCCACATAGACATTACAATGAGGATACATTCTCATATTCCTGGCCAGCGGAGTCCCAACCTTATCGGCACCCCATCCATTCAGAGGCACATCCAGGCAGAGGCACATTTCTCCCTCCACAGTCCGTCTGTACCGGGGTCCCCGCATGTCGCTCAGAGCCTGACATTGTGTGAAAATGCAACGCGATCGGTCCAGCATGGCGTCGTCCCCCACCTCTCTCTGTTCATATAAATGTAAATGTGTGTTTGGGCTGCGGACCTGCACTCCAGTTCTGTGGGGACCCTGTCAGCCTGCAGGGAAATTAGAGGTGTGAGTTGTGGTCCGAGACTGGCCCTCTCTCACGCGCGCATGTACACACACACACACGCGCGCGCAGAATATGGGGTACAGGGTGTGCTAGCTGCAGTACTTGAAGAATTCCAAATGAAGGCCGTATCACCGACGTGCGCTGCCCTCGGTCGGTTGATTAGCCACGGCGCTAAAAAAAGACAGTCAACCTTCATTCCGCTTTCATGAGTAGCTGACCCAGTCTGGCCCGGGGTTCACCGAAGCTCAACGAACAGCCGCCGTTTAGCGAGCGGCCGACATAGCGACGCCGCTCCGTGCGGCGCGCTGCTCTAATGACATAACGTCCGTCCGAGCAGCTACGACTCCCATTACGCGCGGCGGCGCGGCTAGCGAGAAACCTCCGGCACCGGCGGACGACGGTGACGTCTCTCCTACTCTCTCGCAGGGGGGACGGAGACGGGGGTGACCGTGGCGGACGTGTGGTCCTACATGTCGCTGCTGGACAACTGGAACCTGGTGTCCCGGATGACCGTGCCCCGCTGCCGGCACAACAGCCTGGTGTACGACGGGAAACTCTACACCATCGGCGGCCTGGGCGTGGCCGGCAACCTGGACCACGTGGAGAGGTAGGAGAGGCGCCCAAACCACACATTTGAACTCTTTATTTAGGCGCGCATTTAAAAAAATAAAATAAATACATTGCAAAATACATTGCAGGGGCCCAAATTTAGTTCCAATGCTATCTTGTTGATGGATTTTTTAACAAGTGTCACATTTTATAGATACGAACAAGCATCTAGGATGTACACAACATGCTTACATGCACATACATACACACTCATACATATATGATGGTATAATATATATAATAATTATGTACAGGAAGCATACAGAAAATACCAGGGGAGTTGTGGGTACAGAAAACATCTCTCCCTCCAAATGCAGCGGCTGCTAATACGGGAGGAGACTGAGCACAAACACACACACAAACACACACACACACACACACACACACACACTTGGCACGCCTGTATGCGGCCCACGGTCGGTCGGTCCCAACCGCTCCCGTCGACCGCCCTGTTTCGGCGGCTAGTAGCTGTGTTGGGTTTCTGCACACGCCTGTACTGTCCGCTCAGATGGAGGGAGTTGGGTTGTGAAGCGGGACTCGTAGATGGTTCTGGCCGGTCGCTGTATCTGGGACGAGGCTCTGGGAAGCGGCAGAGGGTCATGGACATGATTTCCCTCCAGTCCCCCCCCCGTCCCCCCGTCCCCCCCCATCGCGGCAGAGACGGGACCGGCGCAGCGCCATCCGAGCCCCCGGGTTCCAGGTTCTCGAAGGTTGTGAAGTAAAACCTCAGATAACGGTTGATTTTTTTCGTATTTTTATAATCCCATTCGGAGGGTCCCCGACGCCGTCGCCCGGAGGTCGTTCAGCCACGGTTTCCTCACCGTCCCGCTCCGGCCGGCGCCGAGGAGGCGCGAGGGGGGGGGCGTGAGGAGGAACGGACCCTCGTCACCTCCCCTCTGCTCTGCTCTCCTCCCCTCTCTCCGCCCAGGCCCCGACCCGGCGGGCCCAGATTAAACGGAGCAATCAAAAGAACATTACCGAGCACATTAGAACGGACCGCCGTCGCTCATTACCAGATAGAGTGCATCTCCCTAGATCCCCTGAACGCACAACGGTTCCCCCGGAATGAAAATGCCAAATTTGATCTTCTCCCCATAATGCTTCCACGTCGCGTTATTAGGACCCAGGCTCCCGAGGACTGGTCCCGCTCCTAATGGAAACGCATTTGATTCTTCTGGCTCTGGGGTCCTTAATTGGAGACCTTAGCTGGGGGTTAGGGTGGCGGCACCCGCAACCCCAAAGAAAGGGAGGGATAAGGGTCTCAACACCTTTAGTCACTCAACCACTGTCAGAGGATGCTCCCCTGTTTGCTACAGTACTCCTGGAAGGGCTGTTGTTTAGGGAAGGGAAGGGAACCGAGATTGATCAGTGGAGACAGAACCGTGAAGTGCTAATGGCCGTGCTGCACCAACAGAAGGCTCCATTTGCGAAGTGTGGCTCTGAGCCACCAGACAAAGGTTATATGCACTGATAGCCGGAGTCGCACCCAAGTGTTAGAAATGTCACAAGCAGTTTTTCAGGAGGCGAGCGCAGACTGCTGTTGCTCTAGCATCGCCAGGTGGTTCTGCAGAGTCACTTAGAGACGGGCTCATGAAAGCCGAGGCGAGGTTAAACGATTTCCAGCGAGCAGAGCTAGTCCCTCGCATCGTCCCGGCGTTCACAACAGACCC
>NC_140239.1:26489921-26492421 GCF_949987555.1 Borostomias antarcticus | reverse complement strand
TCATTCCGGTAAAACCAAGTTGGATTGGTTAGATGTCAGAGTCAATGTCATTTTATTTATATATCATCATTCATACAAATTAATGTAGCACATAGTGCTTTACATAAAAAGAGAAGGATAAAAACATAAATCATAAAAACACAGTGAGAACAGATTAAAAAGAAACAATCAAAGTAGAATAATTAAAAATGTAAAGATAGTGTAAATTAGAATAAAAGCTACAAAAACTATATTTCCCTAGCATTCATTTTGATTAAAAAAATGTATCCACTGTTCTGTCGGTGTCTAGTCAATGTTTTGGTACACAAATGGTTAACATCTCATTCTCTACTAGGAGCCTCGCCTCCCTAACCCAATACCGCTAATAGGATTGGCTTAGCTTGGACTGAGGTCTTATTTGATTTTTAACCTAAGATATCTCTCTTTCCCAACACATGCACTCTCAATCAAACAGATCTTAGGTCAACACTCAATTTTGAGTTGAGACATATGCGCACATGGTGGACACTACAACATCGTCCATGAAACAGTACTTGTAGACACACAACATTTGTAACCAACTATAACATGACAGAGGGCTGGAGAGTCCCGCCAGCTACTTCTCCTACCTGAAAAAGGGTGTGGCTGTGTTTGTCTAGGGTGTGTGATGGTATTAGCACCCCCCCATCAGGACAGCAGAGTACTACTAGGATCCTACAGTAGCCTACCTCTTAAAACACCTTATTATATTTATATTTTGCTACTCTTTAGCACTAGATTATGGTCTTAGTCACTTGGTTAGAAAGGAGATGCACTTGTGAGTTCGAGTAGTACACAGTGTATCACACAAGTATATCTCCTCTCCTCTTTCTAAAACAAGTGACTAAGAGCTTAGATTCTAGTGCTGAAGGTAAAGTGAATAATACCAACCTAAAAATACAATAGGTGCTTAAGAAGGAGGTTTGAGAGCTGTCAAAACAACTCACGAATCTGGCTGCTGTGCTTGCACATTGCTGTACTTTACCCAGCAGATATGGAACTCTTTTGTTGTTAGTCATGTTTTCTATTTTGGTGTTTTTAATCTGTGGGAAGCATGTGTCTCTGATGTCTTGAAAAATGCAGCTCGGTTTCCATCTCATTCTGCGTTGAGTGGGAGCTAGTTCTATTAATACATCCATGGTGGGAGCACAGTCTGTCTTCTCTTGGGACCCGTGTCTGCCTGTGCAGCCTCTCTCGATGGCGAGGCTGTGCTCATTGAGTCTGTAATACTGTAGTCAAAGACTTCCTTAATTTTGGATCAGTCACAGTGCTCAGGTATTATGCTACTGTGTATTCTCTGTTTTGAGCCAAATAGCATTCCATGGGGTGAGTGTGACTCAGTAGGTAGAGTGGGTCGTCCAATGATGGGGTGGGTGTGACTCAGTAGGTAGAGTGGGTCGTCCAATGATTGTAGGGTCGGCGGTTCAAATCCCGGCTTCCCCTGTCCACCTGTCGAACTGTCCTTGGACAAGACACTGAACTCCAAATTGCTCCCAATGAGTAGGCTAGCACCTTGCATGGCAGCTGCAGCCATTGGTGTGTGAACGTATGGGTGAATGAAAAGCATCATCATCATCATCATCATCAGGTCGTCTAAGAACGGGCCTCCCATCTTTATCTCCAGTCATCCCGGTCCTCCACACACCTGGCCATCTCATCGGTGTTCTCCACTTCTATCATCCATCTTACATGTAATTATGTCCACAAATGTTTTGGTAGGACGTCCTCACGACTTGCGTCCGCGCCATGGAGATGGCTCCCATAACACCAGCTCGCTGGCGAGAAGCTCTCGGTGTGTGTAGCAGTGCCCAGCCAGCCTCATTCTCCTTGCTGCTGTCTTCCCACTCACCCTTGACCTCTCTCCGTACAGATCTTCAAGACTGACGTGCGCGTTATGATTTATGTCCAGTGCTGCACATACTGTAGAATTCTGGTGTAGCGTCCGTCCAGCGACCTCTGCAGGAAGTGGCTCAGGGTCCAGCACTCACCGCCATACAGGAGAACGGCGTCCACGGTGGCGTCGAAGAAGTGGAGCTTGGTTACCCGGGGGAGGTTGGATTTCCACACGTTGCTCATGCCGTTAAGAGCTCTCTTTGTAAAGCGCTTTGGATAAAAACGCTACATAAGTGCAATCCATTTACCATTCCAATTTCCTCTGGTTTTTGGTTGATTCTTTGCAGTGTGTCAGATCGTTTTCTTTTTGTTGTCGGTTTGCTCTGCTTGTGTTTGTGGACAGAGTCCAGCTGAGAGGGCATATCTCTAGAGTCTCCCTCTGTAGGTGAGAGGTTTGTTATGGAGACTGAGAGACTGAGAGACTGAGAGACGGAGAGACGGAGAGACTGAGAGACGGAGAGACGGAGAGACTGAGAGACTGAGAGACTGAGAGACGGAGAGACTGGGAGACTGAGAGACTGAGAGACTGAGAGACTGAGAGACTGGGAGACTGAGAGACTAGGAGACTGAGAGACTGAGAGACTGGGAG
>NC_140239.1:26192421-26484921 GCF_949987555.1 Borostomias antarcticus | reverse complement strand
TAGTTTTCAATGGTGTTGCCCTAACAACCGTTAGCACAGTCTGCTCCGATGCATCCTCGATAAAATGGGCGGAGCAAGAACACATCCTGGCATTTGATGCGGACTTGGGACTTGTGTACTTTTGAATTGGAATAGTACTTGGGCTCCGACTGATGACGTTTCACAAGGACGCAAGTACGGACAAGAACGCATATTGAGAAAGGGCCCAGGTCTCAAGCCAGACTTCTGTGAACACGAGCACGACCCCCGGACAGGGAACCATGGCGCAGCATTATTCATGCGAGGCCCCACTTTTTTCTTGCGACCAAACTAAACACAGATCAGAACGTAGGCCTCCAGTGAATCCATTATTTAATCATAAATTGTAGATAAAGCCATCAGAATATCAGCCATCTCAAACTAGTAAATCTAAGTAACAGTATAATTAATACTGAATTGTTAAATTTAATCATCCTTATGCATATCTTTATTTTATCTTGGTGAACTACAGGTAGCAGTAGGATTTAATGAAACAGCGGCTTAAACATTACATCTCACGGTGTTCAGCACAGAAGGAGCAAGAAATGTAATTTGATTCGCTGAGAGGCTGGGATGTGTCTGCCCAGGCGGGATCGTTAGCCTGCCTGATAGCAGGTTAGACATGAGGGATCTGTTGCCACCATACTTTGATCCAGCTTCACCTTATTCTCTTTCAGGAATACCGAGAATTCAAATTTGATTTATGACCCTGGTAATTATTTAATCCTGCTTTCTGGAACACCCCCCGCTGTGTGTGTGTGTGTGTGTGTGTGTGTGTGTGTGTGTGTGTGTGTGTCAGCCTGTGATCAGAAAAGAGAAGAAAGAGATAGAGGAAGAAAGCAGGACAGAGGATTGGGAGCAGATTTCCGTACCACTGATGGCTCTGTGAGTCTGTCTGCGTTGTATATGAAAGGGATACAGAGAGCTTCTCTGAAAAGCCGGTTCTGTATTAGTTCACTACTCAGGCTTAGTGATGGAAGAGAGAGGGCTACTGAGAAAGAACAACAGCTCTCCTTTCAAAGTTATTTTTATTCTGCCTCTGGAGAAGGACAACTTTATATGAGTCTCTCTGTGTCACACACACACACACACACACACACACACACACACACACACACACACACACACACACACACACACACACAGTGAGTCTGTGATCTGATAGAGAGCTGGTGAAGCGCCCTGTCAAAGGCACGACGGTGCGCCGTGATTGATGGGAAATCACTCGCCAAGCCATTTAGCCCCGGTCTTGAACCAGCAACCTTTCTTACGGTCGCCGGTCAGGCGCTCTGACCACTGGGCCACCCACCGGTCTTCATACGGGGGTTGTCTCACATCCACTCCGCTCCATGGCTGTTTCTCAATACCAAGTACGCCCAAGTTCGGACTTGCGTCCTTGCTAGTCTGGACTTGGGAAGTTTGCATCAGAGTATGAACTTCCAAGGACGGGAGGACGCAAGTTCAGTCATTCAGCAGTTGGAACAGCAGCGTCCTTGTTGATGTCACCTTCTCGGCTTGTTTTGTGTGGACACCGGCAGCCGCCATTGCTAGGATTTTGAAAAGCATTTTAAACTGTTTTAAAGTAAATGTCTTTACGTTTTCATTGCTTTTCATGCGGATAATTACCACAATTGAAAGCTGTTTCTACTAGTTTAGATAGATTATTTAGATAGGCATTCTCAATGGTGTTGCCCTAACCGTTCTCTTGATGTGAAATGATTTCTGGGATATCTGGCTGTCTCAAGTCCACACAAGTCTGCTCCGATGCATCCTCGATAAAATGGGCGGAGCAAGAACACATCCTGGCATTTGATCCGGACTTGGGACTTGTGTACTTTTGAATTGGAATAGTAGGCTACTTGGGCTCCGACTGATGACGTTTCACAAGTTCACAAGGACACAAGTACGGACAAGAGCGCATATTGAGAAAGGGCCCAGGTCTCAAGCCAGACTTCTGTGAACACGAGCACGACCCCCGGGACAGGGAGCCATGGCGCTGCATTATTCATGCGAGTCCCCGCCGGTCCATCGGGAGGCAGTCTGGAGCACGGATACCAGAACACCTTTTTGTTATTTGGGGGAGCACCGCGGGGTTGGACGGGCACATCCAGTACCAAGCCCGCTTTTATTGGGCATGAAATCACCTAGAATCCTGCAGCAGCAGCCGGCGTATCTCCAGGAGCTTTGTTTTCGCCATTCTCCTTCCATAATATCAGATTGAATTAGACTGTATGCAATATTCCTCCTACATTTCTTCCATCTCTTACCTTGTATTTCTTCAGTTGCCATAGGGCCCAATCCAATTGTAAATTATTGAGACTTAACTCCTTTATATTGGAACCTAGTCGGAACACATTTGAAGCATAACACAATAAACTGCTGATTTATGAGCTCCACTTTTTCAGCTGCTGTCCATTCACGGTAAAAAAAAGAAAATAAAAAAAAGAATCCATTTGCCAAAAGCGTTCTCGTCTCCAGACCCAACTCCCTGAAAGTGATAACTAGAATGTAGATGTGGGTTTTGCATGCGGTGTGAGACTGGGGGGGGGGGGAATGATGTTGTTATTGTGGATGGAGATTGTGGTGTGAGGAGAATAGCACCGAAACAGTTTTCACTCTGTCTACAGTTAAACTCTCTTTCTCTCTCTCCCTCTATCTCTCTCCTGTTTTTCCCTCCCTCCCCTCTCTCTCTCTCTCTCTCTCTCTCTGTAGATAACAAGTACGCCCCAGCGGTCAGTCTGAATGGCTTCATCTTCATCCTGGGCGGGGCCTACGCCAGAGCCACCACCATCTACGACCCGGACAAAGGCAACATCAAGGCCGGGCCCAACATGAACCACTCAAGACAGTTCTGCAGGTTCAAAAACAGCGCTCTCTGCTCCAGAACAAGTTCACCTGGGGAACTCTCTGTGTTCACCTGGGGGAACTCTCTGTGTTCACCTGGGGGAACTCTCTGTGTTCACCTGGGGGAACTCTCTGTGTTCACCTGGGGGAACTCTCTGTGTTCTGCTCCAGAACAAGTTCACCTGGGGAACTCTCTGTGTTCACCTGGGGGAACTCTCTGTGTTCACCTGGGGGAACTCTATGTGTTCACCTGGGGGAACTCTCTGTGTTCACCTGGGGGAACTCTCTGTGTTCACCTGGGGAACTCTCTGTGTTCACCTGGGGGAACTCTCTGTGTTCTGACATCATTCTCAGTCTCAGTCTCAGTGACTGAGGAGATTTTAAGAGGTGTAATATGACGGAGTGTTTCCCCCCCCAAACGGAGATGGTTGTATACAAGCCACCAGAGAAGAACGGTCGTACATTTAGGAGGCAGTTCTGAACAGGGATCTGAGCGCTCTGTGCAAAATGTATTACATAAATCATGTTGTCAGAATTATTGATAAACTACTCCCACCCACACTAGGCAGCTGTTCCGCTACATTAAGGACACAGCCACACACACATACTGTACATTGTGCTCTGTAAATGGGGGATAGAAGGTCGCAAGCTGTCATTGTGGACTAGAGCAGACGCTCTCTCCTTCCTCGGCCCACATGGCTGTCCTTCTCTCTTCATCAGTAAAAGCAGTCTTCATCAGCACCATTTCCCTTGTGGATCAGCTGTTCGTTCTCCCAGAGTGGATTTAGCTTTTATGTAATAATCTCACGGGACCCATCAGTGCTGTGTTGGAGGGCTGTGTGTGTGTGTGTGTGTATCTTATGTAAATAGAGATTGCTACAAACCCCAACAGGGTTACAAAGAAGTAATCAGCTTACAGCAAAAGTTTTAATCCCCCCTGCATACAAACGCCTGTTTCTCTTAATCTCAAATGAGCACATTTGTAAAGATATTCTTCATTACTTTTCCCTCCTTACAGAAATAATTTTAATTATTTTCTGCCTTCCCGTGTGGTTTTGGCATTTTCGTCGAGTGTGACTGTTGTGTTAAGTAGAGTCAGGCACAGCAGAGTCAGCCTCGTTTGGCCTTCTGCCTGGTTACAAATATTTTTATTAAACCTTTATTTTAGCAGGGAAGTCCTCTTGAGAAAGAGGTCTCTTTTACAAAGGAGCCCTGGCCAGGACAGCCACAAACAGACAATTCAACAAACATTAAAAGCACATAAAAACACAGCAAAGCATTAGCACACACCATCAAAACACCAACAGGGCACATGTACACATCTACAAGGCATAATAGCACACAATACCACATAGCATGATCAGTAGCAGCAAAAACAGACTGAAATATGTGGCCATGTGTCCCAAGCCTCAGTCTGTCAAAATGATTCACAATTATCTTGGATGGACACGGACGACACACTTAATATAGCGTAAAACCATGACAACCATTCAGCTTATCGTCACCAGAAAAATACACACATACCTATATTTATATGTAAAATCAAAACACACTGAAACATCAGAATGAATGTGTGTGTGTGTGTGTGTGTCCTACGCAGTGCGGTGATCCTGGACGGGAAGATCTACGTCACCGGAGGGATCGTGAGCAGTGAGGGTCCAGCGCTGGGCAACATGGAGACCTTCGACCCTTGCACCAACAGCTGGACGCTGCTCCAGTCACTGCCCTGCCCGCTCTTCAGGCACGGCTGCGTGGTCATCAAGAAGTACATCCAGAGCGGCTGAGACCGGCTGAGACCGGCTCAAACCGGACGCGGCCGGTCTCGGCACCTGCCAGCTCCAGTTTTGAGGGACACTCTTGAGTGCAGCTTTGGGGGTTGGTCAGCAGCAGCAGCATCATCCCCGAGTCTTCGACGCCAGCGTCCGTCCCGCCTGTCCGTCCGTCCGTCCATCCACCGTCCCACCCCTACAACCGCAGAATGTAAACGTCCTGGTCTAGTGGGCCACGTCGGGCGGTGACCGACTCCTAAGACACTGTCTGTCCCACGGTGTAGCTGACCCCCTACAGCTAGTGACTCAAGACTCAACACTAGCTCCCTTGGTTTGATTGATTACGTCATTTTCCATTACGTCCTTTCAAATTCTGCCTGGCAGCCCCACTTTTGATATTTTCCTCAACAGGTACAGTAAAAGCCATCACACCTCGTTCAGCTGCCCTTCCCCCATTCCTGTGGTATCTGTCAGTCATGTAGCTGGTAGCTGTACTAGGGAAAGAAACACACCTTCCTCTTGGTTCCTGAGCTGACTAGTGACACCTACAGGACTGGAGGATTGGATGGAACTGTTTCCTGGAGGAGGAGCATGAAGCCGGTAGGGTCATGGAAATCAGGAATCTAATTTAGATAGGGGGGGGATCAGATAGCAGCTTACGGCTGAGGTGCCTCCTTTTTTGTCTTAATGTATTCCCTTGATTCGGAAGACGGCGTTGGATTCTCCGTCTCTTTCGGGGTCAGAGACAGACGGTTCCGTCCCTGGACTTGTCCCGGCAGGAGGGCCATCTGTGGGTCAGGTGGAGGCGGGGCGTCCCAGACCCTCGGGTCAGGAGCCACCCGTACTACACACAGCTAAAGCACAAGAATCCCCTGTGGCTCCTGATCCACTTCAGTTGGATTGTTCTCAATCTTGGCTTTCTCTCACCATTTTATTTTCTAAAACATGTATTTCCCTGCCTGGTAACCCACAAGTGACTGTGTTGGGTTGGGTATGGGGCGGGAGGGGGGGCATTCTGTAAATAAGTGAAGGAGAAATGTATATTTTAAAACCTAAAGGTGATTCTGTATAAATGTTTTTAGTAAAACGAAATCTGGATAGGTTGGAATTAAAATGGTATGTCTGTAAATCTGTACGCAAAAGGACAAATTAACAATTGTTATTATTGAAACATAATACATATACCAGAATATGACAGCAGGTTTGTGCAGTCTCTTTCTTTCAAAGTGAAATGAAAATGATATTAAGAAATAAGATGCTGGAGATGTCAATCACATTGTCTGAGCCATTTTGTGATCGGGAAGGCTGTTTGAACTACAGGTAGCACGAACGCACACATTTAACACGCCTTACTCTGATTAAGGTGACACCCTTCAGCTAAATAAATGGAAGATGTTTCAAAGCTTAACTTACTCACATAAATTCTGAGAAAGCTGCTCAAACTAAGGACTCTTGGTCCTGCAGAAATGGACAGAACAAAAAAGTACAATGTGCACCTTTATTCAAGTATATCACAGCAGTTTATTTCAGAAATACAGTAAATGTTTCATTTCAAATATAACTTACACTAAAGTAACACAGAAATGTTGTGTGGGGGGAGGGGGTTAAATACACTTTCAGAATCCAAAATCATATCAAAAAAACATGGCGAACCTACCAAAACAATGTCTACTAAATTAATTCCATTGAATGTTTTAAGTAAACATAAGAAAAACAAGCTGTGATTCGTTTTGCATACTGGACTAAATCGTCTACCAGACAAAAACTGGTTGTTTGTCCATATTTATTGAAAGTAAGAATAATAAGAGAGTTCACAATGTATGACATTTCACTACCAATCTTTTATTCCCCAATTCTACAAATCGTACAAAAAAATCTTTTTTTTTTGGCAGAAAGTGGATGCAGACTGACATGAACAAAGAAAATGCTGACAAACTTCACTAATGTTTTTCCTATCAAGACAAACACCATTTGATGTGATCAGAAACCTGTATTCTGGTGTGAAATTATTTCTCGTCCAGTATGCCACAGTCAATAACCACAAAATAAAAGGAAACGAACATCACAATGGAATAAATAGAAAAGTTCAAAGGTCATTTGTGTTGCGTGTAGAACCTGAGAGACCTGTAAACCCTTTATTTCCCCTTCACACGCAATAAAAACAAAAACCAGCCCTGCTACACAAGCGCTACATCGTGTTTAAGCACACATCTCAAAACATGATCGACAACCTTTCCCAATGTCTAAATGTACAAAAAGACAGTCGATTGGATATTAAATGTAAAACAAGTTGTATAAGTATGTTAATAAATAAAAAATGAAAGAGCACCACAAGATAAAGAGATGAAAGTCTGCAAACACCCAATCCTATTAACACAAACTGAGAGGGGATTATGGATGGTTCAGACTGACCAACAGTGCCATAGCCTGGGAGAAAATGTAGCGCCCTCTGAAAGAAAAGCACTTGTAGGACGTCTATTGAAAAACAAAAGGAAGAAAACTATATCCAACCAACTATATTCAACTAAAATACACATGAAATTTCCTTGAAAATCAAATGATGTATTTTTCGTCCGGCTCAAATGCAAATAAATGTCACAGAAAAGAAGGAAAACAAACTCTGCAGTCACTGGACGCGTGTTAATGACCCGGTAACCTTACCATGTTAATGACCCGGTAACCTTACCATGTTAATGACCCGGTAACCTTACCATGTTAATGACCCGGTAACCTTACCATGTTAATGACCCGGTAACCTTACCATGTTAATGACCCGGTAACCTTACCATGTTAATGACCCGGTAACCTTACCATGTTAATGACCCGGTAACCTTACCATGTTAATGACCCGGTAACCTTACCATGTTAATGACCCGGTAACCTTAACATGTTAATGACCCGGTAACCTTAACATGTTAATGACCCGGTAACCTTACCATGTTAATGACCCGGTAACCTTAGCTGTCGTGAGTGGATATTTTGGAACATGTCAATACTGTTTTGTATCCAGTAAACGGTTTATTAGTCTTAAAATAAATAAAGCTGAGGTAGCTTCTGTTTATCTCTGCAGTAGTCAAACTCTAACTCATCAAAAAGCTATTTTGCATTTTTAAGATTATTTGTTTTTACTCTTTCCTGTTTTATAGGCTACCCAGAATCTAGGAGAAGGCGGAGGTGAGGTGGGCTTGTGAGAGAGTTTGGATCAGCGTTTGAGGAGAGGGAAGTGAGAGTGGAGGAGGTTTCTGATGCCTAAACATGGTGTGACCCCCCGGGCCAAACCAAACCACCCAGAAAAGTTCAAAAGCTAAAACGCGTACATCGTTTCACGGTGCATGTCGAGTGACCATAAATGAGCAGAAACTCTTCCCCACTCTCCAGGCATAGCAGGAAAACAAAGTTAATGCTGTTTACACTGTAGCAATGGGCACTGCCTGGAGTGGCCTTGTTCTTCAACAGGATTCACAATCATACGATGACCTGCACATCATTTCTGAAGCATCGTATAAAAATTAAAAATGCATTAAAAAAACAAAACAAATGTAAAACATATTAATAAACAACTGTATGCTTATCAAACAACGTTTTGCGTAGAACTGATGTATTCCTGCGAATCTGTCGACTCGGGCGCAGGGCACAGCCGCGTCAGAGTCTCAGCACCGATTTGAACGAGTGGGGGATATTGGCACAAGGACTTGCCGCGACTTGATTTGAAACTCTCGTCCACTTGAACGCAGCACAGACCCCCTGCCGTGGTCCGACTCATCCCCCCGCTGGATCCTGTCTGTGAGAGGAGAGACCGTCTGTGTGAGGAGAGACGGGGCTCTACGGTATGCACGGCACCGCCAGCACCAGTCCAGCACCAGGTATCACCTGTCGTCCCGAAAGTGAGGATTGGGACGAGGCGGGTTTGGGTTGATTTGTGGTACTCTGATCTGGGATCTGCATATAAGGGAGAATCCTCTACTTGAGCCTACCACCGCTATGTACTGTCTACACATCACATTGAACAAGTTCTAGCTAGAGACTACATCCAATAAGAAATAGGGAGTTGATTTGAGGTTTAATTAAGGCACATGCTAGGCAGTGCAAACTACAGACGTTCTCCAAAATTTGTACTGCTTCCAGTTAACTCCAGCGAGGCGGCAATAGATATAAAGAAACGAGTAGGGCAGCTTGTAAGTTAGAGGAAACACTACATTGTGAATTCAGCACCGGTCAATCCACTAAGAGTGTGAACGCTCGTTTCCGGGATTTTTCTTTTTTCTTTTTGTGAAACGGTTTGCTTTCACACACACTACCCCTCGCCTACGCGACGCCGTAGTTCAGTAAACAGCTTCTGAGCTGTGAGATTCTGGTTGTTCAACGCAACTCTTAATCTTCACAAAAAAAAAAACTATGTGGTATTGATATCTCTGGATGACAACGCTTGGGGGCGGGGGGGTGTAGCCTAGAACAAGATACCCCTCAAATTTAACAGGCTCCAAAGGGTTGCGAGGAAGGAAGGGAGAGAGGAAGGAAGAGAAGGAATGAAGGATGGGAAGGAGTGAAGGAAGGGGAGGAAGGAAGGAAGGAAGGGGAGGAAGGAAGGAAGGAAGGAAAGAAGGAAGGAAGAGCCCCTTTGTGAAGGCGATGAGACGACTGGCCTATGATGAAGTACTGCACCGAGACATGGGTGAGATGGGCTCGACGACGTCGTCCACCTGCTTAGCTGCGCACTGCATGCATTCACACTGTAGTACTACTGCTGGTGAGGATCGGTGTGTGCCTGTTATTTCTGTGTGTGTGTGTGTGTGTGTGTGTGTGTGTGAGAGAGTTTCTGTGTGTGCGCCACTGTGGCGTGCGCTCATAAGTGTGCGCGGCCAGTTCCACACGGGGCGTGGCCAGGTTGCGATATGACATCACCCAATCTGTTGGTTGGTTCATTGTAAAGTATATCTGAGTCAACTCCCAATGAGCAGCACGGGGATAAGGATCCAGGATCCAGAATAGCACCAGGGTCGCCCGTCGTCATTGGCGTGTGTGACACTGACAACGCCTACTCCAGGAGTCCGAGTTTGGTTCTGTAGACTTGGTCTGGGTCTGTCCAGGTACCTGAGACGATAGCACCATAGAATGTCTCTAGAAGGATCCGCACCTCCTCTGTGTTCTCCAGCTCTCCTCCTGAAGACCAGGGTTCTGGATCTGCTGTGTGTGTGTGTGTGTGTGTGTGTGTGTGTGTGTGTGTGTGTGTGTGTGTATGTGTGTGTCACAGGAATGTTTGGAAATGTTGGACGCTCCTCTCCATCTCCTGCAGGACACACACAGACCAAAAAAAAAGGGGACAGGTCAGTTCACCCAACATAGTTCACACCAATCACCAGGATGCGATAACACGTTCTGTGTTACTGTTTCTGTGTGACACCGTGTGTGTGTGTGTGTGTGTGTGTGTGTGTGTGTGGGAGACGGCAATAAGAGAAAGAGAGAGACAGAGAGCAAGGTAGGCCTAGACAATATGAAACCGTCTGGGGGACTTGGCAGCTGTCTCTGAATGGCAGGTGGCAGAGTGGGACGGCCCAATATGATGCACTCTACTCAGCACTGTAGACCCCAGTTCTTCACACCCACAACCCCCCAACAACCCCCCCTTAACGCCCCCCTGTCTGTACTCAGCTCACACCCACACCTCGAAACGAACACACTCCGCCACGGGGCCTCTCTGAGCTGGGCTCTAGCGTAGCCTCTGGGCCTCGCTGCCTCTGGGCCTCGCTGCCTCTGGGCCTCGCTGACTCTGGGCCTCGCTGACTCTGGGCCTCGCTGACTCTGGGCCTCGCTGACTCTGGGCCTCGCTGACTCTGGGCCTCGCTGACTCTGGGCCTCGCTGACTCTGGGCCTCGCTGACTCTGGGCCTCGCTGACTCTGGGCCTCGCTGACTCTGGGCCTCGCTGACTCTGGGCCTCGCTGACTCTGGGCCTCGCTGACTCTGGGCCTCGCTGACTCTGGGCCTCGCTGACTCTGGGCCTCGCTGACTCTGGGCCTCGCTGACGTGGACCGGAGCTACTGTCACTGGAGCTGCAGTCACCTCCGCCTCCCGTGACGCCCAAGACTCACGGCAGAGCCGTTAACAACGCCGGCCCAAATATATAGATACAGTTGCAATCAAAATGATTCAACCCCCATTACACATTAGGTTAATTGGCAAAATATACAATTTCTCAGCTGTTTGTTATAAACAAATTACACAACAGTTTAAGTAGTTCAATGAAACTAATATTACAAGGGTTTTTATCCAAATTCAACAAAAGGCTACTTTTAATGACTACTGCAGTCTCAAAATCGTATTCAACCCCTTCGTGACAAGCATCTTCAGTACTTAGTAGAGCACCCTTTTGCTGTTATGACCTACTGCAAATGCGGTGCATAGCCAGACACCAGCTTCTGACAGCGTTCCTGAGGAATCTTAGCCCATTCCTCATGGGCAATGGCCTCCAGTTCAGTGATATTCTTGGGTGTGCGTTTTGCAACCGCCTTCTTCAAATCCCACCAGAGATTTGGGTTCAAGCCAGGCGACTGTGACGGCCACTCTAGAATCTTCCATTTCTTCTTCTGAAACCAAGACTTGGTGGGCTTAAGGTGTGCTTGGGATCCTTGTCCTGTTGGAAGGGCTAACGACGCCGAAGCTTCAGCTTCATCACAGACGGCATGACGTTTTTCCCTAAGATTCCCTGATACTTGACTGAATCCATCGTGCCCTCCAAACGATGCAGGTTTCAGTGCCAGAGGCATCAAAGCAGCCCAGAGCATCACTGAGGCAGAGTCATGCTTCACTGTAGGCAGGGTGTTCTTTTTTCTTTTCAGCAATGCGTCATTCTTCTTCCTCCAGACATGCCGCTGATCCAAAGGCCTGAAAAGTTCCATGTCCTTGTTTCATCGCTCCACAGAACAGAATACCAAAACTTCTGTGCCTTATTTATATGGTCTTGAGCATACTGGAGCCCACTTTTCTTGTGCTTTTGGGTCAGTAGTGGTGTACGTCTTGGGAGTCCGGGCATGGAGCCCTTCGGTGTTCAGTATGCGCCTTACTGTGCGAACTGAAACCTCGGTGCTTGCTGCCACCAAGTCTTGCTGCAGGCGTTGTGCAGTCTCTCGAGGGTTTCTGACCACTTGCCTCCTCAGGAATCTGGTGGCTCCGCTGACAGCTTCCTCTTTCTGCCACGTCCAGGTAGTGTAACCACTGTTCCTTTAACTTTGAACTTGCGAACTAGGCTTCCAACTGTATCTCTAGGAACAGTCAGTGCTTTTGCTATCTTTTTGTATCCCTTTCCTTGTTTGTGCAAGGCAATTCTTTCGACTTAGCCATACTTCTAACATGCAATCAAATATCACTCTCAACAAACCCCTTGCCAGTCCAGGTATACATGTATATGTTCTATCTCAAGCACACTTGAACTAATTGGTTGCATCAGGTGTGCTTGAAACAGGGGGTAGAATACTATTGACACAGGGGGTTGCATAATTTTGAGACTGCAGTAGTGATTCAAAGTAGCATGTGTGTTGAAATTGGATAAAAACCATTGTAATATTAGTTTTATTGAACAGTTTAAACTGTTCGTCTGCTTTGTTTATTGCAAACAGCTGAGGAATTTTGCCAATACGCTTAATATGCAACGGGGGTTGAATAATTTTGATTGCAACTGTATGTGTATACACGTGGATTTTTGTTATATTGTGTGGGTAGAAACAAAAAAGACAAAGCTTCGCAAAATCAAAAGAAAGATGGAAAACAAAGACGGATAGCCTTGTACTGTCCATACAGGCCTGCCTGAACCACAGTACAGTAAAACACCCCGGATGTGCTTGAACACGGGGGTTACTGTGGCTTTAAAACCAGGGAGCAAACACTGGGGCTCCAGGAAGGTCAGGCATGCAGAGCAGAGCTGGGCTGGGCCCCCCAGGGGAGACCAGGAGGAGGGGGGGGGTTATAAGGGCTATAATGCAGATGTGGAAACCTCTCTGGAGGGCTGAGTGGGTCTGAAATGTCGGCCCAAGCCCGTGGCGTTCAGGCCCGACCCGACCCCAGCCCAACGAGTTACGCAATTACTCAGCCCGAGCCCGACTTAAGCCCGAAGCCAATATCTCACACGCACACACACACACACACACACACGCACACACACACACGCACACACACACACACACACACACACACACACACACACACACACACACACGCAAAGACTACAATGTAGTGGCTACATTAACCTACGACTAAATATTCACAATGCAATAACCCGAACCCTAACTATGCACTAAAACATCGCCACAAGCCTGGCCCTAATCTGCCCTTGGAGTCAGGCCCCAATGGCCTCTAATATGAGGATGGGAGAAAAAAAAAAAGCTTTAGCCGTCATTCACTGTGAGTGTGTACTGTATGTTCAAGTCTGTGTGCTCTGAACGAGGCTGAAAAAAGAGGCTGGAGTGCCATAGAGGCGGGCTGTGTGTCTAACACGTGTCTAACCCCCCTCACCCCTCACAGCAGACTCCAGAGTCCACCCTCGCTGCTCCTCCACTGAGACACACACACACACACACACACACAGGTGGAAACACCGACCCATTAAGACTAGGGATGCACCGGTGCATCGGCATCGGCCGATGTTGTCCATGTTGACTGCCATCGGCCCATCGGCAAATAAAATGACATTCACCGATGGTAGTGGCCGATGTTATGTCGCAACAATTACGTCTTTTTTTGTTGCAAAACGTAGCCTACCAAGCTGCAGATTCGGAGAAGATCCGTGACGTAACGCCGCAAACGCATGTGCAGTTTGCTTTCAAATTAAAGTGAAATAAAAATCAGCGTATTGGAACCAAACACTTCATTTCTTTGTTTCCCTGGCACAAAAGGGGGAATAAAAATTAAATAAAATAAACATCGGCCGGATTGTTATTTTAAACATCGGCATCGGCCCAGAATTTTGCAATCGGTGCATCCCTAATTAAGACATACAGCGTAGGGAAGCTATCTCTCCCTGGTCTCGGCCTGTAAACTCAGGGCTGGAGTGTCAGGTTAAAGGGCAGGAGAGATGGAGAGAGTGCTCTGTGTGTGTGTGTGTGTGTGTGTGTGTGTGTGTGTGTGTGTGTGTGTGTGTGTGTGTGTGTCGGTACCTCCAGTAGCCGTGTCTTGTCGTAGTCTTTGCGGTGCTGGTAGATGCACTGGCTGAGTAGGGAGAAGAGCCTCTCTAGCTGAGCCACACTGCAACCCTCACTCATGGTCACCACCACCTCCAGGAGGGCCTGCAAGAGAACACACACACACACAACACACACACACACACACACACACACACACACACACACACACACACACACACACACACACACACGAACACACACACACACACGTTAGTTATTGGAAATTACTTCACAACTCTCTCAACAGAGACAGACACAAATGCACAGGCAGAGCACGTGGAGGTCAGCCATATTCAAAAGCAATTACGATCAGTTTGACAGCTAATTAAGGCTAATCATAATTAGCTATGAGTTTACATTTCACTGCTACTTTAATTAAAACGCTCTGGACAGTCAGAGGCCTTTTCAATTGACCTGTTCCTCTCAGTTTACCAACTGTGTGTGTGTCGCTGTGTCGGCGCGGCGCCCCAAGGGCTCATCAAAAAACACAGCCTGAAACGGCTATCACACCTGAATAGAGTCACAGTCATTAGAGGCCAAGCACACAGAAATACGAGGAACGTTTCATGCTTGCGCTGGCGTGTGTATTTGTGTGCGTGTGTACGGATGTACATACGTGGCTTAGAGGAACAAGACGCGGGACACTGGAAACGTTGGGATTATTAATAGCTTCTTTCAGCACTCAATAAAGAGAGGATAAAACTGAAGAGCGTTTAGAGAGCTGCGTCTGAGTAAAAAAATAAAATATAACTGCAAGCAGCAATGCGACAGGGTCCCTCAAGCACGCCCAGGCTGGGTAATGGCGTGCGAAGGAGAGTCGGAAGAGTCCAAGCGACAGAAGTCAGGACATAGGAGGTAACCACACGCAGCCCGAGGTCTTAAACCGCACCACTTGCCATGGGACCAGTCACCTAATACTGGCCACGTTGGACTCCTGAAATACTACTGCATTGGGATCGCAAGGTCCCCGGTTCGATCCCAGCTTGCAGAGTGTGCCGAAGTGTCCTTGAGCAAGACACTGAGCCCCAAAATCGCTCACGTGTGGCACGGTGGCGCAGTACCTTGTACTGCTGCCTCACAGCAAGAAGGTCTCCGGGCCTTTCTGTGCGTAGTTTGCGCGTTCGCAAGGGTTTCCCCCCCATAAAGAACCTAATATGCAAAACACGCAGAAGAACAGATCGCTAACGCTGTCCGTCGACAAATAAAGATGCTTGCGGTTTTTGTGGTACACCATCACTCAGCTAATAGGGGTTAAGTTGCTCGCCTCACACACTATGCATAATATACAGTTCATTAGTTATAATGAGCTTACACTATATTCTGCAAGCATAGCATGGCATGGCCATTTATTGACATAGACACTGTTCAATCACAGACATTATATGACAGTGAACAAAGGAGCCAAGGGCTCCAAATGGTATGAGGTATGTTGTGGTGGTGGTGTGTGTGTGTGTGTGTGTGTGTGGGGGCACTAAATCCTAATCTCGCCCTAGGGTGCAAAAATGTCTAGAGCCGGCCCTGGTTACAGACCTGATTATATGACAGCGCCATCTAGCCTGTATTGTGGTCCTGGCGCTTTTTCTGTCAAATACGCATTGACATCATTTTGGAGAATGTACATCCGCATGAGATAATTCAACTTACGGTTCATGAGAAATATGACTATTTTTAAAGTGTTATTTTAGAGTTAGCATACAACCAAAATTGTCAAATTTCAAAGGCCTGTAGTTTCCATGTTTTTTTTTTTTTTATTGCTAACACCTGAGCCAACATGGTACAATTTGGTAGAGCCCTCTTCACGCGCAGTCTGGTTCAAGTCCCTCCTAGCTTATTGCGGCAAAAAGTTAAACACTTGAAAATCTTTTTCTTTTTTGATATGCCATTTTTTTCTGCCATCTTGGAATATGCACCGTACATGTGCACTTTCGGACCAATTGGACTTATGGTTTATTAGAAATTACTTACTAAGTTTCGCCAAATTCAAGATCAAGACCGTATGGGTTCTTGAGGAAAATTTGTTGATGAGGCAAGACACAAGTATACCATGTTTCATAAATTTTCAACAAAGGGGTGATAATGCCTGTTTGGAAATTAGTGTGAATCGGCAACTGTAGCACTACCTATGGACCAATCACGGCGATTCTTTGTGGCATAGTTACTCATGGTCTGTAGGTTCAACCTGGTGATTTATAGCATTTTGAGTCCAGGACTTTGAGTTATTTGACCACTTCCAGGAAAAGAATAGTTCAAGAAAATAATAGTAGGGAAACAATATGGTTCCTATTACGGTAGGAAGGCTAAAAAAGAAAGACAAAGGACTGGAAATATACTAATAACGGATCAGACGACAGCATGAATCCTTCTGCAATTCGAGAGGGGTGGTCCCGGAATAGCCCACTATGAAGATCCATGCTTCCTTCCCTCCAGCGCTCTCAGCGTTCTGAACAGTAGCTTGATCGGTGGAGGCGGGGCTTCCCTCCCTCAGGCCATGAGACGCTGGCGGTTGGGTCACAGCTTCAGATGGCCCTCACTGAATTGTTAGACGGCGCTTTATCGAGCACTGTACTAAAAATACAATAAACTATGCAGTTTTCCAGATGACCTTGACAGACAATGAATGGGTGAAATCACTTTTTAGACAGCCTGGGCGCACACAAACGTTCAGAGTTTTGTGGCAGGACCCATCTCGCCATCTCTTCACCTCCTCTATTTTCTCCTCTCTCTCCCATCCTCCCCCTCACTTTCTCTCTCTCTCACATCCTCCACCTTTCCCCTTCCTGGCCCTCTCCCTCCTTCCATCTCTCCCTGTACCAGCTGACTGCAGCCGTGGGCTTCTTGTCGAAGGCCTGTAACACACTGATTAGACCACGTCCAGAACATGGCGGCGCACGGCCTGTTGGGCTCTACCGTACGGAGACACAGCGAGTCACCGTGGACAGGGTTCAGGAACGGGCTGTCTGAATCATGACAGGGTTCAAGAACATCCCTTGGCATCTTCCTGGTCTACAGACATAAAGAGGACGGGCTACTGAGGCTGATCAAGGACGTGCACCACCAGCCTGACTGTCTGTCCACTCCAGGTCAGCATCTTCCCTCCTAATAAGGGAGAAAGGACTGGCCAGCTTCTGCTGTTGTCACTGTCAAAAACAAGAACGTATAGACTGAGAAACTCCACCACCGGTGCGGCATCAGGCTTTTTAAATCATTTGTAATTTTGAGAATGTATACTGTACTGATGATAGGATTTGGTTTTACATTTTGTATGTATAATCATGTATAATAGGTATTGTCTTTTATTCCAAAGTGTACATTCTGCATAATTCCGTCATTGTATTGCAAGTCAGGATTATTAAACTCAAACGTACTCTGGTCGAGGTGACTGACGGGGGTAAGTAGTGTGTGTGAGTGTGTGTGAGTGTGTGAGTGTGTGTGAGTGTGTGTAGGGGGCTGTGTAAGTAGACCCATTGAGTGAGTGAGCTCACAGCACACAATGGAGCCATAATCCCTCCCGCTAAAAGGGTGCTAGTGACACGGCCCATTTAACCCCCCCTCGGCCCCCCCTCTCCTCTCGCCCCCCCCCCTCCTCTCGTCCCCCTGTCCCAAATCACATCTCTATCACTCTGCGCTACTAAAGAGCGCCGCTGGGGACGCTGGCCGGGTGGAGGACAGGACGGGACGCTTCAGAGAGGTCACAACCGCGACCTCTGAGGCAGATGTGTCCCTCGGCGTGACTGCCAGCAAACCTCTGTGCGCACGCACACACAGGCAGGCCGGCCCACAGACCCTCAGCGTGAAAAATCGACCTTTGACCTCTGAGGCGAATGACTCCCACGGCGTGCCAGCAAACCTCTGCGCGCGCACACACACACACATCCTCAGCATGCGAATCGACCTTTGCACGAGTGCACACACACACACACACACACACACACAAACACAGATGCCGCCAACTGTAAACACACACACACAGTGTTATCACGCCCGCATTCCCCACACACTTTTGCCAGTAATGCAGAGGCTAACCAGACCGCTGACAGACGTGCCCGGTGATGGTGACAATCTAAACCCGATCTGCAGAGTGGCAGTCATGCCCGCCGCCGCCACGGACGTCTTCATCCTGGACACGGGCCCGTCCTGCTCCAGACCACCCCGGCCTCCCATGAAACGGAGACCAGGGTACGGCTTATCGCCGGGGGCAGGGGGGGGACAGAAATAGCCACGGCCCGACTGCGGACGCTTTGAACTGCGGCACCGACGACTTAAAATCATGTTAGCGGCTACCTCAGCGTAAATGCCGCACGTCACACGACGGGTGGTTACGGGTGTATAAATGTTAGCGTTGAGACGTGATGTCCGTCCCCAGAGCGGTGCTGAGGCCTTATTGGGGAAACTGGCTTTAACCAGTGAAACGCTAAACTGGTATTAAGGTACTAGTGTCCAACACTCTTTCGTGTTGGCATCATGTGATCAGTGAACACACACTTGAGAAGATCCAATCAGGTGGAGAGAAGTCCAATCAGGTGGAGAACCAACTGTTTTGGCCGGTCTGTTCTACAAGGCTGAGGTCATCTACGCGCCCAAGGAGGAGACCTGAGCATCTCTTTTGTTATGAGTTCTCTCTCAATGATGCACCTTAAAAACGAAGACGACGTCTTTTCTGGCGTGCTTACGGCGCGGAGAGAGAGGGGCTGTAGGCTCCACACCAACCATCACCACGGACGCTATTAAGCTCTCAAAAAGCCTCCTCTAAAAGAGAGAAATTCAATCCACCTTAAAAATAAAATAAAAAAATTGTGAAAATGTTATGTTAATCTTTCTCGCCAACGTTACAGAAGGGACAGATTATAAACGCTCTGAGCGTTGGCGGGTTAAGAGTCGCTAGCTCAGAGATCAACACAGAGGAAGGCTGGGGGTTGGGTCTGACGGTGACCATGGTGATGATGGGGGGGCGGGGGCAGCAACTGCTGCGACACCGGCTCCAAAACCGAGCGGAACGCTCGAGAGGACATTGGTGTCAAGTCCCGGGGATTAGCGACGGGGACCCGTGCGGTTATGCAACGCCGAGTACCGCAGGGATGACAGACTGCTGGCCTCCCGGGCCGTCATGACAAATGCTGAGCGGGGAATCAAATTCTGCAGAGCGTTAGGAACTCAAGTGCCGTCATGGCGGAGTGAAAAGCCACGGTGCTGGCTCTTACCCCCCCTCCCCCCGGTGGAGAAGAACCACCCCGAGTGGGGGTGCAGTGCAGAACTCCTGAATTAAGGAAAGGTGTGGTTCATTTCTTTTCAGACAAAACAGCCATGGCGGCCAACTCTGGGACACGCGGTGAGCTCTCGCTTATTGGATGTGACGGAGTGGTGGGCCGGTTGTCTGATGCGGTTAGTAAATGATAAACAGGTGTTCGATGTTGGAGCCAGAATGGGGGGAGGGGGGCGGTGGGGGGGGGGGGGGGGGGGGGGGGCGGTGTGATATCAAGGATGCCAACACCCATGCTTGCCTCGCTGGTGATATTTCATCAACACTGCATCTCAACCCTCTGCAAGAAGAGAAAGAGACGAAAGTGGAACAGAGAGGTTTGCGCGTAGCAGACACCTGGGTACTAGGGAGAGATATGCAGCCGGTAATGCAACACTTGGGTGTCTGGTATCGAGCACTTGGGTCTCTCCCCCGTCAAGGTCAAATAATACCGCTTCCCTCCGCTGCGCTGATGTAACGCTTGGCGGCGAGGCGCGGGCCAGCCAAGCGCCGGGTCTGACAGCCTGCGGGGGGCGCTCTCAATCCTCTGGTGCCTTTCCGTAAGTTTCAGCAACTAGCCTGTTTGTGGAGGTGCTAAGCATCTGTAATTTCTGAGGTATCTGAGAGCACAGACTCCAATCTATCCTGCCTACTGCTCTTCCATCGCCAGTCTTTGGTCAAAAGAGAAAAACATCGCGTTCTCTCCCTGCCAGACGCAGACAGTTAGAGCCTGACAGACAAAAAAAATGTGGGGGGGGGGGGGGACATACAGCCTAGCCCGAAAGTCTGCACACCCCTCTCACCTTCTCCACGTTTTATTACGTTACAGACTTATTCTACAAACGATTTCATTTTTTGTCTGAAAATTCTACACAAAATAGCCCATAATGACAAAGTGAAAACAGGTTTTTAGACATTTGTGCCAATTTATAAAAAATCAAAATGTAAAATATCATATGTACACAAGCATGCACACCCTTTGATAAGACACCCAAAAGTGAGCCGAGGTGCATTCAGTTGAAACATCAGTTTCCACTGATACTGCTGAGACCTGAACTCAGTCTATTGTAGAATAAGTCTGCGATGTAATAAAACATGGAGGAGGTGAAAGGGGGGTGCTGACTTCGAATGCATTATGCCACTCAAACCGTTTCCAGACTGAAACATTCTTGACAAAGTGTGTGTGTGTGTGGGGGGGGGGGAGATTAAGACATGTAAATCACTGGAGGAGAAGTGGTTTTAGGAACGAGGAGCGAGGGATCTGCTGACGCTGCTGTGGTGGACGGAGGCCTTTCAGACAGAGCGCTGTAATCACATGCAAATGGCCAGACTGCAGGGGACATTAGCCGGGATGAGCCAAAGAAAATGAAAGGAGCACTCTAAAAGTTATTTACTCTTATTGACGATGGGGCGCTGGCCATGGCCTGACCATTAAGAGGCTCTGCTCCTCGGCACGTCGCGTGGGAAGGGCCCGTAAATAAGGGTCTGTTATTACCGTAAATAAGGGTCTGTTATTACCGTAAATAAGGGTCTGTTATTACCGTAAATAAGGGGCTGTTATTACCGTAAATAAGGGTCTGTTATTACCGTAAATAAGGGTCTGTTATTACCGTAAATAAGGGTCTGTTATTACCGTAAATAAGGGTCTGTTATTACCGTAAATATGGGGCTGTTATTACCGTAAATAAGGGTATGTTATTACCATAAATATGGGGCTGTTATTACCGTAAATAAGGGTATGTTATTACCGTAAATATGGGGCTGTTATTACCGTAAATATGGGGCTATTATTACCGTAAATATGATGCTGTTATTACCGTAAATATGGCGCCGTTATTAGCATAATATGGGGCTGGGGTTGGGAGAAGAGGACAAACAAAAAAAAAACAGGCTATTTCTGTAGACCGGCTGCTCAGAGGAATCCTGACGCGCTGTAAAAGCCCGCCTCAGGGGGGAGGACTCTTCTACGCGCCGGCGTCTGAACGCACGCCCTGCGCTTTTACGGCTGCGTGGAACAAATCTGGAGAAAATTGCGAACCCGTCCGTGAAGTGTGTTCCTCCGCGAGGCGGCTGTAAATAATGGGAACTAGATTTGGTTCCTTGAAGTGATATTCCGTCTGCAATCCGCAACAGTCGCGAGGGGGTCCTTCAACTTCATCTGCGGACAAAGTGGCTGATTGTGATTATCCGCCCAAGACGACAGCTTGGAGAGCAGAGAGAGAAACTTCCTGTCGTTTCTCGTTGTTGCCACCACCGTAGTATACAATGCCGGTCTACACAATCACTGTTGAAACACGTGTACCCCTGCAGCGGGTGGGAAAAGACCCCCCCAGCTTCTCACATGGTTCCCCCCTAGACCGGAGAGCGATGAGCCGGCGTGTGTTGACCTCCCCCCCTCCCCCCCCCCCGGGAGGTCCGCGTGTGAACGAACCCCAAGTGTCCCTGACGTGTTTCGCGCCAAAAGGGATCTCCCGAGCGCTGCCATCGAGGTTAAATATCATCAAAAAATGAGACGTCCACAATCAATGAATACGACTGAATGAGTGGAGGGAGAATGACACGGCGCTTTGGCCTATAATGGCGTCGGGCCTCTCCACACCGGCTAGAGGATATCTGCCTACACGCCGCTGGCTCGCACTCCGCACACCGGAAATTCAATTTGTTCCTTAAGCCAGGGTTGAAAAAGCAATTATTCACAGTCCCCTCTTTTCACGATCTGTTTCTTAAAGATACCGGCCTCTCTATTTTCTCCTTCTCCTCCCTGCTAACAAATAGGCTTTGGGATTAGCGCGGCGGGCGCGGGGTTCACGGGGCCGGCCGTCCTGAGGCTGCCAGACGGAGCACGCCAGAGACGAGGCCTGTCAATCAGACGGGGGTGTCGGGTGACGCTGACGAGATAATGGCGGGTCGGCACCGTGGAACGGGGGGGGAGGGGGGTGGTGAGCGTGCGTCAGAGGAGAACTACTTTTACACCAATTAGACCAAACAGCCGCTGCTCCTCTCGGACCGGTTCTCTAACCTCTCACGGTCGCAGGCGAGGGAGCCAAGAGCCCCCGAGCCAATTTGCAGCCCGGGGTGTTGGGTGGAGTCCCTCAGCGTGACCACGCAAAGCACTCTGGATATTCCTTTTCTTCACGATCTTGTCAATCAATCTGGTGGCGGCCTGTGAAGCGAGAGGCTGGTGTCTGAGTTAGTGGCGCGGCTGCGCCCACGGCCCCCGGGAGAACCACACTAGTTGACCGAGAGCCCGAGGGAGGAGGGGGGGGGGAGAGGGGGAGACGCACCGCCGCTTAAACGGGCTGCCCCTTTGGGACGGAAGCGCTGTAGAGAGAGGGGCTCATTGGGAGAGGGGGGGGGTATCAGCCTGGAAACTCTGAAGCATCCATCTGAGAAAGGTCAAATGACACCAGCCCCCCCCGCCCCCAGAGAAGGGTTATGGAGCCCAGGGCACCTAAGGAGAAGTCTCCCATGATCCGCCCCCCCCGCACAAAATAAACTTTATTACTTGGTAGCTCTGGTACTCCGACTGCCTCCCAACTTCAAAAAGTTAGGAGCACCAGCAGAAATGTAGGAGCATCCACCAAAACAATATATTATGTTAATTATTTTTTCATTGATAAAAAATGACAATAAAGGTTTACAAGTAACATAATGAAAATAAAATTGAAAGTAGCCTTAAAAACACATAGGTAGGCCTGGCTTTATGCATTATCCTGGGGCCAGGATTTCAAATGTGGTCTCCTGGCTCTCCATCCCTCTACCATCAATCTCAATTGAGACCGAGGCGTTGAGCGTCTCCAGAGGAGGACTAGACTGATTCAGAGGAGGACTAGACTGATTCAGAGGAGGACTAGACTGATTCAGAGGAGGACTAGACTGATTCAGAGGAGGACTAGACTGATTCAGAGGAGGACTAGACTGATTCAGAGGAGGACTAGACTGATTCAGAGGAGGACTAGACTGATTCAGAGGAGGACTAGACTGATTCAGAGGAGGACTAGACTGATTCAGAGGAGGACTAGACTGATTCAGAGGAGGACTAGACTGATTCAGAGGAGGACTAGACTGATTCAGAGGAGGACTAGACTGATTCAGAGGAGGACTAGACTGATTCAGAGGAGGACTAGACTGATTCAGAGGAGGAGTAGACTGATTCAGAGGAAGACTGATTCAGAGGAGGACTAGACTGATTCAGAGGAGGACTAGACTGATTCAGAGGAGGACTAGACTGATTCAGGAGGACTAGACTGATTCAGAGGAGGACTAGACTGATTCAGAGGAGGACTAGACTGATTCAGAGGAAGACTAGACTGATTCAGAGGAGGACTAGACTGATTCAGAGGAGGACTAGACTGATTCAGAGGAGGACTAGACTGATTCAGAGGAGGACTAGACTGATTCAGAGGAGGACTAGACTGATTCAGAGGAGGACTAGACTGATTCAGAGGAGGACTAGACTGATTCAGAGGAGGACTAGACTGATTCAGAGGAGGACTAGACTGATTCAGAGGAGGACTAGACTGATTCAGAGGAGGACTAGACTGATTCAGAGGAGGACAGATGTTCTACTGGGTTCAGGTTTGATGCTAATCTAGTGATGTCCGGCGATATTGCTTTTCTTTCTACAATCACCTTGGCAATAAACGTATGAAAATGAATTGTATATCTAAATTGTAGCCTAGCTAACTTTACTAGTTAACGTGTGTATGTGCACATGTAATGTACACACACACACACACACACATACTCATACTCTGCACACTCACTGTATATACATATATGTACAGGTACACTGACTGCACTACTTTTCGTATGTTGTTCTTAGCGTATCGTTTGCACCAGCATTCTGTACTGTCCTGTCTTTGCACTGTCTCGTTCCTGCACCCTGTCCAATGTTATCAACTAATTCTGATTCTGACCGGAGAAAAAAAAGAAAAAAGGAAGGTTGAAGCAGAACAATTATTTGCACTTGCTACTCGCACAAATGCTCCCAATTATATTTCGAGGTCACACAGATTTCTGGAGCGTACGCGACCGAGACGCTCGCAACTTCAAACCCTGCCCGCCATCCTCCGCCCGTACCGCCCACATCCCTCACCCCCCTCGCCCCGACCTCCACCTCATCAGCCGGCCCATAACACTGACCGAGGCCCCATTAAAATGACGCGTTGGGTTCTCTCCCGGCCCGAGATCTAGGATTGGCTGATTGGGTCAGCGGTGTTGTGGGACTGCGGGCTGAGGAATGGAGGCTTTAGAGGGGGTGGATTAAAGCAGCAGTGTGCCAGGAAGCCTATGGGATGAGTGTGCACTGTGTGTGACTGGGATTAGGGAGGGGACATTGGCGGTTATAATGTCGGCGGGGAAATTGCTACAAGACAAGCACCACCTAAACTGGCTCACTGAAGATAACATGGAACGACTGGTGTTGAGAGAGACAAGAACACCACTTGTCTGGTCTGATACCGATTAGGGAGTCGGATGAAAGTTAAAGAAAAGAAAGAGCCCAAAAAAAACAAAACACGTGCGCGCGTGCACGCACGCACACACACACGCACACACGCACACATCACTCCTCCTTACCGTTAATCGCTGGTGGTCGACCACTAACGGGGGTGGGGGAGGGATCTGCTCCTCTTCTGTCCCATCAGCTGAGCCCTTCGCCTGTTCCGATTGGCTCTTTCTGCACTTCCTCACCTTGGCCCCGCCTAGAGGAGGAAGACAGACAGATGAATATTATCTATAATTCAAACGATTATCTCCCACTGCTCTCAGTGGTGCTTTAGAGGCTTTAGACAATTTAGAGGCAGCCACTTGGGTGAAGTGTGTACCCTCCACAACTTATTTATATCTACAGATTTATTCCATTCAGAGGCTACAGAGGGCTGGGAACAAGCAGAAGGAGACAGGCGACAGTAGATCCCAACTGCTACCCATAGAGCAGCCGGCCATTTAAAGGAACACGCCGAGATCTGAGGAAATGAGCTAATTTACCATCTTCCCCAAAGTCAGATGAGAAGATACACACCCCTCTCTTCTCAGCGAAGAAGCAGAAAGAGAAAAGAGAAGGGTATTTAATAATGTAAAATGTAACGGGTATGTATCTTCTCATCGGACTCTGTGGAAGATGGCAAATAAGCTAATTCCCCCCCAACCTTGGCGTGTCCCTTTAAGCAGCTGGAGGGTCTCTTGAGGCCGGCTGGTTGGTTTAGTGGCGTCGGCCTCTGTTAGCCGCTCCCTCGGCCTCTTCTGCAGGACTCCAGCTGGCCTCCGATAACCCTGCCGCCAGGCCAGGGCCATTAATCAAACACCCAGACCCTATTGGCTTGTTCCACATCCTACACGCCAATGGCAAGAATTGAAATGCCAAGAGAAATACAGGGTAGAGAGAGTGAATGTTGACTTGGGCTACTGTGAGGATTTTTGCAATGTAAAAAAAAAAGAAAAAAAAGAAAAAAAGGTTTTGCATAGGGAGAAAAATTCTCCAAGGGTTGGATACCCCACAAAGGTACAGTAAACAAACACACACACACACACACACACACACACCACCTCTGGGTCTGTATTGAAATATATGCCGTCTTTGAGACTAGGGTGGATAGAATTTCATATTCCAGTCTTCGCGTCTTTCATTATTCATGTGCTCTTATTTAACGAGCCGCGCCAGTGAGACTCTCTCGGATTATGATCAACAAAATAATTCATTAGGATTATCATATGAAAAATAAAAGCCCGGCCTTGACAACTTTGGAGCCAGACTGGCTGCCTGTGCTACTGTTACCTATTATAAAACACTATTGCACCAGCTCAATATTTATCCTAATGCACTTGGGGGGCACAGATTCCCACGCAAATATAATTAATGAGCTAAACTCCAAGTTGAAGATCTCTCTGTGGAGCTGACTTGGCCCTGGACACTGGTCTGTGTTCAGTTGCTCTTCATTAGCGCGCTAATGGTGGAGTGTAGGTAATCTGATCCTAGGGCTGTGGTTAGTTACACGGCTATTTCTACGGCTCAGTACCTTCTCTGTCCTGCTCCTCCTCTGCCGGCTCTGCTGCCGTCCTCCCGTCCTGAGGGGGGCGCTCCTGAGTCCCCCCGCCCTCCGCAGCCACCGCCGCCTCCTCTTCCTGACCCGGGTCCGACCCCTCGCCCCTGACCTCCGACGAGCCTTCCTCGGCCTCGGAGCTGATCCTGAGGGTGTGGGAGTCCAGGCTGTCCATGGACTCGTCCCCGTTGACGCACTCCAGCTGGGGGCCCGGGGCCCGCTGGGCCTGGCTCTCGGTCCCGGGCTCTTCGTCCCGGGGCTGGACCTCCGCCACAGCCGCGGGCTGAGCGGCCTCTTCCTTAAGCTGGGGGTCGTCGTCCGGCTTGGGGTCGGCGGCCTCCTCGGCCTCGGGCTGGGACTCTGACCGTTGCTCCTCTCTGTCCTCGGGCTGGGCTGCTTCCTCCTTGGGGCGGGGCCCCGCGGGGCCCGGAGGCTCGCTGGAGCTCTCCTCCTCCGTGGGGGGCTGCGAGGGGGCGTGGTGTCCGTTGGGCTGCCGGGGCCCCGTGGTGTCGCAGGAGGACTCCTCGTCCAGGGTCAAACACGAGTCGCTGGGCCCGGCCGCCTCGGCCTCGCCGCCTTCCTCCTCCTCCTCTTCCCCCGCTCCCTTCTTGTAGCTCTTCTTCTTCCTGATTATGCCCCGCCCCCAGGAGGGACGCCGACGTACTTTGCGTTTCATGTGATCTGGAAAGAGGGGAAGATTCTTGATTAGTTCAAGCTTCAATAGCAAAATGTAAACAAACAAATTAATTAATTAAAAAAATGAACAGGATCAGTTCAATTCTAGGATATTGTCGTCACAGCCCAGAGAGGGTCCAGAGCTGTGTTTCACCCACACTACAGAGTCAAGGCAAGCGGTCTTTATCTGCAAGTTCACTGAACCGAACGTACAAGACATCTAACACCTACTGTAGCAATTGAGTTGCCTGATGCCTCTTGACCCAGATCAAATGCCAGGGTGACATCAAATCTCCACTTTAATGGGGTGGTGTAGTTTCCACCATGCATGTGCATGTGTGTATCTGTGTATGAATCAGTGTGTGTCTGTGCGCGTGCACGACAGTCCACGGAGAGACGGAGGCAGGGGGGGAGAGATGGAGGGAGGGAGAGATGGAGAGAGAGAGGGAGTGAGATGAAAAACCTCTAATTGAAAACAATTGAAAGCGGCTCCAGATGTGCACCATAAATCAGAGCAAAGCTGGATTTGCTCACCTATCAGTCTAAAGGTCTGCTATAACGGACTGGCCGGCCCCCCTCTCCCGCTAGCTACGGCGCTCAGGCCAGGCTGGAAACTGTCTGGAGAAGGTTGATTGCATCGCCCTCTGTGACCATTTTGGCCATAATCAGAAAGCACAGGCGAGGAAGAGGCAGGGAGGGAGGGAGAGAGAGAGAGAGGGAGGAGAGAGGGAGGGGGAAGAGAGGAAGGAGAGAGGGAGAGAGGGAGGAGAGAGGAAGGAGAGAGGGAGGGAGGAGAGGGGAAGGAGAGAGAGAGGGAGGAGAGAGGAAGGGATGGAGAAGAGAGGAAGGAAGGGAGGAAGGAGAGAGCGAGGGAGAGAAGGAAGGAGGGAGGAGAGAGGAAGGAGGGAGGAGAGAGGAAGGAGTAGGGCTGTAACGATTACAAATTTTGCTAGACGATTAAAATTGTCTCAGAAATAATAGCGATTAGTAACATAATTGTCAAAAAATGAGTTTTTTTTTTCTTTGTACGTTGAGTAGAGGACGTAATGCACCTGTGTGATTTAGTGATTTTTTTCTTGTTTTAGGGGGGTGCGCTTGCAAAGCATGCCCTGGTGGGAGGTTTCTAGGGATTTGACTCAGCCCAAAATTAAATTACACGAAGGCCTACAAGAAAAACATGTAAAATTGAATTGAGTGAGTGAGTGTGTGAGAGAGAGAGAGAGTGTGAGTGCGTGTCTGAGCAGGTACCCTGTTCAGACGAGAGTTTTGCACAGTGAAATCTCAACAGGGTCAAGTCTACGCGCTCCCTTTCAATACCGCAGACGCAGGAAGCCAACGGGGTCCGAGACAGAGGCGAGCGAGAGAGAGAGGGAGAGGGGGAGAGAGGGAGAGACAGAGAGAGAGAGAGAGAGAGAGAGGGAGAGGGGGAGAGGGGGAGAGACAGAGAGAGGGAGAGACAGAGAGAGAGAGAGAGACAGACAGAGAGAGAGGGAGAGAGAGAGAGAGAGAGAGGGAGAGAGAGACAGAGAGAGTGTGTGAGTGCGTGTCTGAGCAGGTACCCTGTTCAGACGAGAGTTTTAACCCGGCAATCAGTGGAATTGTCGTGACTCGTCGGCCGGCTACTCCAAGCCAGCAAAGAGCCTCTTTTGGTTTAAGAACACGAGGGCCTTCCCAGAACCCTCCTCTGGGACACGTCAGCCTGACGAAGAACTCACCATTATTATGCACACTGTGCGCTTCAACGACCATTCGTCTTTTTTACTTCTCTCACATGCTAGCTAACTAAAATGAATGGGTGGGTACTTGCATGACTGCTTGAGTGACTCTGACAGTGTGTGTGTGTGTGTGTGTGTGTGTGTGTAGGGGGAGGGGGGGTGGACAAAATCCATTTTTACACAGAGATCATACTACATTGCCGTAAATAAGAAACCTCATTATGCCGACTTGTTCACACTGAACCAAAGACTGTAAAATGCCGCCCAGTGTATTATTGTATATGCCGTTGCAGAATCAGAGAGGTATGACCCTTTTTACACGCAACGTTCGCTTACTGCCAATGAGACAAGAAGCTGTAGTAGCTAGACAGGCACAGCATTTGTGTGTGTGTGTGTGTGTGTCAACCCCAAACTGTCATAGTAAATTGGTTGTTTATAAGTAAACCAATTCCTAGTTGTTTGAAAGACAAAATTCTGTTCAGAATTATCTGCAGGATTACTGAATAGCCTACAACGAACAATGATCTAATAACATAGAAAAATAATTAACTTTGGATAGCTGTAGAACGATAGCAACAAGATTGTTCCACGGTTGCTGGTTTCAAAGCAACAAATATGGCCACCTTGGCCAGATAGCCTGGAAGGTTTAAGGTTACAATGTTATAATGTTATAATGTTATAATGCACAGACTATAGGGGAAACACTGCAATGATAAAAACATGGGCATCAGAAACAGATGGACAATGAGGGAATGTTAAGCAAGACGTTTTTCTGCTGCCTGCGAGTTTGAGTTTGACGTTAGCCGTCCGGAAAAGAGCCCGTCGTTTCTCCCAACTCTCTTCTCATTGGCCGATCCTGAAGATGTGCTTTGTCACTTTTACGCAGACGTCGATTCGGCTCTGCGACTACCCCCGCTGCCGGCCTGGAGGCGGAAATAAAATAATCCCCCGTTCCATGTCGGTACACAGAACAAAGGTGCAACAATGCCGTCGTGAGAAGGCTGTGTAAAAGGCCCCAAGAGTGTCTCCATTCATCCTGGTGTACGTGTACGTGTATGTGTGTGTGTGTGTGTGCGCGTTGTGTGTGATAGAGAGACAGTACACTCATCCCGGTCTGCTCCGTTTAAGATGAGCCCTCAGACTCTCGTTATACCCGATACCCTCCCGGGCCCATTAACGGAGCGCCAAGACCCACCTGCACAGCTGAGCGGGCCGATGCACAATCGATCCTCCACACCAGACCGGCCCTCATAGGAGTCCATGAATTGGGCCACATTACATTATTTACTGTGCGCCGTGTACCTAAGGATGCTTCAGAGAGCCCCGCTCTGTCTCAACGCCACATACGCACTGCATCGATTCTACATGATCCACACTACCCCGGCTACTGAAGTGTGTGTGTGTGTGTGTGTGTGTGTGTGTGTGTGCAAACCCAATGAGACGTCACAACACCGCGGCGTGTGTGTGTGAAATCTGTTCTTCTCATCTCATTTCTCATCTGTGGTCTTCTCTCGTTGGGAGGCGGCGTGGGGACGCGGCGCCTCGGAGGGTGTTGAGAGCCGCGGACGAGAAACGTTGACATTTAAAAATGCTATGAAATCAAAAATGTATTTTTTCCTGATTTGAGATCATATCCTTGGTCATAGTGTGTACCTATTTAACAATATATATGCCAAATATTTTTCAAAATGTCAGTTTTGTTGTAATCTTATATCAAATCCTATGATTTTTTTTCGTCCTGTAAAACAAAATCTCCCGAGTGCTTACGTCAGCAACGCAAGAGCAAGGTCAACCAATAATCTCACGACATCCACCTGTCAATCAACGCTATCCGTCTATCGAATCGGTCTAAAGTTGTTATAACCCATCCACTTGTCAATGTTCCAATCAAATTCCTCTAAACGTTATGTCCCGCCCCAATAGCCTGTTTGAGTCGGAAATACGTCAACCTACGGAAGTTAGATGATCTCAAACGTCCGTTTCAGCCGGACTTTAATGAGAAACACAGTGGAACGGTGGACTACAGGACATCCGCCTCTCAGGAAAGACCGAAGCACGGGGACTATGACAGAGAGACTGGGGGACAGGGACTTCTGGGAGAACAGGGACTTCTGGGAGGTAGACTGAGGGACAAGACTACCAAAGACAGACTGAGGACAGGGACTGTGAGAGGACAGAGACAATGAGAGGACAAGGAGAATGAGAGGACAGTGAGAATGAGAGGACAGAGAATGAGAGGACAGTGAGAATGAGAGGACAAGGAGAATGAGCGGACAGGGACTGTGATAGGACAGTGAGAATGAGAGGACAGTGAGAATGAGAGGACAAGGAGAATGAGAGGACAGGGACTGTGATAAGACAGTGAGAATGAGAGGACAGTGATAATGAGAGGACGGGGACTGTGATAGGACAGTGAGAATGAGAGGACAGGGACTGTGATAAGACAGTGAGAATGAGAGGACAGTGAGAATGAGGGGACAGTGAGAATGAGAGGACAGTGAGAATGAGAGGACAGTGAGAATGAGAGGACAAGGAGAATGAGAGGACAGTGAGAATGAGAGGACAGGGAGAATGGGAGGACAGTGATAATGAGAGGACAGGGAGAATGGGAGGACAGGGAGAATGAGGACAGTGAGAGTGAGAGGACAGTGATACTGAGAGGACGGGGACTGTGAGCGGGGGAGTAGACGGAGACGGACACAGCGTGGGCCGAGCCGCTCGTCCTCTTTAGGGCTCCTGTTAGGACAGAAAGCCCAGAGCAGCTTTCCTCCCAGTCACAACACATCACACCCAAGACCTCTCTCAGCCTCATCGCCAGCTAATAACATGCAATCACTGCCACGGCCACCAAGAAGCATGTATGCGTGTGTGTGTGTGTGTGTTCGTGAGTGTGTGTGTGTGTGTTCAACCGAAAACATGGCACAGTTCACCAAGCACAGCAATCTGAAATGCACGCGCCTTTATAAAATCACCACTTGTAAGATAAATACGACACGGACAACATAACCTTAAGCCTTGAAATCAAAAATAATAATTAAAGAGTTGGAGGACAAATTGATTGCAGTGTTTGTTAGCAAATTAAAAAAAAAAGGTAAAAGTTGCCCACCTCCCCTAAAGCACAAGCCCGTCAGGAAACAAGTCCATTTGAATAAAGTCCCAGGTTGTATATTTGCTCCTATGGTCTGTTCAAATATGAATGGAATCAATAGACAGAGGAAAGGGCTGCAGGTTATCAGCTTTGACTGTTACATTATTCTACCAAACAAGCAAGGTCACACCTGTAACCTCAGAGGGGAGGGGGGGGGGGCGGGGGGGGGGGGGCTGGACTGCTTGACAACAAAAACTTCATATTAGTCTAGAATGAATGTAAAGAGCAGACTGCTCGTCTGGTCCTATGCTGTGAGTTTGAATCTTCATTCCTAAGCTTTTTTCCCAGGGTAACCGAGCTGCCGGCCAAGCCAACAGCCCAGACATCCTTTGGTTGGTCGCACACACACACACACACACACTACACACCATCTCACCGAACGAACACACACACAGCATCTCACTGAACACACACACACACACACACACACACAGACGCACACACACACTGAACACACACACACTGAACACACACACTGAACACAGACATACACACACAGCCGGTATCATCAGTAACAGACGCACGAAAAACCAATGCTGACTTAAGTTTACACAGAATTCGACACTATTCTTTACAAGTTAAATAGGATTCCCATCACGGCGCAGAAAAGGGGGATGATGTAGCTAAGAAAAGAAAAGGGGGATGATGTAGCTAAGAAAAGAAAAGGGGGATGATGTAGCTAAGAAAAGAAAAGGGGGATGATGTAGCGAAGAAAAGGGGGATGATGTAGCTAAGAAAAGGGGGATGATGTAGCTAAGAAAAGAGAAGGGGGATGATGTAGCTAAGAAAAGAAAAGGGGGATGATGTAGCCAAGCAAAGAAAAGGGGGATGATGTAGCTAAGAAAAGGGGGATGATGTAGCTAAGAACAGAAAAGGGGGATGATGTAGCTAAGAAAAGAAAAGGGGGATGATGTAGCTAAGAAAAGAAAAGGGGGATGATGTAGCTAAGAACAGAAAAGGGGGATGATGTAGCTAAGAACAGAAAAGGGGGATGATGTAGCTAAGAAAAGGGGGATGATGTAGCTAAGAAAAGAAAAGGGGGATGATGTAGCTAAGAAAAGAAAAGGGGGATGATGTAGCTAAGAAAAGAAAAGGGGGATGATGTAGCTAAGAAAAGGGGGATGATGTAGCTAAGAAAAGGGGGATGATGTAGCTAAGAAAAGGGGGATGATGTAGCTAAGAAAAGAAAAGGGGAACTAGTGCTGCGAGCAGCAGTGAGCGGGCCCTCGCACCCCACGCGGGTCGGGGTGTGGCGCCGTTAAAGGGTGTGCTATTTCGGTGTACAGTACTGACAGAAACTTCCTGTCACCAGTAGGTGGCGCTCTAAGCGTGACTCAATACCGACGCATAGATGTGTTCAGGACAGTACCTTGATGAAGTGTGAGAAATGTTGTGTAAATCGGACAAAGTATGTAGGAGTTATGAGGACTTCCTGTAAGCAGTAGGTGGCGCTGTAAGTATGACGCAATACTGACCTACAGATGTGTTCAAGATGCGACCTTCATCAAGCATGAGCAATTTGGAGTAAATCGGATAATGTATGTAGGAGTTATGAGTACTTCCTGTTTCACCAGTAGGTGGCGCTGTAAGTGTTACTCAATACCGACGCATAGATGTGTTCAGAAGGTGACCTTCATGAAGCGTCAGCAATTTGGTGCAAATCGGATGATGTATGCAGGAGTTATGAGGACTTCCTGTTTCACCAATAGGTGGCGCTATAAGTATGACGCAATACTGACACATAGATGTGTTCAGGACAGAACCGTCATGAAGCGTGAGATAAATCGGACAAATCGGATAATGTATGGAGGAGTTATGAGGACTTCCTGTTTCACCAATAGGTGGCGCTATAAGTATGATGCAATACTGACACATAGATGTGTTCAGGACAGAACCGTCATGAAGCCTGAGATATATCGGACAAATCCGATAATGTATGGAGGAGTTATGGGGACTTCCTGTTTCACCAATAGGTGGCGCTATACGTATGACGCAATACTGACACATAGATGTGTTCAGGACAGAACCGTCATGAAGCGTGAGCTATATCGGACAAATTGGATAATGTATGGAGGAGTTATGAGGACTTCCTGTTTCACCAATAGGTGGCGCTATAAGTATGACGCAATACTGACACATAGATGTGTTCAGGACAGAACCGTCATGAAGCGTGAGATATATCGGACAAATCGGATAATGTATGGAGAAGTTATGAGGACATCGTGTTTTATGGCGAAATGTCAAACTTTGGCGGGGCGCCACGGCAAGGGTGTTTGGTGAAAACTCAATTTTCTTGATAACTTTTGATCACAAAGGGCTTAAGATGAAGCTGACCGAGTATGAAGTTGATCGGATGAAATCTGTAGGAGGAGTTCGTTGAAATACGAGGCATGGAAATGGTCAAAACAAGGACAAAATGGCACATTAAAAGCAAAATGGCGGCCTTCCTGTTGCATGTTGGGTACAGCTCTAAGAGACATTTTAGTGTGGCTCGATGAAATACATATGCCCTCCGAATTTCGTTCGCCTACATCAAACTGAAAGGTGGGGCTCGCCATTTGAAACTTTCCAGGGGGCGCTCTTGAGCCGTTTTGCCACGCCCATTTCCGTCACCCATGAATTATCAAATTTTTCACCGGGACTGACGTATCTGCAAAGTTTCATCCGTTTTCATCGATGTTTAGGCCGCCAAAAAGGCATTTGTTTTGGAAGAAGGAGAAGGAGGAGAATAATCCTTCGAAATACAATAGGGCCTCGCACCGCCAGTGTGCTCGGGCCCTAATGATGTAGCTAAGAAAAGAAAAGGGGGATGATGTACGTAGCTAAGAAAAGAAAAGGGGGATGATGTAGCTAAGAAAAGAAAAGGGGGATGATGTAGCTAAGAAAAGAAAAGGGGGATGATGTAGCTAAGAAAAGGGGGATGATGTAGCTAAGAAAAGAAAAGGGGGATGATGTAGCTAAGAAAAGAAAAGGGGGATGATGTACGTAGCTAAGAAAAGAAAAGGGGGATGATGTAGCTAAGAAAAGAAAAGGGGGATGATGTAGCTAAGAAAAGAAAAGGGGGATGATGTAGCTAAGAAAAGAAAAGGGGGATGAGGTACGTAGCTAAGAAAAGAAAAGGGGGATGATGTAGCTAAGGTCACGGCGCTTGAAAGCAGAGCAGCTGGCAGTTGGAAACGCTGCGGAGTGAAAGAACAGCAAATGTCATTACGCAGGCGTTCGGCACAATTCCGCAGACAGTGGAGTCATTACCACGCCCAAACGAGCCGTACGGGGACAAAGCCAAACCCGCAATCAGACAAACGGAGCGGGCAGAGTGTCCCTCCTTCTCCGCTGCAAAAATAAATAAATAAAGATAATCATCAGCTCGTCGGTCATCTCGGAGAGATAAGAGGCGGACGAGGGGGAGGGGGGGGGGGGGGGTTCTTAGGCCTCCTCGGGACACAGAGACAGACTTCTTTCATCTGCCGAGCGAAGGAGGCCAGACTGAAGACCACCGCCACTTATCTCCTCTCATCTGCCGAGCGCGGGCGCCCAAACTAAAGTCTACGGCCACTTATCTTCCCACGCCAGACCCGGCGCCGGAGGACTCGCACCGGCGAGGCGGGAGAGCGGCCGGGTCCGACGCCAGGCTCGCCATGGCGACTGGGGGAGGCGGCGGCGCCCATGGTGACCGCGCGCGCACCGGTCCCGTGCGGGCGTGGCCGGCCGCTGGTAGAGTGATGAAGGTCCAGGCGGGGAGTGACTCGGGCTGTTACACTCCCCATCACCCCCCCCCCCCTCTCCCTCTCCCTCCAGAACAGGGTACGAGCAAAGCCTCTCTCCCCCCTTCACGCCCGACTGGAGCACGACACACACACACAGCTGGAGGAGGAGGAGGTGGGGGAGATGGAGGTGAGGAGAGAGAGAGCTGGCGGAGGAAAAGGGAGAAAAAGAGGTGAGGAGAGAGGAGGAGGAGGAGTGCGCCAGGACCCAAGATGGCTCAGAGCCCTCTTTGATTCCCCCCCCCCCCCCCACCCCACCCCCCCAAGCCTGGCATCCAACCGTTAGGGCGACATGTGTTTCTAAATGTGTGTACGTCTCTAAATGTGCGTATTTCTTCCTGGAGTGGGGCCCGGGCCCTTTCACCAGGTGTATTTACCCTTCAGGATTTAGATTTCATTTATCAACGTCACATTCCGGAGTACAGTGATTCGTCATGGCTCCGCTCCGCGCTACAGTACAGGGAACTTCAGCCAACCTTTCCTCCGACTCCCGATTCTCAGCCAAAAAAAAAAAAAGGTATGGAATTAATTTTCCTCTTTTTCATCAATCGCGTCTGTGGAAGAAGCGAGAGCTACAGATAGTTGGGGGGGGGGTGTGTGTGTATGGGGGGGGCGGTCGTACAGGTCAAAAATAATCCTAAAGCAGCACAGTCTGTTTTCCTCATCCGTGATCCCTCTTTTGCTCGTTTGGGTCAATCTCCGCACACACACACGCATGCACACACGCACACACATGTGCACAGGAGCCGTTTAGCGAGGCGGGAGTGACTGCGGGGTCAACTCTGCCCGGCACGGCGGCGGCGCCCGCTCCTGGGGGAGGCCAGGTGAGATGGAGAGGCGGCAAATGAGTCGTCATCTCGGGCTCCTCAATAATGCATGGGAGTTGTTGGAGCATAAACGACCAGCCGCGGACGGGAGATGGAGGGAGGGAGGGAGGGAGGGAGGGAGGGAGGGAGGGAGGGAGGGAGGGACAGGAAAGAGAGCCCTCTGCTTGGAATAGCGCATCGTCTTCCTGATAATTAAAATCACCAATGCGTGCGTGATTCGTGGAGGCAGGAGTGTTTAGAGCTGCCCCTCCCCCGCCGCCTACCTGTCAGAGTGCCATCCCCGCCTCACCGATGAACGAACACACACACACACACACACGCACACACACGCTCACACACGCTCGCACGCACACTAAATAACATAAATCAAAGTCAGAAATCAAATGGCCCCAGGAAAACGCTCTCCAGAGTGTCGTATCAGCAAATCTAAATGAATAAATCAGCTAAGCAACACTGGTAAGTAAAAGTAATGGCCGGTAAATGCTTGAGCCCCTGGTGGCGGGGAGGCTCAGTCACAGACTGACAGGCCTCTGATCCACAGCGGGACACCCCCGCCTCAACACGCCAGTGTTCAGGCCTCTGCTCCACAGCAGGACACCCCCGCCTCAACACGCCAGTGTTCAGGCCTCTGCTCCACAGCGGGACACCCCCGCCTCAACACGGCAGTGTTCAGGCCTCTGCTCCACAGCGGGACACCCCCGCCTCAACACGCCAGTGTTCAGGCCTCTGCTCCACAGCGGGACACCCCCGCCTCAACACGGCAGTGTTCAGGCCTCTGCTCCACAGCGGGACACCCCCGCCTCAACACGGCAGTGTTCAGGCCTCTGCTCGACAGCGGGACACCCCCGCCTCAACACGCCAGTGTTCAGGCCTCTGCTCCACAGCGGGTCACCCCCGCCTCAACACGGCAGTGTTCAGGCCTCTGCTCCACAGCGGGACACCCCCGCCTCAACACGCCAGTGTTCAGGCCTCTGCTCGACAGCGGGACACCCCCGCCTCAACACGGCAGTGTTCAGGCTCTCTCTCCACCATTTCTGTGCAACTCATCCGCAGTGAGAGGAGCCATGAGAGGGAATTCCACGCGGAGAGTTGGAGCTGACGTACCCGTCGACGTGTCCTCTCTCTCTACCGCGGGGACAGCCCCGTCCCCTCCTCGGCGTACGCAGGCCACCGGAGGGGAGCAGACTGGATATCATGACCTCTATTTTTACCGGGGAGGTCGACCGGCGTGTGCGTCCCCTCTAAATGAAAGGAGCTGTATTTATAAAAAGATTGTGTCGAAATAGAGTCGTATGGACGACCCCCCCGCTGTGCTATCCTAGATGTGCTCACATGACGAATGGAGACAGCTGCTTTCACACTTTCACACACTAGCGGCCAAGAGCGTTCCGTCTAAAAAACCCCAATCCCAACAACCTCGGCGGCAGCCCAGTGGTCAGAGCACCTGAGCAGCGACGGACAGGTCGCTGTTCCAAGACCGGACCCCCGAGCCTCTTGGCGGTGGGTCTCCCACCAATGGGCCCCTGAGTTGGGTACTGAGCCCCAACACTAGCTCAAAACACAGCGAGCGCTTTGGATAAGAGCGTCTGCTAAAATGGCCGAGTTGTAAATTGTAACTCGTTGTGTGGCGCTCTCTGTCTGTCGGCTACCGTCTTTTCCAGTTTAGCCACTGGAACCTGATACCCGATGCCCATATAGTCCGACCGGCAGAGGTCTCTGACCCCTCTGACCCCTGGCCGTGGCGCGTACGACGAGACGAAACGCTCGGTAGTGGGTTTTGCGCTCCCGCTCTGACGCTCTCTCTCCCCGTCTCTCTCTCAAAAATACACACGGAGGGAAGAAAGTAAAGTCCTAGAAAGTGATCGTTTCTCCCAGCTCTGGAGATGAGACTACCTGACGGCTACTCCAGCTCCAGCCACCGCGGCCCCGTCGGTAAAACACCGCGCCGCCCCTCGGCGCACAACAAACAGACCCCCCATCGCTAACTAACCTCCTTACCACCTCCTGTGTGTGTGTGTGTGCGCAAGTGCCAACGCGAGATAGATGCAGACTATTTGTGTACGCCCTTTGTGTGCGTCCTTTTGTGTGTGTGTGTGTGTGTGCGCGTGTGTGTGTGTGTGCGTGCGTTGCTGCAGCTAAGAACTGCTGTCTTCGCCTGCAGTAGAGTTGCCCTCCCCAATTCCCTTCCGTGGTTTCTCTAAGAAGCGTGACTTTGGGCAACAGCCATTGTGGACCCATGCTGGGAATTATATTACACATTTGGAGCCGGAAGGAGGTGTGTGTGTGTGTATGTGTGTGCGTGTGTGTGCCAGTGTGTATTTGTGTGTGTTTGTGCATGTAGCGTGAACATGGGACCAATACAAATTCAAGTTAAGTCGTCTCCAAGAGGACGCTGTCACAGCAGTCCTTTTCATTACAAATGTAGGTCAATCTACCAAAAACTCCAAACTGTAGTTTATCACCTAGCAAAGCACACACAGCAGGGAGCCGCTCTGCTGAAAATAGATTCCATCTTGAGGCTGTGGTAACATTATATGTGTGAACTTTCTCTTACACACACACACACACTCTTTTCTCACTCTCTCTCTCAAACACACACTCACAAACACCAACTCACACTCTCACTCTCTCTCACACACACACACACACTCTCTCTGTCTCTCTAACACTCTTTCCCTCTCTCACACACACACACACACACTCTCACTCACATGCTGTCATACACAGGCAGACAAACACACAGACACGTACACACTCTCAGATATGCACACACACACACACTCCAGACAGAGGTTCATTGGAATCGACTGGGGTGGCTGCCTCCATCGTGTTACATTAATGAAGTATTGATCCTCGGTGGTCCTCTCTCCTCACTGCCTCAGAAAGAAGACAGGCTAAGGGTCAGAGGTCAGGGCACTGTATGGCATTTTCAAAACCAACTCATCATTTGGGCTCTGCTGGGCTCAAGAGTTTGAGAGAAACTCAGAGAAACCTAAAAGTATTGCTAGTGCTAGTTCGTCCATGACACACTGCACGTATGCCAAAGAGAACGACTGGTCGACACGGTTCATGTACAGTAGGCTACCTTGTAGAGAATATTGTGGGGACGTCGGAAATGACTTAAGGTCAGGAGAAGGGTGAACTTTAATTCCACAAAGTCCAATTTACATATATTTGTATTTCATAAATATTCATAGTTTAATTAATAAAGAAGGAAAATAATGGGAGCGCATCACAAGAAGCTGAAGTACAGTGGAAATAAGCTTTGGCCTAAAGTGGACTCAGCTGCTGTTGACAGAGAGGGCGGGAGAGAGGGCGAGAGAGGGAGAGAGAGAGAGAGAGAGAGAGCAGAGAGAGAGCAGAGAGAGAGAGAGAGCAGAGAGAAAGCAGGAGGAGGAGCAGAGACAGAGAGAGGTCGTTGTCACGTCAGCAGGCCTCTGGGCGTCGTGGTGATGAAAGGGAGACAGCCGTTTGTCACCTCACGTGTCACTGCGCGCTGACGCTTAATGAAACGTCCCGATCAATAAATGATCCCACGTCCGTGCTCCAGGAGATGAAGATCAGTCACTCCCTCTCTCTACACACACACACACACGCACGCGCACGCACGCTCACACGCACGCGCGAGTGCACACACACAGGACGCCACCCCGCATTAATGTGAGTCTTCATGGGAAACTACTGATGCATATCCAGACAAAAGTGTGTGTGTGTAAGTGTGTGTGTGTGTGTGTGAGAGAGTGAGTGAGAAAGAGAGAAAGGAAGACAGAGCCTCCCAGATAAAAAATGGAAGGAATTGTGGGTAATGCTGTAATGCAGGCCAGAGCAGTCGATTCCCCCGGCAGAGAGAGCGGTGACAGGGGGGACAGGTAGGAGGCCTGTGGCGCTGCTCCAGCCGGGGCCTGGGATTGGTCAGGGGGGACAGGTAGGAGGCCTGTGGCGCTGCTCCAGCCGGGGCCTGGGATTGGTCAGGGGGGACAGGTAGGAGGCCTGTGGCGCTGCTCCAGCCGGGGCCTGGGATTGGTCAGGACGAGCAACAGGGGACAGCCTGGCTTCCCGCAAGGCAAACTGTCCACTGGGGGCTAGCGAGCTAGCTAGCTAACCACACTCGCATCTAATGGATATTTTAGCCTAAAGCTGACTTCATAAGATTCTGGAAGGGCACACAGCACTCACACACGGCGATAGAAACACACGGTCCGCGGCTTGTATAAACACACACACACACACACACAGAGTGACTAAATCCCAACCTCTCAATCCCAGCAGGCTGCTCTGTAAAAGCCCAGTGGGAGGACAGCGCCTCGGGTGCCCTTTCCTCAAAGGACAGTTATGCGCGCGCGCACACACACGCGCAAACGCACGCACGCACACACACGCACACAGAGGATTCCAGATTGGGTCAGGACGGACCGGCATGGAGAGGAGAGGAGAGGGGGGTGATAAGGCTGATCGGGATGGTGGGTAGTTTAGCTGGCTAGCGTGTCATAACGCTCTGAGAGTGGCCTGTACCACACAGATTGTGTAACATAACATTTTGTGTCGGTATGCATTTTATTGCTGCAAAACGAATTGCCCCTCGGGGACATTCTAGTTCCAATTCAACCTGAATCCTGAGTGTCTCCAGTAGGACACTTGCCATCGAGCCCGGTCCCCTACCCTTCGCCCGACACCAGAACCTCTCAAATCTTCCCCCGTTTGACGCGCGGCTACGCCCGCCAGAACCCGGCGGGATGGAGCGAGTCGGGAAGGCGTTACTCTCGAGGCCTCCCCGTGGCGGGCGGCGCCGCTGCTGCTGCTCGCCTCGTCTGTCTGGCCGGGGCTGCTGCGCCTGGGCCCCGCGTGGTACCGAGGCCGGGCGCTGGGAGATAAACGCTCCGGAACCAAAAGGGGATTTTCCGCCACGGCACGGCGGATCTGACTCGTGCTTCTTCCCTTCTTCCCGTCGTACGCTGGGGCTGCATCCTGCTCCTCCCTCCCCACCCCACAAATAAAATGGCGGACCCAGGACCGCAGGACGTCCTGCTGCTAACGCCCTAAGAGTTGGAGCACCCAAAGTGAACTTTCAAGGCTAGGTGGGAAGGAGCTACTTGAACATCAAGTAGACTTGGGGGTTGAGGGGGGGGATGACAGAGGCAGGGCTGGACCTCCATGGATCACGGGCGCCGGGTCTTTCCCCCACAGAGGTCGCCTGCATGAGGACGCCAGTGCGAAACGATTTACGGGGCACTTGTCCGTGACGAAGTGGCCAGACGCCCCCGGAAGAGCGTTGCGATGGGCTGTGCTGGCGAGACAAGTGGCGAGACAGAGAGGCCCTCGTGAAAGTATTAAAAGGCTCTCGTGCTCGTTCCTCAGAGGAACGCTCGGGGGGCCGCGGTAACTAGTAGCCGTCTGTCATGCAGTATTACAGAGGAGATGAGTGGATAAATAAATCCATTGACGCTCTCTCTCTCTCGCACACACTCTCGCACACACTCTCTCACACAGACAGACAGACACAGACACACACACACACACACAGATGACTGGCTTAAGAAGTGGTTAGTTGGAAATGCTGCCGTTAGAGCAAAGGTATCTTTCCTCTCACTAATGGAGATATGGCGTTCGTTTATTCTTGTTGAGTGCGGCTGCATGAGTCATTAAATATAATTAAAAAGTGTCTGTCTGTGCTCCGGTTATTTCAGAGGCTTAATGCAAGGTCGGGGTAATGTGCCTCTCCGACAACCATGGAGCTGTGGCGTGCGCGCGTGTGTGTGTGTGTGTGTGTGTGTGTGTGTGCGTGCGCGCGTGTGAATGCATGGTTTAGGAATATGCTCCATGGAACACAGAGACATTAGCTTCATAGCTATTCAGACATGGCAAATGAGAGCAATGGAGGACACACTTCTAGTCGCAGACACGGCGTCAATAACCAGGGCGGTTTCCTTATTTGCTCTCTCGACACTAGCGGTGCGACCGAGATTAGCTAATAGCGATCAATAGCCCCCCGTCCCATTTCCACAGGCCTTCAAATATTTAAGGTCAAGTCTTCCACATAACGGCTACCAGGTATGACGACTTTTGAAACTGCCAACTGTATTTCACTAACAGAGAGAGAGAAGGTTACACGGGTCACGTAAGGAGGACACGGGTTCAGTTATCCGCAAATTTGTTTGACAGTCTGGGAGCGAGACACTGCATCCGCCAGACTCGATATGAGTTTGGGCTCGAGACGGGAAGAAAAACAAACCCCATGCAAGTCCGCCCGATGCGCCGGGTCGCGCCGGCGTGATCGTGATCGATCCGGTCAGAACCGGTCCTAACTGGCTGCATGATCCCGGATCACCCGGCGGAGAGGGCGAAGGCCCGGGAGGAGCAGGGCGGTGTGTGGGCGCTCCGGGGTGAGCTTAAAGTGCACGGGAGGTTGTTTATCCCACGCGCTGCCCTGGAAGGCTCACATAATTACAATCGCAGCAAATCCTTATTGGAAAACTGACAAGCCGCGGACCGTGACAGCTGAGCTTCTCAAATGCAATTTGGAGCCGATGGTGATTTCCCTAAACTCGTCCAAAGAAGAAAAAAAGAAGAAGCTCACAAAACATCAAATTTGGTAATGCAACTGCCTTAATTAATCGCACAGACTATCTGACGAAATGGTAGGACAGAGAGTTCTAACGCACTTAAGTTAATTAGGGTACTTTGGGACGCGCGTCAGGTTTCAACACAATGAATCCTCCTTAAGACGCTTGGCGCGTTTCTCTGACCACCGCGCTGCTGTCAGTCTAATGAGGGCTCTGGCGCTACCTTTCACACGGACAAAAACTGTAGTTCTCTTCCAAGGCGAACGCTCAAACCGATTGAGACTCCCTTCAGAAGGCCAAAATAATCTCAAATCGCAGTCTTATCCATTTCGGAAAAGCGCCGGCGTAGCTCGGACGCATCTCTAGCCGACCCCCTCGTCCCCTGGATGCTGTCCTTCCACGTTCCCCGGCCCCCATCGGGGACGCGAGCGGGCGCCGAGCGGAGGCGTTCCATCATTCTGACGCCGCACTCCGAGCGGGGGGGAGGGGGAGGCCATGAGGCATTTACAGTGATATTCGCAGAGATCTGCATAGCCAGATAATAAACAACAGATATTAAACCCGGGAGTATAGGCGGCAACTTTGCCAAGTGTACACTTAACACACGTCAACAAGACAAACGACCAGGCAACGTGACGTGCTCGGAATTAGACTGTGGAGAAAGAGAAGGGGGGGGGGGGGGGGGGTGCAGAGAGAGAGAGGGAGGGAGAGAGAGAGCGAGCGAGCGCCCTCTGAGAGTTGTTCCCTCTGTTGCTGGCTCATCTGCACCCTAAAACAATAAACAGAAAGGAAAGGCATTGTGGTTGATTTTACATTCATTTCACGCTTGGTGCCACAATGTTCCAGTAGGCATCTGTGCCTACAAAATGGCAGCTTTTGCTAAGAGCTCATTGGCTGATGGCTCGGGTAAGGAGGGGGTGTTTCATTAGCGAGCGCCACGGGGGGTCGGCACGTGCGCGCCTCGTTGTTTCCTGATGGAGACGCAGCTGTGGGTGAGAATCTTCAGGTCCGTTTCTAATAGCTAATAATAACACTAACGGTCCTGGCCTTCCTCCACTCACAAACAGGTGCTAGCTTTGTTCCTGACGGATGGCATTTGCGTTGTTCTACCGTGGGAAAACATAAGTTTCAATCAGCCCGCGTGAACTGTGGATGGAGGAGAAGCACACCGCGGTCTGGGCTTCAGTCCGCTGAACTTTGATCAAGTCAAATATGAACGTCTTCCCTGTGCAAAAGCAGTCTACAGAACGCGTTGGCCACCGTGTCACGGTCTACCCGCATTTCTGAAAGCGTCTCCGTGATTCGGACCCGGTACGCGAACCGCAGGGCGTCCAGGAAGTCGGCGGTCAGGCGCTGGAGAGCCGGTCTCTGAAACGGAAAATTACTTTCTGCTCCGAGTGTTTTTATTAAGTCCCCTTGGCCGTGACAATGGTGGGTGGGGGTGGGGGGGTGGCGGAGAGAAACATTTCACCGAAAGACGCCACCGCAGGCGAGATCCAGGTCAGCTTCTATTCAAGCGCCCACGCCGCCCTGAGAAATGCAGCTGGAGCGTTTTGTGAAAGAAGAAACTCTTTGGTCTCCGCCAAGGTCTGCTGATGGATCGACGGCAGAGAGGAGGAGAAAAGGTGTGTGTGTGGGGAGGGGGTGTTTACGATGACGCAAGAGGAGGAGGAGGAGGAGAGGCGGGGAACGGCAGTGCTCCTCCACGTGAACGCAGCCTCCTAGGCGGCCGCCCTGGCCGTCGGATTGATTGACGCGGAGGACGTTCTTGTGGCGAGAACAAAGAAGGCGCCCGTGAATCGTACGCGTGTAAACACCCGACAAACCACGCCGTCTAGGAGTATTGTTCAAACTATCAATATCTTTTCGTCTAAAATGAATGTTCCGGAAGAAAGCCATAGACATAAAGGCTACTGAAAAGTGAAGGTGAGAGACATTGTGTGTATAGTAACGATGCCATAGCCAAGAAAGCGGAGTGAATAATAGATGAGGTAAAGATACTGTATGTGAACTACAGTACCTAGAGGAGGGGTAGGGGGGAGAGAGAGAGGGAGAGAGAGAGAGAGAGAGAGAGAGAGGGAGAGAAAGAGAGAGAGAGAGAGAGAGAGAGAGAGAGGTGGAAAAAAGACAGCAATCCTGTAGAAACCGTAGTCACTTAAAGGGCTGTAAGATTACTCTCTTTTCCAGAGCACTGCACTGGGATTGGCTGCCCCTCCTCGTATCCTAACCTTTACCCCTGGCCTTGAAGGAGGAAAACACACACACATGCATACACACACACACACCTGACCTCAGATAAGTTGCTAGGGGACGTCATCAAAAGTAGCTGCAGCTGTCCAGTCACTTTGATCGGCCGCCAACTCGACACCGGATGTGGGGGCGCAGGACCCTGTAACCTCTCTACACGTAATTGATTCCCGGTGACCGATTCATCAGCCACTCCAGGTCGCCCTGCTGTGCTGCTCCAGGTGAGAATTGGTTGCCGATGACTTTGCCAGTAATTAATTACCTGAGCGAAGTAACGAGACCTTGGGAGAGGGCGATAAATGGAGGTCCCCCCCCCCCCCCAAAGAGGTAGTGACCACTATGTCAACTGTGACCACTAGGCTACTTGGATAAAGGTGAGGAGTTATGGAGGGAGCCAAACCGCCGAGAGGAGGGAGGGAACATCTGCTCGACTACTTACTGTTAACGACAACCACAAGTGCCTTGCCGGTCAAACGGAGGTTTAATGTGCCTGTGCTTGGTTGCTGTAACTTATACAGGGTTCCCACGCTTGCCTTGAAAAAAATTTCCATGCTACCTCTTGATTTTCCAGGTACCATATTAAGTGATGATCTATAGGCCCCTGAAGCTTTCCGCCCCCATCCGCGCCCCCCTCTCCTCACACACACACCTGACTACTTACCTGATTTAAAAGATGTGCCAGTCAAGTCTACATTGTAAATGCTTAGAGATTGTCTTATTAATAATATCAATGCATGAAATAATGCAACAAGCTTTTCACTTTCATTGTCACTCACTCCTGTAATGCATCACACATTTGAGATTATGAGTCTTACGTAGAAGGGGTAGTATGCCTACTCTTACTCTGTAAAAGCTTTTGTAAATCAAACTAATGAACCTAAAAGGGAAAACATAAGGCTGGTTCCCCTGTGGTTCCTCAGTACAGCAACCTCACTAGTAAGCTTAGCTTAACAGTATAGATGTATAGAATAAGTCTGGTCATGATCAATGATTTAAAAAAATGTCTCACCCCAAATGTTCCTATTTAGTGGTATCATTTTTCCCCAAATGTTCCTATTTAGTGGTATCATTTTTCCCCAAATGTTCCTATTTAGTAGTATAATTTTTCTTTCTTTCTTATATCAAGTAGATATAAGAATGAATGTTACAAAATTGATCAAGACTAGACTGGTCATGTCAACTAGTATAGAAGTAATGTCACAGCCTAATGTGAAAATGTATTGGTAGTTAGCTAGCAATGCAAGCTAGCCAACACTAGATAGTTAGTTAGCAAGCTGAATGTTGGCTAGCAAGATTGCACTGCATGTGCTTGCTAACCATCATTAATGAATACAAATTCAAAACAAACACCCCTAAATGTGGTGAATAACACGGTTTTAGGAAAAGTCAATGAGTGAAATACATATGGGGATCAAACATAGTTCTAGTATTTTAAAAGCAAGGTAAAAATTACCTAGCTCGCTAGCTAGTTAGCAAGATTGCACTGCTTACTAACTAACATTGATAAACCCAGGTTTACCACACAGTTAAAACACAGCTACTTACATTTGAGGATAAACATGCATAAGATGTGGATGTCAAGGCTCCCGTGTTGGCTGGGAAATGCATGTATCTGACCCTTCTATTGAGATTGCGAGTAACGTTTCTCGGTTATTATTCCCGAAGTCCACCAATCCGAAACTATACTTTAACTCTACAGTAAAAGCTGTTCACATGTAAAGGGTTTTTATAAACTTATCTTAATTCTGTGCTCAATAGTTTCATTTTATTACTATTTTACACATCATCCAATGAAAATTTCCAGGACAACTGTTTCAATTTCCATGTAAGTGTTCACTTTTGCTCAGTTTCCATGACTTTTCCAAACCTGGAAAATGAAAAAATAAATTCCATGTTTTCCATGGTTTCCAGGTACCGTGGGAACCCTGTTATACTCGTGACACGAGCAAACATTTAAAGCTGCTCTATCAACAACAACTGGACAGATTCCCGTGCTGTATCCTGGGCTCGGATTAGGATGGGAGTTAGCGGATAACCCCAAAGCCAGATATGTGCCACGCTAGCACGCGGCTTCTGCAGCTGCCTAGCCCGGCCAAGATGAATACCAGTCCGCTGGGAGCTAAGACATCCGCAGCCTCTTATAGTATTTATGCTGGCAAAGAGGGCCTCTCATCTCTCAAGGCCGCCTGCATCCTCACTGGGAAGAGATGGTTCACTCCGCAGGGTGTCCACTGAGGCTGCTCTCCTGAGAGGCAGGCGCCATCGAGTGGCGAGACGCGGTACTGCAGCGCGCGCGGGGAGATGTAGGCAGACTGGGTTTCTCGTCTCCAGCTCGCGAGGGCCAACAGGGCTGTGCTCTACGCCCGACTCGCAAGTTTTTACAGGTCGGTTAGTTGAATCCTACTCCGGTATCTACCGTTTCAGAAAAGCCTTAACTCACTTGGAAGTGAGACGCCTCAGGTGTCAGCGCCAATTACGGACACACACACACACCCGTCGGCAGCCATCGTATCCAGGTAACGACCTCGTCTGTCTGTCTGCCCCCCCCCCCCCCCCCCCCCCCCCACCCCCCGGCCACACCTGGCCTCCCCGTTTCCCTGGGCGCCAGCCGGCAGCTGCAGGTGGCCTTGTAATTGCTCCGTGGCTTGGTCACGCTCTGAGAGGAGAGGAGAGCCAAGCATCTTTAATGAGCCTGCCGACTGTGCTGCGCCCACACCGCTGAGAGGAGACACTTTGTGTGTGTGTGTGTGTCATCTCTTACATCTGGCCATGGCACAATATTGCAGTAAGTTTGCTGTAGTGTGTGTGTGTGTGTGTGTGTGTGTGTGTGTGTGTGTGTTTTAAGCTAAAGCAGCAAGGCAGCTTCTCAGCAGGAAAGCAGAGCTGTAATCAGCTAAACAGACTCGGCTCTAAAATGCTGTGAACTCGGGCCCCTCAGCAGCTAATGAAGTGGTCCGAGTCTCACACACGCACCTCACACAAACACACACACATCTACACACCGCTGAACACACAGAGGTAGGCTACATAGAGTGAATATCAATGGTTCATGGTCCACACAAAATGGTGTCATGTGTCGAAGCATGGGGTAGTAGTGGCAGTAGCAGTGTGTGTGTGTGTGTGTGTGTGTGTGTGTGTGTATGTGGTTGTGTGTGCGCGCGCGCGATTGTACTCACTGCTGCAGTGTTTGTCGACTCCCTCGCCCTGAGTGCTACTCCCAGCATGCTCCTCTCCCGCGGGCTTCCTGGTTACCACGGCGCCCGGAGCTGCTGCAGTCGGCTGGGCTGGTGTCTGGAGGTCTGCAGGCGCCAGAGAAGATCAGTTACCAACCATGACACACACACACACACAATACAGTAGTGTGTGTGGGTCTGTGTGTGAGAAGACAGCAAACAGACTGATAATCACATCAAGGCAGACGCTGAGCTAGACGTGCATACAGGCAAGACGGACAGATATACTGTGTGTGTCTGCGTGTGTGTATCTGGGTCCCTCCAGCTTACGAGCATCAACGATTGAACTAGAGCAAACCAACATGTCCCCCAGGGAGCGGACATTTAAATTCCAGTGCAAAATGATATTTAGCTTCCTGCTAAATTCGGAGCCTGCACCCCACCCCCTCCCCCCCCCCCCACCCAAGCCCTTCCCTTATCTCGGGCACATCCCAGCTGCGGTTTGCTGACGCCACCCGACACCCACACAGCCTAACTGAACAAATTGATACCTTTAGCATCTTTCTGCTGGCGCATGAAATATTTACAGCTGTATTGCCTTTCAGGTAATTGGCTTCTCCTCCTGCAGTATCCATCTGGCGAGCTGCACCCCGTTTGCCGCTAATTTACGAAACGGGGAGTGGCGGCTAGGCCCCCGCGAAAGACCTCCCCCTCTCGGTTCCCTACTCGGGAGACAACGGCGTGGAGACGGGCTGCCGAGGTCCTGGCCCCTCAAACTCCCCTGCTTGCTCCAAGAAGGACCGGCACGATACATGAGGACGGCGGAATCAAAATGGCGGAAGCTAACCAGCACTTGGACTAGAACGGCTCTTTACCAATTGGTAAGACATTTCTCCGATTTTTTTCCACCCATTTTGGTAGCCAAACCTGACGCACAACCCGCCTGTCGGTCGGTGACCCGAAAGAAGGCGACAGTTTCTTGACTCGGTGCCCGTTGACGTAACTATGACACCCGCAGGGCTCACGAGTCCAAGCCGAGTTAAACTGACCACCCTAAATCCTTGGCTATCCTTTCCGCGCGATGGTCTGCGCGACATAAATGTCGTCATCAGAGGGTGTAGGCATGCATGCCTCCCTTTTTTTGGGGGGGGGACCGCACCTACTAGTCCGCGTGCCCTCTGCGCTATGACATCAACAGCTGCGTCCTCCAACTACAGACGGTGTAAACAGAACCCCAACGAGGTGTTGCAGCGGTCTGCATGCATGATTGGGTGCACCTGGGCCCAGATGTGCCCTGGAGACAAAAGCCCAGTTCCCAGCAGTGGCTCTCCCTCTCTCTCCTCCTACTCACAATGCCGGCAACCAGCTGGATCTCACTAGACACTGCTCCACCCCTAACCTGTCACTCCCCGCCATCTCTGACCACTATTTCATGTCCTACTCCCTCCCCTCTTCCCCCATAATTCCTCCTCCTACCCACATGGTTACTACCTGTAGCCACCTCCGCTCGCTTTCCCCTACTGACTTTCCTGTTTCGTTACCTCTGCCCTCCCCACCCCTGAATCCTTCTCTCTCCTACCTCTGATACTGCTACTGATCTTCTCCTGGTTACTCTTTCCTCTTCTCTGGACAATCTCTGTCCCCTTACCTCCAGGCCAGCATGGCCAACTCCACCTGCCCCATGGCTGTCGGACACAGTGCCATGGGCGTAGAATTTAGGGGGGGGCCCTGGGAAGTGGGGACATGTCCCCATCAATATTCAGAGACTACTGAATTGTCCCCAGCAATAATTTGGTACACAAACGCTTAACATATCTCCTTCTCTACTAGTCCCACCTCCCTAGCCCAATATCGCTGATTGGTTTGTTGTTTCTTACTAACGCATGAGAGGCTGGCCGTAGTATCTGGTTGAATTTGGTTGCACGGCTACAAAGCTCAGAGCCTCCGTCAACACCACAGTTCATTAGGTCGTCCTCAGACGAGCTTGACAGCGAAGTCTCTAATCCTCTCGGTCGTCCATACATCCAGCCAGTTCCGCAGAACTCTCCACTCTTGCGTCCCTCCTCAGTACATCCACGCATCCCGACAATCCCGTATTAACGACAACAACTTGCCTACGTTTGCAAAAGCGGCAAGATTTGAGCCATGAGGCTCACTCACCTACTTAAGTTAGTAAACAAACCAGACAATGTTAAGGTACTTTTTTTTTTTACCCTATCGCTTGTGTATGAAACAAGGGCCAAATGCATGATCAGTTCTGGAGGTTAAAGAACCAGCCATCAGGATAATCATATCTGACTGTAGCTCAAAAGTATGCTTTTTTATTTTATAGCCTATAAAGTGCAAAAAACATTCTGCTCGACCGCTACGCGGCTTCGCATTTAATGTCCCCTCCAAAGCTCAAATCAAAAATATGTTCTTACTCAGTGCACACTGATTGATGGAGCCTAAGAATAGCTGAGCATAAATGGAGAATAGGCCGACTTCAAGAAGACCTACTTAACTTCCAATCTATTCTTTCCGCATTCTTCTCCTCCCTATCTGCTGCTAAAGCTCCTTTCTTCCGCTCAAAAATTCTAGTCTCTGCTTCCAATCCTAAAAACTCTTTGAAACTTTCTTTTCACTACTCCAATCACCGCCTCCTACTCCCAACTCCTTCCTTCTCCCTGATGATTTCGCCAACTTCTTTGACAAGAAAGTTAACAATATCAGATCCTCTTTCCCCAATCCCCAAGTCGACACGCCATGCACCAACCTCACCTGTCCTCCCCCACCCTCTCTTGCCTCTCTGCTCCCCCCCCTCCTCTCCACGTCCCACCTTATCCCACTTTTGTCCCTTAAGGAGGTCCTCAAACTTGTTACATCTAGCCCCACCACATGCTCCCTGGAACTTGTCCCCTCCACTCTCCTCAAGTCTGTTGCGCCAGAATTCCTTTCCTTCCTAACGAAGACTACCAGAGTCACCCCCCTCCTGAAAAAAAATCTCTCGGCCCCTCTGACGTCAAAAACTACAGACCGGTTTCCCTTCTATCCTTTCTATCGAAAACACTTGTACCTGTATCTGTAACCAACTATCTTTGCATCTCCACCAGGACAACCTTCTGTACCCCCACCAGTCCAGGTTCAAGGCTGGCAACTCAACAGAGGCCGCCCTCCTTGCAGTGAGTCACTCCATGCCACGAGAGCGAACGCTCCCTCTTCCATCCTGATACTCCTAGACCAGCAGCATTTGATACGGTAGACCACCAGATCCTCCACTCCACCCTCGAGGAGAAAGGCGTCACTGGCTCTGCACGTTCCCTGTTTGCATCCTACCAGACGGGCCACAAAGTCTGACTACGGGGGTTCCACAAGGGTCTGTCCTGGGTCCTCTCCTTTTTTCCCTCTACACTACATCTTTGGGTTCTGTCATTCGCTCGCATGGCTTCTCCTATCACTGCTAGGCCGATGACACCCAACTGGTCCTGTCATTTACCTTTTCTGATACACAAGTGGTCACGGCTCTTCTCTGTCCTGGCCCCGCGGTGGTAGAACGAATGCCCACTGATGTCAGTACAGCAAAGCCACTGCCAGTTTTTCGCCACATGCTCAACACTCACCTCTTCAAGAAGTATTACCGCGATCCTCCCTGATAAGCACCTATTGTATTTTTAGTTTGCTATTCTTGCACTTTGCCTTCAGCACTAGATTATGCTCTTAGTCACTTGTTTTAGAAAGGAGATGCACTTGTGAGTTCTGTGAAGTAGTGGTACATTGGCTCTTCCTACGTTAAATGCAATTATTCTAAGTCGCTTTGGATAAAAGCGTCAGCTGAATGACTAATGTAATGTAAATGAGGCTTAAGTGAGCGACTGTCCAATGCGTCGCTCCCTATGGCGATCCGGCCAGACTTGGCTCTGGCAAGATCAGGACTCGAACGCTGTTCCCAAGTGGGCAGCTGCATAGTGCCGATGCACTGGTCTGTGTGTGTGTCTGTGTGTGTGTGTGTGTGTGTGTGTGTGTGCTGACTATTTGGCTACATGTATCCTAACACAGCTTGTGTGAACGTGAAAGCGACTCAAGTCGTCAACATGCCTGCCTTTGAGTCCGTCACAGACTGCCTGGGTGTGTCTGGCGGAAATGCTGGAGAACATTCCGGGAACACGGGTACCAACTTCCGTGTTCTGGATTCTAAATGTTCTGAACAGAAGTCGCAGATCTGGGTGGGTAATAGTCGTGTGTGCCTACCCCTCTTCCTGCGTGACTCCTTGATCTCTTCACACATGCGATCGAACTCGGGGTCCAACTCAGAGGCCAGCATGGCGTGGGCCGTGTCCTTTAAACTGCACGCTCGGTGCCTGATGATCTTGTCTGTGGGGGGGAGACACATACATGCAAGACATTCGTGAAAAATGCACGTGAATTAAGTGTGGCCCTGATGAGAGGGTGTGTTTGTGGGTGTATTAATTAACTGATGGTATTAGAGCTGTACACCAATCAGGCAACAATACCATCCATTAAAACCCCTTTGACGAGGATTAAAAACACAAACACAAAGTCTAGCGACTTATTTACTTCGTGGTCCTCTTCTGGTATGTAAGTTGGGCGCAAAAACAGCAAGGACATTTGTGCAGAAACAATTATACAATCCGCTATTAAAACGACAAGAACCAGTTCTACTCATAACCTAAGTGGAAAGCCACTTACGCAACGACGAGAGAGCGAGAGAGAGAGAGAGAGAGAGGGGGGGGGGGGGGTGAGAGAGAGAGAGAGAGAGAGAGAGAGAGAGAGATGGGGGGTAATAGGCTAGGTGCCAGATGATTTTGATGACGTTGGCTGGGTGCCAGATTATCTGAGATGTTAGGCGATAGGGCACATTCCCTAGTCATCAAATAGGGGAAAAGCCGTTACTGCGGCAGGAGTAAGAGCTTAATAGTGAGCTTGGCCCCTGGCCCCTCAGACGCAGCGTCCTCTGGGCAAATCACACACCGTTTCTCCATTTCTGACGGAGAAAAGGGTTAAGTGCACCGCCGTAGCATTAGGAGTTGCCTTTAGGTGGTAATCGTCAGGACAAACCTCTAGCATACCAGCGGTGTCAACACCGCCTCGCCAATCTCTCACACGCCCACACACACAATGGCGAGGAGAGGACAGGAGGGCAGAGAGCTCTCACACGCCCACACACACAATGGCGAGGAGAGGACAGGAGGGAAGAGAGGAAGAAAGAGAAGAGGAGGAGAGGAGGTGGAGAGGAGGCGAGTGCCTGTAATCAGGTCGTCTCTCATTACTCCACACTCAGAGGGGGTGCAGCCTAAGAAGCCCAGCCAATCTGCCAGCTTCCCAGGCTTAACTTGAGGATGGGCCTAATTATCCAGCACTGTGGATTTGTGTGTGTGTGTGTGTGTGTGTTTGTGTGCGCACATCCGCGAGAGAGAGGACAGGGTGAGTGCAGAGGGGTGGGGGGGGGGGTCAGTGATCTCCCTGTCCCTGGCTGGCTAACCTGTCAAGAGCAGACAAGGAATCGCCGGCTGATGTCTGTTTCCTCGCAGTTTAAGGGCGTTCCGGCCATTTTTCTCTCGAGTGTCGCACAGAGACATTTGCCCTTTCAACATGGGTTTGGGGAGAGCGAGACAACGCGAAGAGGAGGGAGGAGAGAGGGGAGAGGAGAGGACAGGACAGGACAGACAGGAGGTTAGAGGAGAGGAGAGGAGAGGAGAGGAGAGGAGAGGAGAGGAGAGGAGAGGAGAGGAGAGGAGAGGAGAGGAGAGGAGAGGAGAGGAGAGGAGAGAGAGACCGTCAGTCGTTACTCCACACACTCAGTGGGGGTTCAGCCCAAGATGACTAGCCAATCTGTCAGCTTCACAGGCTTAACTGGCGGATGGGCCTAATTATGCAGCACTGTGATTTTTTATTTTTTTTGTGTGTGTGTGTGTGTCTCTCTCTCTTTTGTGTGGGTGAGTGCATGCACCCGTCTGTCAGAGAGAGGGGTCTTTGGCATTTTTCTTTGGTTGCACAGAGAGAGTCGCCTTTTAATGTAGCAGCTCTGGGAGAGAGAGAGAGAGAGAGAGACAACGTTGAGAGGAGAGGAACGGGGCATTGTGCTGGACCTGGCTTCTATTGAGGGACAGGCAGGGTGGGGCGATGCTAGTCTTCCCTCTTATTATGCTGGTTAATTGCATTTCTTCCCTTTGGAGCTTCACTTGTGGAGCCTGCATTCAGCCAAATGATGCAGGCCTCTGCCTGCAAACCCGCAGATATGATGTAGTCATTTGTGCTGGCTGTGAAACGATGCATTTACTGATCTCCCCTGTAACGACTGTTGTATCCTGGAGAGAGAGAGAGGCAGAGAGAGGGAGGAGAGAGAGATGGAGGGAGGGAGGGAGCGGAGCGGCTGGGAGGGAGAGAGGGAGAAGAGAGAGAGAGTGTGCGGGAGCGGCACGCTGAGAAATAAATGTTTTTTTTTTAATTGGATCAAGTTCTCTCTATGGCTTTATTAATGCAATGACTTGTGTTAATCAATTCAGACAGAAAAAGCGCAAATGTTCTTTTAATCTCCCTCCTGTGGTCCGAGAGGACAGTGATATATTCATGGGTTTGGGTGCACAGACCAGTATACAGACTCATCCACGTTCATGTAAACAAGAACACTAGCCAGGGTGTCAGGGGAAGCAAAGTTAGGATGATTCTAAGGGCCTGTGACTGACAGGGGCCCTAAAAAAATATTTAAACATTAGGCAATTTTTTTCAATATTAAATGATTAACACATCTCCATTAATACATTATTTATTTTACAATATACTAATAAAACGAATGGCTTTATTTTTTCCTTTCTTGTTTTTGGTGAAAAGTAAAGATACAGAGACCCAATTTACCCCTCCTCTGTATTTCAAGAAATGGTTCGGTCCTGCCCCCAGGCGCCAAACGGAACTCGCTAGCAGTGAATTGCAAGTGAAGAGGAGAGCTGGTGTGGAGCCTCATATCTCAGCTTCCTCAAGAAAAAACCTTGAATATTGAATAATGTTGCCCTAACTTCAGCCTATGGCCAAGCTGGCTGGCTGCTGTCTAGCTAGCTGGTTGGCTATGATCCATGCCTGTGTGTTGACTGAGCAGGGACAATATTAAATGAGACAGGTTGATCTACATACAGAATGCCTGGGAGCCTTAGTGCATTATTATTCCATTATATTTGGAATCGTCACCTGGTGCCTTAATTTTGTGTTTTTCTTTACATAAGCCATTCGCACCATAAATTGATGCAGAAAAGGCACAAATTGGTACATCGGAATAACCCAGAATGCAGAAAATTAAGTGTTTGATGCTTAAAATTTTCAGGGGGGGGGTGGGGGGGGGCTTTGTGCCCCTGCCCAATGTTCAAATGACACCTCCAACACTGGTGGGTCGTGATTTCATATCTTTTCATGGGGCTAAAAATTCCTGGCAGCGCCCTTGGCGGTTATGATTATTGATTATGATATTGACTGATTATTCTAAATGATCTTCATCATAAGCAGCAACCAACTCTAAAGCACTCTAGGGTAGAGTTGGTTATTTGTGAGGGAAGAGGATGATAGAATCTAGCGGGATACAGATTAATGCAGAGCTCTGCCAAGGAGCAGGGCAGGACTGCGTCAAGGTAATGCTTTATAAGTTGAAAGAAATCTGATTGGTTCAGTTCAGTAATTCTGCTGCCCAGGAGCACTTTCTAGGAATCATATTATGAAACTCTCGCTCTGTCTAATTAGTTTGAACTGGCACACTAATCAAATCTACGAAGGGGGTCTGGCGTTTCCAGTTCACCAGCTCTGGGCACGTGGAAGTATATTAAGTCTGAAAATACAAAACAGGCAGCCCCCCAAGCCCCCCCCCCCCCTTCCCCTCTTGTGTGTGTGTGTGTGTGTGTGTGTGAGTGCGAGCGTGGGTGTCCTTACCACTGGGGTCCTTGTCAGGATTGTACTCCAGCGCGTTGCTCGCAATCAGGTCAATGTCAAACAGGAAGTCCTTGGCTGTCAGGTACCTGTGGGTGTCGATTTTGGTCATGACAGTGGATAGGTCCATGGGCTGGCCAATCACCTCCAGATAATCTGACACCTGACAAACAGAGGGGAGCGGATAGGGGAGAGGCACAATTCAAGAGTCATCTATTTATCTATTTCAACCATTCCATGTGGTTTCCACTGACAAGGCAAGGTTATCCATCCAAAAAAACAGTCAGGGAGGGTGTGTGTATGTGTATGTGTGTGTGTGTGTGTGTGTGTGTGTGTGTGTGTGTGTGGGGCTGGACAGTGCGACTGTTTTGCTCGCATTTGCGAGTGGATAATTTCCAATGCAACTAGAAAATTACATTGTCGCATCAGTGCGAGTCCGACAAACATTGGTACATGTGCTGTTTAACGTGAGCACTATTTTTTTTCTCCTTTTTTTCAAGCGAATGTTTAGACTAACGTAATAGGCTGGTTGAATCTTCTGAATCGATCAATAAAGCGCAGCATTTAGCTACGTAATCAGATCTGATACAGAGCAGGAGACAGAAACGAGAGTGACTTGGACGAAGAGGAGGATGGGGCGTTAAGCAGGGGTGAAAGTAGGCCGGAACGGTCCGGTTCGCCATACCGCTAAAAGATTTAGAGCCGGTACGCAGCAAGGAACATGTTTTTTGTTTTGTGTTTTTAGGGGACGCAACATCTGCCCGTCACGCAAAACAGGCCCTTTATCCACACAATTTTCAAGCGCATTTCTCCTAAATCAATGTCAATTTCAGCTACATTAAAATCTCTGTGGTATTCCATCAACAGAATGTGTCCCGTGTTGAGGCGCATTTCTGTAACTCGCATTTCCCATCAGTAGTTTACATTCGCTTGTCGTACTATGTTGCACGGCAGTCTGCATTGTAGACTCGAGTGCTGTGGGTTTTGGCAGACAGCAGTGAGCAGTCGTTTTTGCACAAAACAAAACAAAACAAAATAAATAAATTAAAACAAGTAATAAGTTGTGATGTTTCACGATCAACAACCTAAATCATGAATGACACAGTCGAGTGCTCGATGCTTCCGTAAACACATCCTCGGAAGGGTGTGTGATTGGTTGTTGAACAAGGATGTTGAAGGTTGGAGTAGTAGTGCCTGCAATAACTTAATCCTGCTTTCACCCCTGGTTAGGATTAGGCTAAATAAGCACTATTTGTTTGAAAATGTCCCCTTTATGAAAATTGCTGAATTTTAATTGTCCTACTAAAAAATGTTGTGTGCTACTAAATCTTTCAGCATGGTAGCACAGTGCTACTTGGAGAAAAGCCAAGCGTCCAGCCCTGTGCGCGCACGCGAGCATCCTCCGAGCCCACCTCCTCGATGTCGACAGGTTTGCTGAAGATGTTGAAGCGCTTGTCGGTAGCCAGGCGCTTGGTGACGTCCCTGAGGAAAAGGCGCAGCTCTCGGAGCGTGTTCTCCTCCTGCTCGGCCAGGCGCCGGCGCTCCTCGGCGGAGAGGACCCTGGGGGCCGGGGCCTCCGCTACCGGCAGAGCCTCCTCGCTGCACACACCTGCCGGACACAGGGGGAGGCGCGTGGTGGTCATTATCTCGTGGAAACACAAGAAGCCGTGGCTCGAGGCCTCCGCGCGCCGAGCACGTGACAAGACAGAGAGAGGGGGAGAAACGTGGGTCAGAGGTGAGAGTAAGTATATACACACGCACACACACACACGCGCACACACAACCACACGGACTAAATCCATATTTTGGAAATAAATTCTCGGCTCCGCGTGGCTTATAGATCTCCTTCTTCCTTCCCCCCCCCACCGCCAAGCCCCAGGCGCCTGTCAACATCTTTAGCCTCAGAACCACATTAGCGGTAGCCACAACGCAGCTCGCCGACTGGCTAGCGGTGAGTCTAATTACAGCTAATGGCGTGAGAGCTAGCTAGCGCCTGCCTCGCGTCTCCCGGCTCCCCCCCCCCACCAGTAGCCCTGACGGAAGCTGCTGAGCTGCTGTTTTATTCAGCGGGGGGACCCCCGACGGGCGCGGAGCCGGGCAAGCGGGGACCCCCTGCTTCACATCAATGAGGGATCCTGGATCCGAGGCGTTGCCGGAGAAGCATTTCCATTTGAAAGGCTGCTGCTGTCCAGGCATCGGCCGACAGCTCGCTCCCACACTGGGCTGGTAGCCACAGATACACTGAGGCTGGGGGAGGGCGGGGTGGGGGTGGGGGGGGGGGAGAGAGGGGGAGGGGGGGAGAGAGAGAGAGAGAGAGAGAGAGAGAGAGGGGCTGGGGGAGGGGAGTGGAGAAAGAGAGAGGATGGAGGAGATGGCTAGGGATGGAGGGAGAGAGAGGGGGGGATGGAGAGGGGGTACGGGGATGTGGGTAGGGACAGAGGACGAGGGAGAGGCAGGGATGGGGGGGGTAGGTAGGGATGGAAGGAGCGAGTTGGGTGGGGGAGGGTGGAAGAAAGGAGAGAGAGAGAGAAAGAGAGAGAAGCAGGGGATAGATGGGGGAGGAAAGGAAGTGCGGAGGTCTGGGAGGAGGAGGAGGAGTTCAGACCGGGGGTAGAGAACTACGGGAGGCTACCGGCGTCACGTTGCGTCAGCCCCCCCACCCCCCCTCCCCAGGGCCTGGTCTCTGGAGCTCCGCAGCCTGGTGGTGAAGCAGTCGGCTCCTCTCTCGGAGAGACGGGAAATCTAACAGTCGATGTATACGTTCAGGTGAGCCGTCGCAGAGGAGGGGAGATGAAATAGAATAATGGATGAACGGCGCTTTTCTTGCCCGCTGGGGTAGTGTGCCAGATGGGATTCCGTAACCCTGGTTAACACCTCCTGGGGCGCTAGGAGCTTCCCTTAAAAAGCAATTCACACAGTTGCTCAGACCAACTTTTACTAAGGAGTGTGATGAGCTCTTTAGCTAAGACAAAGGGGTGGGGCTGGCCTTGTTGCTAGGCGCGACAATGTGCTTCATCAAGGTGCTTGCTGACCAGTGTAATTGGTAGATGTGGGGCTACCTATCTAGTGTAGGAATGTGTCTACACGTGTCTGTGAGTCCATGCATGTGCAAGTGTGTGAGTGTTTGTGTGCCCATGAGCGTGCGTGTGTGTGCAAGCATCTACACCTTGGTGTGTGTTTGTGTTGTAGTACCTGTGTTTCTCCTGTGGGGGGGCGCTCTTGCAGCCTGGACCAGCAGCAGGTCAGTGAAGAACTTCCTCCTCTCCTCCTCTCCAGGAGGAGACAGACTCACCACCTCCCCGTAGGTCCTCTGGAACATACTCCTCACCTGGAGAACAAACAACAACAACAACATCAGTCAACAGCACAGCCCCACAGTCTGTCAACAAGAATGACCCCTGAAGAGCACATGTTGGTAAGTTCCAGTTAAACTAGAGGGTGACAGTATAACAGTACACTGTGGCTTCAATCCATCTCCCTCGGAGAGAGAGAGAGAGAGAGAGAGGAGGGGGGGGGGGAGAGAGAGAGAGGGAGAGAGAGGGGGAGAGAGAGAGAGAGAGGGGGGGGAGAGAGGGAGAGGGAGAGAGAGGGAGAGAGGGGGAGAGAGAGAGAGGGAGGGAGAGAGAGAGAGGGGGGAGAGAGGGAGAGAGAGAGAGGGGGAGAGAGAGGGGGGGGGCAGTTATTTACTCTCCTCCGTTCAGACCGACATCCGAGGACAGTGTCTTGTTCTCTGACCTAACTTCACCATCGATATTCTGACACCATGAAAGATGCTGAATTTCAGATGAGGGATAAGTGTTAAAAAACAAAGCAGTGTTCCGTGAAGCAGATCGATTGGGTTCTGATATCGACCTTGCCTGTCCGTGTGTGTGTGTGTGTGTGTTAGCTGTACTCCTCAGGTGCCCATTCCTGTCTGCTAACTCACAGGAGTGATGTACGTCTGCTACCATCCACTCTCCCATATGTCTACCCAAGATGGAGAAGTTGTGCGAAACTTTTAGTGGACTTTGGTGTCTAAACTCTATTATTGAACAGAGAACAGACTGTCTCCCTGCTACAAATTACTTTTAGTTTCTGATATATTCTGCGCTGAGCTAGAAGTCTTGGACTCTTCATCTCTCCAGTTCTTGTCTAGACACACATCCCTGCAGAGCACATGCTGCGTGTGTGTGTGTGTGTGTGTGTGTGTGTGTGAGAGAGAGAGAGAGAGAGAGAGAGAGAGAGAGAGAGAGAGACTAAGCGTGTGTGTCTCCACATCCAAAGGGCTGTTTGTGTGAACGCAGGATTCAAACGCTGTGATAAGAGAGGAATCAAGCTGTGCAGATGTTTGTTGAGATGTGAACGAGCCTTTCGGAGAGGATTTTTGGGGACGGGGGCAGGGTGACCGGCTAAGAACCCACGGAATTTAACATCCAACAACTGAGCCGAAAGGCTTTGACGACGCAACGGCCGGGTAACGCTAATGGCGCAGATTTGCTCCGGGGGTGTGATGGAAAACGATGGATGGAGGGAGGAAGAGGAAAAAAAAGAGCTTCGTGTCGGCGCACGGCGTCGAATGATTTCCTCTGTCCTGAACGAGACCCGGGGAGCTAAAGGAAGGAAGGAGGGAGGGAGGGATGAGGGGGGCGAGGATAGACGGAGGGATTGATGGATGGATGCAGGGATGAAGGAGCAGGTAGCCGGAGGGAGGCGCAGGCCGCCTGGCCGGGGATCAGTGGGGCTCGGAGGCGCAGCAGCAAAGCCAAACTGGAGCTCCGCTGCGCTGGAAGAATAATAAATCTACCGGTCAGCAGGGAGGGAGGGGCAGATAAACACGCCGAAATAAAAACTCTCTCTATCCCTCGCTCTCTCTCCCCCTCTCTCCCTCTCTCTCGCTCTCCCTCCCTCCCGCCCTCTCTCCCTCTCTCTCTCACTCCTCTCTCAATCTCTCTCTCTCAATCTCTCTCTCAATCTCTCTCTCTCAATCTCTCTCTCCCAGTACAGATACAAGCAGGGGCCTGGACTGAGGACGGACAGACGGATCCCTAAACGAATGAAAGAAAACGGAAAAACATTCGCTCTTTGAAGGAGCGGTACGGTGAGGCGAAAAGCGGCTCTGAGTCATTGCTTGATTGAATTCGATCTTTTATCTGCCCCCGAGACCGGGCGATTCTTTAAGAACTCCTTCCCGAATCACGTCCACCGTGTCCGGAAAGCGCCGAGGCTTTCGTACAACCCAAAAAGGGGCTCTTCTTTTCACAAGCCTTACGGACGCGGACAAAACAACGAAACCGTCTGTGTGATGGACATCGTCACCGGTGACAGCCGAGGCCCACTAGACTAGACAACTATGTAATGGCCATTCAGAAGCTGATAGGAATTATTGATTAGATCATTCAATGTCTATTACATTTGGCTGCATTTTCTCATCAGTGTAGAAATTGTGTAGCCAGTGACGTTTGGGTTCAACCAGTTTGAATACTTAATAATAGACTTCTCTGAACACACCCTGAGGTCTAACACACATGGAGCCATTTCCGTACAACTAATCCCCTGCCCATTGTGCTGGCAAAGGGGAGCGGTGTGTGTGTGGGTGTGTGTGTGTGTGTGTGTGTGTGTGTGTGTGGGACTGGTTCCACAAAGGAGTCCTGGCAGAACGTACTGACAGATCCTGACCACACCCAGGGGTCGGTCTGAATTTAGAACGGGATGTCAGAAAAGCTCCTGGAGGGATAATGTGTACAGGTTGGTCCCAATACTCAGGGGCGTCATGCAACCCCAAAAAACGGAGGGGGCACGAGGCATTGGTCCGAATGATATACTGTATACTGAAATTGAATCTGATATACTGAATAGCCTAATATTTGGAGGACCTGTTCATCAGTTAAGGACAACCTTAATCTAAATGTATGCAAGCAGACCATGAAAACGTTTATCCGAGACAGGAGCGGGCGATGGAGTTGTATTTTCAGTCGTATTTTACAATTTTGTTGTATCACAATATGTATTGTATCGTATCACAAAGAATCGTGTTATGTATTGTATCGTGAGGTCCTTGCCAATACCCAGCCCTACTTTAGAGTCCAGCAGAAGTCCACTCTGACGGGGTTCAGGGAGTCCCAACAGGTACCAGAGCGCCCCCTACCTGCGACGCAGCACAGGAGCTGTTTTCCAGGGTACAACGATCCCTGATGTGCACCGGTGTTACTGACTGATACCTGGAGCCACCTGCTCTCTCCTCTCACTTTCTACACCTCGCTCGCCCGCTGTCTGTCCCTGTGGGGATACGTGGGCAGACGGGAGAGAGGGAGGGAGGGAGTGAGAGAGAGGGAGGGAGGGAGGGAGAGAGAGAGAGAGAGAGGGAGCGAGAGAGAGAGGAGTGAGAGAGAGAGAGGGAGAGAGAGGGAGCGAGAGAGAGAGTGGAGTGAGAGGGAGAGAGAGGGAGCGAGAGAGAGTGGAGTGAGAGGGAGCGAGAGATCGAGAGAGAGGGAGAGAGAGGGAGAGAGAGAGGGAGCGAGAGATCGAGAGAGGGAGAGAGAGAGGAGTGAGAGAGAGGGTGGGGGAGGGGTGACAGTCGTAGGATAGGGGGGGTGCCGTGTTGTCGATAGGGCCTGGTGAGATGATTTGGCAGGCGAGGGACAACGCTCCCTGCCGCTCGCCGTGACGACAGCTGTCACCAGCGTCGTTGCCAGAACGACAAGGACAGTTTAAACAGACGTGTTCTGGAGCCCCGGCCGGTCCACAAGGAGGAATAAACCAGACCTCCATCTCCATCCGTAATGAGCGCTCTGTTCCGTCAGCACGTTTTCTCCACAAGTACTGTAACCTACCCACAATTAGGCACTAGGCCTATTTAACCACCAAGGTAGGAGGTTAAACCACCAGGGTAGGTCTATTTAACCACCAAGGTAGGAGGTTAAACCACCAGGGTAGGTCTATTTAACCACCAAGGTAGGAGGTTAAACCACCAGGGTAGGCCTATTTAACCACCAAGGTAGGAGGTTAAACCACCAGGGTAGGCCTATTTAACCACCAACCACCAGGTAGCGAAGTTCATGCAGCCTACGTTGTGACATAGATAGAAATAAACTAGAAATACCGCCTCAGGGTTGTATGGCCAAGCTGCAGTTCACATCCATGCCTGTCCAGACTCATAACATATTATGCACTAGTGGAGACTGAGGGGATTCTACAAAAAACAAACAATGAACATTAAATGAATAATTTTGCTTTATCAGGGGTAGGGTAGCTTTATTTATTGAACATATAATGAATGTGATTATTAGATTGACCTTGACATTCGACTACCAAAATCGAATTAGTTCATCCTTGAATCCAAGTGGATGTTTCCCTCAAGGCGTTCCTGATATCACGTTCACGAGAATGGGACGGATGTGAGGTCACACTGACCTCGACCCCCAAAATGTAATCAGTTCTTCCTTGAGTCCAAGTGGACATTTAGGCCGTATTTGAATAAATCCCCTCAAGGCGTCGCCATTTAAATACATCCGAGTCCAAAGTCCTGTTCTCTCTGCTGGTGCACCTGGTCTGTACTGTAGTCTCGCCGTGACTGAAGTGATGTCACACACTGCTCCCGCATCAGCTGACGCCGGGATATACGAGAACAATGGCGTAGGAAACCTCCCTGGGTCTAGTAAGGATGCACGGCGACCGCCAGCAGCTCGATGTCTGGGTCACGGGTCTGTTCCTTAACCGGCACACATCCGGGGTCGCGACCCTTGTTATTCACTAGCGAGGCAGGCCTCCCCACTTAGTCCTGCTATGGATTCACGACTGCATTTCTGCAGCTCCTTAGGCGATTCCCCTCTCTCCATATAACAAGATTCCAAGATTTTGAAATCCATTTTTCCTTGAGTAAACAATCTTCGTGTCATCCATTCTATATTTACTATACTGCAGCTGATACACTGAGGTTGCCCCGTAAAGATTTGATGAGAGAGAGGACAGAGGGGGCGAAGAGAGCAGAACAAAAACACGAATACAGAGCCGCTATATAACCGGCTGCTGCTCTCGTGGCGCCATCTTCCCCGAGATGTGTTTTCAAAACAGGGCCTCAGGCTTTGTTTTGAAAGCGTTATCTCCAAGACGATGCCGCCAGCACTTCTGTTTCGTCGCACCTCAGAACATGGTAACAAACAATTATCCTTCCAGCTGCGATTGTCTTGCAGGTATCCTCCGAACCATACAACTTTCAGAGCCTACCCACTGGTACGATCTCCAAACTTCTATGTTCAACAGATGGCTCTAGAATTTCCCCATCTCTGCATTCTAACCAATCCCTTCAATCCCCCAAACCCTCTTCTACAAATCTCCTGGAAGCTGAACTGCTGTTAAACCCCTCTCTCTCTCTCTAATGGAGTTATGTCATTGATCTGGCTCTCCACAGCGCCACAGTGACCCCTTGCTGTGTGTGAGTGCATGTGCAAACCCCCCCCCTGTGTGTGTGTGTGTGTGCGTACGTGACTCATATATGTGTGTATCATATCAATGTGTGTGTGTGTATACGTAAATATTCTTTGTATGTGTGCATGGGTACGTATTAATGTGTGTGTAATGTATCGCGTGTGCACGTGAGCGGGTAGTACATTGTTGTGCCTGTGTGTATCGTGTGTGTGTGTGTGTGTACGCTCCATGCTCACATTGATCCTGCTGCTCTAGCAGAGTGGAGAATGTGTTTGATCACAATGTTTCTACAAGCAAGCAGGGCACATAAGGCCACGCGCACGCACACACACGCGCGCGCACACACACACACACACACACACACACACACACACACACACACACACACACACACACACACACACACACACACACACACACACACACACACACACACACACACACACACACACACACACACACACACACACACACACACACACACACACAGGACCTGCAGACTGAACAGACACCTCACTCTAGGAGGCGGAATCAATGTTTCAGTACAACCTCCTCCACATTCAAGGCTGGTTTGAAGCCACCTCGGTCAGTTCACAGAAGGTCTTTGCTCAGTTCAAAAGAAAGAAAATCTTCACTACATTTTAAAATGGATGCCCGCGTACGTTTGAGGTTAGACGCGGTCGGGTGAAGGGTTGATCGGATTTCCAGCCTTAATCCCGGAGAGCCGCCAGAACCGTGCGAGGGCAGAGATGTGAGGCGTCGTCACGGAGCTCGGGGGGAGGTCCTCCGGGCCGCACCGGGCAGTGCCGGAGAGATCGTGTCGGGGCTGGACGACCTGAGAGAAGGGTCCGGTTCCTTTAAAGTTTAATCCCTTCAAAGTACACTTTTAAGAGTCGCCGGCCGTAAGTCGACATGCCGAGGTGGCCGGCGCGCCAGCGGTGGGGGACGCCTACGGCGCCGTGGGCATGTCTGTCTTGCCGGGGCGAGGATTTCAACGTCCCTGGGGCGACGCGGAGAATTACAGACGTCTCGTAGTTGTGTGCGCGCATGCGTGCGAGTTTGTAGTTTTGCGGTGTGCGTTGATAGGGAGGCGCTGGGCTCTTCAAATGAACCGAGAGCTCAAATGGTGAATAGTGGATTACACCGACGAACAAAGAAAGGCAGAGATAAAGAAGGACGATGGGAATCTTCCCAGCGAGTCAGAGAAGTGCTGATGATAAGCAGACCCACAGAGCAGGTCAGGAGCCTCTCACCCTGGAGCTGGCCTACCATCAAGGACTCGACCAAACTAACACACACACAAATACACCCACGCATACACCCACGCGTACACCCACGCACACACACACTACCCCCTGAAAAGAGCCCAAGAGAGCATACTCGGTTGGCAGCACGCATCTCTAAGTGGAGAGAGGTGTGTGTGTGTGTGTGCACGAACATATCCTGGGGTGAACATGCTGACTGACAACCCCAAGAGATTGTTAAAAACCCCTTTTGTTGTCAGACTTAAGAGATGAGCCGTCTCTATACTCTGGCTCGTTCCCACTCTCCCTCCCCCTCCCCTCTCCCCCTCTCCTCTCTCCTCCTCTCTCCCCAGTCCTGACGATCTCCTCTCAAAGCTGCGCCAAACGGTCATATTGTCCTGTAAATACTACTTTAAATATATGTTAATGCCATTGAAATCGCCGAATGCCTTTAAAGGTTTATAGGGAGGGTTAATACCTTTAATCGTTCATAGGGATACGTTAATCCGGCCATTCTAACGTTATATCAAATGAATGTTGGATGGTCCTGTAAATTGCTTATTCCTTCAACCTGCAGCATTGAGCAGCCTACCTCATACTGAAAGACCACACTGACTGTAACAGGGCTGCACCCTGACAGTTGACGAGTCGAATCATCAGTCGGAGACCCTTAAGTCGACAGATTCTTGAAGTCGAGCGGTCGTTTTTTCGCTCCACTGTCAAGATGCGCTGGTGGGTAAAGACGACTCAGCTGCCTGGTGATTAATATAGGACAGGCCAATCATTTGTTTTAGACCTAGGCTATTACTGTAGCTATTAGTTGTGCAGTAAAAGGAGACTTAAGACTGATAGAGTGAGGAAAGAAGGCAGGGAACCCCTCTCCCCTCTGCTATGAGCCCAGCCTACTGTGTGCCAGCAACCATGTGCATTTCCCAAACGGAATATCACAACACATAACTGCTTTCCAAGATCAATCTTCTTGTATTACTAAGATATCCACTGGGAAAAAAATATGTTTTTCCCATAGACAGATTGAGCTCTAGCGTCCGCAAAAGTGACAGCCAAAACATTTCCTTGTTGACTGCTGCTCAGTGCATGAGCCTATTCACACACACACGCTTTCCAATGCGCAGGAGACTGTCGTCAAATCGCCCAACCCTAATGCGGGCTATGGTAAACGCGGCATAAAAACATGTAGGCATCGGAAGTAGATGGACAATATGGGCTAGATGATTCATGTTCAGCAAGAAAAACAGGCGTATTTTATTGCGCTGATTACGAGTTTGAGTTAGTTTGACAGCTGCCCCGACCTCAGCGGTCTCCCCTCAGCGTTAGACATATGGGGGGAAAACGGAGGAAAGAATCGTCGAATATCTGGTTTGAATAGGCGAATCGGATTCGACTCACAAAATTCAGTCGGGGACAGCCCTAGACAGTAATACAACAATGTGCCTTCACCAAAGTTATGAGAAAGAACCCAGCAGTTTCCCTTAGTGGTTATTTCTGCAATACAATTCACACCCACAACTATTACACTTCTATCTGTCCAACATTTTGACGGTTTGCTGCTGATAAAGTATAATCACAATTCTTTCCTTTAGGCCTATTTCCATGTCCCATCATAAAAAGTTTAATTCTCTTTCTACTTTAGAACAAGTTTTATTGTAAACAGACGCTGGAAGTAGACTTACATTGCCAGAGGCAAAAAAAATCCAAACTCATTATTATTCGGTTTTACTTATTTTACAGGGCAAAATGGAATTAGAAAATAATTTGAGTGTCTGGCCACCACGACACACATTGTACAGGCTATTTCGTACAAAATAGTACAAAAAAAAGTTTCAATCCTTTAATAACTGGCCTTTTCGTTTAGTAAATAGTTTGATTTGTTGATTTAAAACAAATAAACAAGTCTCATTTCAGTTTTCTGTAAAATCATTCATATGTCAAAAGCGTGGCGCGGGAACGGACGGTCGTGGGAATAACAGGGTTGCGGTTCTGCCGTGGCGCAGCTTTCACCCTAAACCCCCCAGTCCCAGCCCTGCTATGCCCCCCCCTGACCCTCCAGTCCCAGCCCTGCTATGCCCCCCCCCTGACCCCCCAGTCCCAGCCCTGCTATGCCCCCCCCTGACCCCCCAGTCCCAGCCCTGCTATTCCCCCCCCCTGACTCTCCAGTCCCAGCCCTGCTATGCCCCCCCCTGACCCCCCAGTCCCAGCCCTGCTATCCCCCCCCCCCCCCCGGCTGACCCCCAGGGCTGCTTCTGGAGCAGGAGAAGAAAGGAGTGATACACACCAGAGAGGAGGAGGATAAGAGATGGGGGGAGGGAGCAAAGCTGAGGAGGAGGATAGAGGGATGTAGTCTGAAGTGAGCCGTGTTTGTGTGTGTGTGTGTGTGTGTGTGTGTGTGTATTTGTGCGTGCGTGCGTGGGTGTGCGCGTGTGTGTGTGCGTGCGTGTGTGTGTGTGCGCGTGCCTACCTCCACTGGCAGCTGTGTGTAGTGGGTCTCGGTGGTAGCGAGGATGAGGATGGGGCTGAAGGAGGGCACGTCCCGGAGCAGGGAGAGGAAGGTGCTCTTCACCGTGTCGCTGACTGCCTCCCACCAATCAGAGATGTGCGGCATGAACACCACGCTGGGTACACTCCGACGAGCCTCGCGGAACACCTGGGACCACACACACACACGCACACGCACACACGTACACGCACACGCACACAGTTACCAGAAAGACGAAAAACTAAAATCACTACTAATATCAGACACCTATTGTGATTATTGTGTGTGCGTGCGCGCGTGTGTGTGTGTGTGTGCGTGCTGTACCTGAGCGCAGGACTCCTCGGGGGTCTTGGTGCTGATGGAGTACAGTGTGGGCAGGTCGAGGAGGTGGACCGGGAGCTTGTCCAGGTGGTGCAGCAGGGCGGGGGCCAGGTGGGAACTCTGACCCGAGCCCGGGGGGCCGGAGAGGAGCAGGCGAGGCCGGTACGACGTGGGCTGGAGGAGGGCTGACCTAGGGGGGGTTTGGGGGGACATCATCATCATCATCATCCTGATGACACAACAAGGTTAGTGTGTGATTGACTCCCTTTGGGCTCGGCTGCTCACTCAATATAATAACCCTGACAAACTGTCTGCTGTTCACATCGATTCAAGAATGATTGCTTCGAATAAATGGTCCAGTTCCATATTTCCACCATTTTCCTGTCGTCTATTGATGATTGATGTCTGATAACTATGATTATCCCTCCATTGTGCCATTTAATTATATTGGCCCCTAATGTGGTGTAGATAAGATAAGGAGCCTTTTACATTGATGTGGATTTGATGAGAAACATTCATCTTCCCCTTTTCTACATTGGTGACCGTCCTTCAAAGATAAATTAATTGATTAGGGAATCACTCAAAATTTCGCCATTTCAATCGTGTCCACAAGGTGGCACTGAAGCCCCACTATAAGTACTACGTTCAGATCTTCACTGTGTAAGAGTTGGGTGTTATGAACATGTCTGGTCCTGTGCGTGACTTTTTTATTTGTTTCGGCCAAGCCCTGACGACTGGTTCTGATCGGCAGCTAGCTTCACCTTGAGAACGGCACTTATGGCTAATGGCTAATGCTAATGCATTCTAATGGCTCCTATAAGTAGCTCTGGATAAGCGCGTCTGCTAAATGACTAAAATGTAAGAATGTAAAATGTATCAATCCAGTGTTGTGGTTTGTCTGGGTTGTTGTTGTTGGTCCGGTGCTCAGTGAGTCAGCTGACTCACGTGGTGAAGTGCAGGAAGGGCCTGTGAGTGGCCGTAGAGGAGGCGTGTCTTTTTGGGGATCCTGGTTGGACGTCGTAGATGGACGAAGGCCCTCCCTCGTTGTCCTCGTCGCTGTACAAATCCTCCTCTACCAGCTGATTGTCTCTGCCTGCCAGGGGAGGAAACGCATTAGGCATCTCTAGGGGGGTGTGTGTGTGTGTGTGTGTGTGTGTGTGTGTGCGTCACGAACTCGTCACTCCACATCAGCCATGCAATTCCCATCTGAGAAGGTGTGTCACGCATCATCCAGACTCTCTCTGGAGAAAAATCTTTTTTATTTTAACTAGTTTTAGTGCTGCAATTACTCCAGAGAAAAAGAAAAAAAAGATAATGGGGTGTTATTAGCAGTAGAGGCCAGTGGCCTATTAGAGATATGCCGGTGTGGTAAATTGAAGTCATTAAAAGGAGCAGGAGTGATAGAACTCCCGAGAGAAATCTCCCACAGGCCAAGAGTCGTTCCGCGGCTAATCTACCGTAGCGTCTCCCCCATAGACGGGGAGTGGGAGTTGAGTTAGCTCCGTGCCAAAAGTGCGGCACCGCAGAGCTTGCCGGCGTTATCGCCTCACAGGCCTTATCGCCCGGCCGCCAGCTCCGCCGGAGAGACCGAGCGCCCGATGGCACGATGAGAGACGCCGCGAGAGATGAGCCCGGGAGAGTACTCGAGATAAATGTCAGGTGGCGAACGAGAAAATGGTCTTCCGATGACTAAAGAGGCACGAATGACAGAGGCGACAGGGCGAAGACAAGCGGACCGTTCATTCGCTCGGTTCGGTCCACACCCCCCGGGGCTTACCGTGAGCGCCGTGCCCGTCGTGTTGCTCGGCGTGGGGGAAGACTCGGAGCAGGACCTCCAGGACCTGGGCCAGGGCGCTGGTCAGCAGGGGGCGCAGGGCGGGGCTCAGGGCTCGGCCCGGGGGCGCCAGGGCCCTCTGGGATGCCGGGACGATGGTGGTCAGGGCCCTGCTGAAGTCCCGGGGCCCCAGGACGATGGAGGACACGTCCAGCTGCAGCTTGACGCTGCTGCCGTAGATCTGGGGGTAGCGGCGGCGCAGCGACGCCAGGGCCGCCTCCGTGCAAAGTGCTTTGATGTCCGCTCCGCAGTAGCCTGGGGGCAGGGGAGGGGTTAGAGGTCAGGGCAGTAAATCGCACCTAGACTAGACAAGGTCAGGTGAAATCTCTTGTTGTGAATTTTCAGGTGTATTTGTCCCCAATCAAAACATTAAACACCCCCCCCCACTACCTCCATCTCCTCTCTCCCCATCTTACCGACACATTTCTCTGCCAGCTCGTCCACGAACGGCTCAGCCAGTCTCGGGCTCCAGTCCCGTGTGTGGATCTCTAAGATGTGCTTTCTGGCCTGGGGGGGGGGGGGGAGTGGGGGGGGCACAGGCAGGTTACAGAGCGGCCACACCAACCCACGGACCACTACAAGCCTTTCTCCACTCTTCTTCATATAGTCAGCTTCCAGTCAGCCAGCCAAAGTGTTCAGCTGAACACCCGAGTTACTGCTGCTGAACACCGAGTCGCTGCCAAGGTGGGATTCAAGCCTGCAACCTGCTGGCCTAGGTTGAGTAATCTCAGCTCCAGACCCCAGCACAGCATGCTTGTGATCAACCACGGCTCTCTGCTGGGGAGATGAGCTGACGGCAACACAGACATTGGGCTTTGATTACCCACAATCCCGCTGTGAGGACAAACTACAGGAGGCAAGCAATTAGACAGACTCCATGGGAGGAGCAACTCGCAATGCACCGCTGGTCTGTGGCTGATTCTCTCTCCTGCACAAACACACACACGCGCACATACACACACTTTTGCTGGGTCAACTTACAGCACAGAAATCATTTCTCACAAAACAGTGAAAATCCTGTTCAGAAAGTCTCCCGCAAACCCCCCGTTTGTTTTTTCTCCAATCCGAAAACAAACCCCAAACCCAGTGTCCCGGAGGCCCGGCTGATGGCTGGAGGGCTGTGAAAACCAATGTCTTTGCAGCGACACCGCTGTGTGTCGATGAGCACAGCGCCTCCTATTCTGAATTGCTTCAATATGGCTCCAGCTGTGAGTGTGAATGTATGTGTTCCCGGTAAACGGCGCTCTGTTGAGAAGCCCGAAGCGAACAGAATTATCGGCTACCCAACAGAAGACACAACTCAGCCCCCCTGAAGCTCCGTATTAGCTGCTGCACTGTTGGACTTCCTGTATACCTGTTTTTTTTTGTTGTTGTTGTTTTTTTTAACCATACATAGCAGTTAATCTTTTTTTTTTTTTTTTTAAACCTGTGGCACTTTCACACAGAAATAAACTACTCCACAACCGTGTGTAGTTTGTTTATTAAAATCTCCCTTAGCTCATTTAGGAGCTAATCTCCCAGGAGTCTGGGGACTAGCTTAGCCAAGGTAGGTCATATGTATGTGTGTGTGTGTGTGTGCCTGCCTGGGCCAGGAGCGCCCATGCCACCTGCTACCAGCAGGAGGCAGTAGTTGACATCTCCCCTGCTCCGTCTCCCTCACCTTCTTGTCGGGCAGGTTGAACAGAAACTCCCGGTCGAAACGTCCGGGCCTCCTGAGTGCGGGGTCGATAGAGTCAAGTCTGTTAGTAGCACCGATGACCACTATCTCCCCTCGGCTGTCCAACCCGTCCATCAGCGCCAGCAGAGTGGACACGATAGAGCTGGAGAGAGACGGAGGGGGAGAGGGGGAGAGAGAGAGAGAGAGAGAGAGAGAGAGAGAGAGAGAGGGAGAGGGAGAGGGAGAGAGAGGGAGAGAGAGAGAGAGAGAGAGGGAGAGGGAGAGGGAGAGGGAGAGGGAGAGGGAGAGAGGAATGAGGAGGAACAGAACGGAAGAGTGCTACGGTCAAGCACAGGCATTCAACTGAGGACAAAACGCGATGCGTGGTTAGTTGAGTTTCAATCGCCCATAATCAACAACAACAACGTCGCGCTCAAGGATGCGGACGAGCTGGAGAACCGAGTTACACCAGAGAGCCCCGAGCGAGGAGGTGTGGCTCCGTGAGAGACGGGCCTCACCTGTGTATCTGGTCCTGTCTGCTGGAGCGCACTGGGGCCAGCCCGTCTATCTCATCGAAGAAGATGATGGAGGGTCTCATTAGGTAGGCCTGGAGAGAGACCAACCCACAGCCATCACAAACCCTCGCAATCAACACTGAGGATGTATCCTGTCCAGTAATCACCCCCCACCCACCCCCCCCCCCAGAGTTACCCGATTGGCTAACCTGGTCAAAGAGAAGACGCAGCTGTCGTTCTGATTCGCCGACCCACTTGCTGAGGCAGTCGGCTCCTTTCCTCATGAAGAAGGAAACCTTCTTGTCTCCCTGGCTGCACTCGTTAGCCAGCGCCCGCGCTACCAGGGTCTTCCCTGTACCTGGGGGGCCATAGAACAGACACCCTCTAAAGGGTGGGGGGGGGGGGTATGTGAAAAACAAGGACATCGCAAGACAGCTTCAATACGCCTGGGTCTTCATGTGTTGAAGGGAACGACGGGGTGTGGTCTTCTCACCTGGGAGGCTGGATCTTGAACTTCTCAAAGACCTCTGGGTAGAGCAGGGGAAACACCACCATTTCCTTCAGCGACTGGATGTGGCTGCTCAGGCCACCCACACTATCAAACTTCACCTGGGGAGACATGACACTCATCATATCCAGGCCTGTTTCTCAATTTTCCTGCTCAAAATGACATGCCCACTGTATAGAATATCTCCACAACCACAAGGGTTTCTCTGTATCTTGGCATCAAATGAAAGTTAACACCCTGTGATCAAAATAGATGTTACTGTGTCAGAGCAAATAGAGCCAGAACATTGTCAAATAAATCTAAAATTAAATGACAATCATCGCCGAAAAACAGTTTTTTAGAGTGAATATCAGCTTGGAAACATGAGATTAGTAACCCAAATAATCTAGAAATTATTATTCCAATGTATGTATTCCCAAATTAGATGCTAGTGATGTGAGTCAGTGCAAATTTGGAGAGGTTTTATTACAGGTATGTCCAGGCCTGTGTGCCATTTGGATACCTTTTGGCACCATCATCAGTGCCAGTGCTATTATACACTGTAAAACTAATAATATTTCACTGACATACCACTACAGGTATAAATTCCATCCAAATTGTGAAATAAAGAAATATATCACTTCACTGGCCCATACACTAGGCCCTACCGGGAATTCATGCACAATTCTTCGGCCGACAATGATATGTCAATGGGTTGGAGTTGCAGCTTCTACTACAATGGATTTCTATGGGGGAAATGCCCGTGTGCGTCTCAAAGGATACGGCGAGCGACAGAATGACAGAGAGGAGAAGGGAGACAACTCTGGCTTTGTAACTCCAGAACCTTTTCTGTAGTAAACTTTTTTTCCTGCCTGTCATTATTTTCTGTCCTTTAGCAAGACAATTACTGAAAAAGAACTAAACTAAACACGACCTCTGTTCCCATCACAGCCAATCAGCACGTGTCTAATCCGGACAGATATGCGCTTGCTGCTTACACATGCCGATATCTCTGGAACCCATTTGTCAATTATGATAACTGATCCCTCATTTGAAGCGTCAGAGCCAATAGAATCAAGGCTTCGGTCAATATGATGTCAGTGGTGATGAATGTCACGTCGAAACAGAAGTCAAATCAAAGACTCACAGAGCTATATTAAATCGCTTAGATTACATTTTTCGTTTGTGGTGTGCTTATAAAATATCTTGCCATGTAAACTGTGTTCACCAGAGATAAAAATGCTTTTGGTGTTGTGGCTGCGGTTTTTCTCATTTGTTGGTGTATTGGATGTACCAATCTGATACAGGCAAGCCTGTGTTTAACTGTGTTGAAAGCAGGAGTCACAAGTCTGTCCTCAGATAAGTCTGCCAGATACGACCGCGCTTAGGCCTTTGGCCTGTAGTTGGTTAGTAATTAGTCAGCCAGTTAGTTTCAGTAGTTAGTTAGTTAGTTAGTTGTCTGTTTGTTTGTTAACTAGTCAGTTAGTTAGTTAGTTTAGTTAGCCAGTTAGTCTCTTGCTTGTTCTGGCCTGTTTGCTGTCTATCTGTCTTGTCTCTTTCTGTGACTATGTAAAGCGTCCTTGGGTCTTGTGAAAGGCGCTAGATACATTTAATTTATTATTATTATTATTGGGGTTCTACAGGCTAAACGCACACACAATCAGAGGACATGGTTCTCCTGTGATAACAGCCCTATTTGGAGAGACGTTGTGTGGACGAGGACCCCGTGTTCTCACCGAGCTGTCCAGGTTCATGGGGTCCACGTCGGCCAGGCTGGCGCCCACTTTCACGCGGTCGCGCAGCACCCCGCTGGCCAGGTCCTCCGCCCGCAGGTTCATAGGTAAACACCTGCCATGTGACAGACAGCGCCGGAGAGCTTTACTGAGAGAAAGAGCGAGAGAGAGAGAGAGAGAGAGAGAGAGAGAGAGAAAGAAAGAGGCAGAGATAGAGAGAGAGAAAGGGAGAAAGCGGCAGAGCGAGAGAGGGAGAGAAGGAGAAAGAGGCATAGCGAGAGAGAGAGAAAGGGAGAAAGAGGTAGAGAGATAGAGAGAGAAAGGGAGAAAGAGGCAGAGCGAGAGAGAGAGAGGGAGAGAGGGAGAGAAGGAGAAAGAGGCAGAGCGAGAGAGAGAGAGAAAGAGAGAAAGAGGCGGAGCGAGAGAGAGAGAGAGAGAGAGAGAAAGGGAGAAAGAGGAAGAGAGAGAGAGAGAGAGAGAGAGAGAGAGAGGGAAGGAGAGACACGGAAAGGGACAGAGTCAGGAGGAGAGGAATCACCTGTTCCTGGCCCGGGTCATGCTCTTGCCTTTCCTCCTCTCAAACCTCTCCTCGTCAGAGGAGGAGGTGGTGTCACTGCTGTGGATGGCGTGCTTCTTCACTCTGGAGGACGAGGAATTTACAGACGTCATCCCTCAATAACGCCCATCCCAACATCACGCCGTTTCACATCGATACGAGAGTGACGTCGTTCTCGCAGAGTTATGGTGCGTTCGTTTGTGGTCGGAGGTGGCAAGTCGCAAGTGGCAAAATACCTACCTCCGACCTGTGTGCATTCGAGCTATAGCGAATGATATGATGATGATATGATATTGACGTCAGCCGGCAACTGGGGGCTGAGAAACATATCCGAATTTGCGACGAGGAAGTGCGAGTTCATGCGGCATTTTATTTAATCATTCCTAGTAGCAAGTCGCAATTTGCCACCTCCCAGTAATAAACGAACGCACCATTAGAACGCCACTATGGTTTAAATTCCACCGATAAACTGTTACCTTATATGGCTTCTTCTAGCAGGGGATCTGTGTGTGTCGAACAGAGAGGGGTTGGTCTGCTTCCTGTTCACTGGCTCTGAAGAGCAATCACAGTAGGATTTAGTGACATCATTATGCACACATCAGGAGTTCATTATCTCATCTAGAGTCAGTCAAAGAGAAAACCGCTCGGTCCGTCGTTACCAATAGGTGGCGCCTCGTATCGCTGCACAGTCTTGCGCTGCCGGAGGTTGTAGGGCCTGTCGTTCTCCTCTCCGGCCTCCTCGGCTTCATCCTCTTCATCGTCGTCCTCGTCGTCCTCCGCCTCCTCCTCCTCCTCTTCCTCCTCGTGAGACTCTGAGACACCGGAACAAAAGACAGTGAAGAGGGTCATCTTTACACACCGGTGGAAATGAGACGCAATCATCATGTCATCGTCGTGAACATGACTGACAGATGCAGGTTGAGATTTTATTTTATTTTATTTTATTTATTTTTTTTGCAAAGGACACTGTTGAAAAAACAACAACAAGCTTAGCGCCGCCCAAGACGATTGTGATTGGTTTAAAGACCCCCCCCCCCCCTCTAAGCATTATAATGGGGTGCAGCCAGACCCTTCTCCAATGCTGGAGCAGCTGCAGAACAAAGTGTGGAGAAAGGTCTGGGTTATGACAGACTAACATAAGACCAACCTTCCGTGCCCTCTTCCTCCTCCCCCTCTTCCTCCTCCGTCTTGCCCAGGTGGTGCGTCTGCATGCCGAAGGTGTTCCTGCGCATCGCCTTCCTCCTCTTCACCCGGGAATACATGTCCATGTTTTCCTGAAAGGACAGGTCTTTAGGTATGGCTTCGGGTGCAGCCATATCTGATCCATGAAGTATGACTAGATAAGGTGGGGGGGGGGGGAAGTAATTCGGGGGGTGGGTGAGATGGGAGGAAGGTCTTGCCAGCCAGTCTGGGCCAGTATGACTACATAAGTGGGGGGGGGGGGAGTTATTCGGGGGGTGGGTGAGAAGGTAGGAAGGTCTTGCCAGCCGGTCTGTGCCAGTATGACCAGATAAGGTGGGGGGGGGGGGGGTAGTCATTCGGGGGGTGGGTGAGATGGGAGGAAGGTCTTGCCAGCCGGTCTGGGCCAGTATGACTAGATAAGTTGGGGGGGGGGTCATTGGGGGGGTGGGTGAGGGTGGGAGGAAGGTCTTGATAAGGTTAGGGGGGGGGGGGCATTCGGGGGGTGGGTGAGATGGGAGGAAGGTCTTGCCAGCCGGTCTGGGCCAGACTCACCACCTCGGTGTTGGTCCACATGCGGAGTCTCTCCACCTCACGGTTCTGCCTGATGCTGCTGATGTTGTCCATCTCCTGGAGGACGGCCTCCGCCGTGCTGAGGCACAGAGACGCAAGGGGGGGGTGTGAGGACAGACATTCTCCAGGAAAACTATTTTGCTCTCTAGCAGTCACGATGCAGACATAGGTAGGGTGTGTGTGTGTGTGTGTCTGGGTAGGGGGTGTGTTACCTGTTGACGAGCTGGTCAAACAGCAGTTTCTGGTTGAGGTGTTCGAAGCGGCTCTTCCTCTCCCGGCAGCTCCTTTGCCGCTCTGAGTGACCGTTCATGTGGGAGTGGTCTCCCCCTCCAGCCTCCTCCTCACGCTGGTTCTTATGAGCTGCAGGGACAACCCCACAACAGGTCAAAGGTCAATTCACAACTCATTCAATTTTTTTTAAAGATACCTCAAATGACTTCATGACTTACCATGTCCATTTTGCAGGGTACGAGAGGACAATCTGCATTGAGATAATACAAATAATGTAAAGAAAATTTATAAGAGAAATACTCATCCGATGACATATCAACACACAGACCAACACACACACACACAGTCCATTTGAGATGCAGGTCTTGAGCCCAGGAATGACAGGCAACGTGTCCCTCTCACCTGGTGCAATAGGTGGGCATGTCCCAGCTGACCCTCTGGCCCTTGGTCTGTGGAGAGGGGGAGGTGTCGCTGGAGCTGGGGTTGGGTGTGGTCTGCCCGCGCGTTCGTTTCATGGGCGGGGACAGCCGTGGGCTGCTGCGACAGCTGACATCACTGCCAGGCTCCTTCTGAGGTGAGACAAATACAGAGATGATGCAGAGAGAGGGAGAGAGAGACCAACTTACAATAGGAAACAGACAAAATGTACCCATAATAGCGAGAGATTGCAACTAGTCAAAGTGTTTTATTTATAAAGTGCACAGTATAACACAAGGTCATTCTGAACAATGAAATTCTTGGTAAGGACATTGAAAGCAATAACTACAAGGAAGGCATACAAATATATATAAATTGGTTTAAAAAAAACAGTCACAAATAAGGCAAGAATAGCAAATATATGTAGCAGTAAAATTACTAGCAGCAGTTCCAGAGCCAGGAAAGATGGGGAATATGGACAGTAAGAATAAGAGCTTTAAATATTATAAAAAGTGTGGGAGCGCTGATGCGATGGAGGATAATAACAACAATAATGATCAGAATAATTATTATTATAGTAACTAGAAATGGTGTCCAGAGGGCACAGACCTACGCTCATGAATGCATGTTGTGGCTCTGTGTGCATGTAAGTGCATGAAGCAGGACACGTCTGGGATTGCTGCATTCGTTAGGTCAAGAGCTTTATGCCAGTCCAAACCACCCTGCATCTCTGTGACCTTACCAATGACAATGAATGGGGGGAATTTTTCGCTTCCAAATCCCAAAAATGAATGGAGGTAAAAGGCGAGCCATGTTTGGGCGGCTCGTGGACCCACCCTGTGATTCGGATCAGCTCCAAAATGTTATGGGTTCTAAATTGGCCCATGCTGCACCCCTCCACTGAGTTTCATGAAAATCCATCTGGTAGTTCTTGTGTAATCCTGCTAACAAACAAGCAAACCAAGAAACGGCTTGTGGATCCGCCCCGTGATTCGGATCCAGTCCAAAAAGCAAGGTTCTATGTTGGCCCATGCTAATGGACGGAAGGGTTTGGGTGGCCTGTGGATTCGGATCTGCTCAATGTAATGGGCTCTAAGTTGGACCATGCTACACCCTTCCACTGAGTTCCATGAAAATCAGTCAGGTACTTTTTGCGTAATTCTGCTAACGGACGTACGGACATACAAACACATGCCATCGAAAACATTACCTATTGCCCTGCGACGCTGTCGCTGGGGCAGAGGTCATAATAACAATATGATAATGATAATAATAAGTGATGTACATTGAATGTACATATGAAGTGACTGGAGCACACATTGCAGTGATCATGTGATCAATACGATCACGGAAATGAATGTTGCCGGTTTGAGAAGCCTGATAGCCTGGGGGAATAAACTGTTTGTGAGTCTGGTACTCTGTCTGGATGCTCTGTGGGAAATAGCGAGAACAGTCCATAGCCTGGGTGGCTGCCTTTATCAAATAATGAGTTTCCCTATCAAAGGTTATGGTATCAGTTGTTTTGTGATATCAAGCAATACATTGACTTTGCAATAGTCTCTGCCAATATAGGGGAATTTGAGGATGCATTTATGAATTCACACCTCCAGGTGAAAACTGGCACAGCATGAGAAGGAGATTATAAGAGACAGCTAGACTTCTTGGCTCCTCCAAGGAACACTGATGATAGATACCATGCCCTTGTCCTTCAAAGTATGTATAAGCATCAGCTCCTTACTGATAGGACACTGCCAGTCTGCAGAGAGCCAGGACAGACAGCAAAATCCGCATACATACCAAACACACATACCAAAGACAGTTCTGAGATGGCTTCAGGTCACCTCGCTTTCTATTGACATAAGCCTGCCTCACAGTTCATCCAAGCACTTAGCGTTCCACGTATGCTCCTTAGAATCCGTTCCCAATCATCTAACGCTAATACTCATTGCTCCGTGTGGCATCCGTATATCCGACTCCGCTACTCTGGGTTGCGTTCAATTCCACCACGACTAAATTAAAATTGATCTCATTTCATATGATCTACCACTATCGTTAGCTTAATTAAGCCAAATATATGGTCGGGAGATAGCTACATTTAGTTAACGTTACTGCATTAATTAGCTGGCTACATTATATAGGCCTATTGTCTGATTTCGGTCAGGTGTTATGAAAAGCTAACCGGCTAGCTTGTCAATCAGTGACAGCTTGTTATGTAGCCGCTACCTAGCTAGTTACTACGAGCTAGCCTAACCAGCTAATGATTATCACTAGCTCGCTACCTGTCCTCGGTAGTCAGGTTAGCTATGCATGTAAAGTAACGTTAGCTATGGCGTAAATTCATGGCATTATTAAAGCATTATGACCAACATTAACCTGGCTAGCTAGCTATCCTTAGATTGCAATGTAGCTAAATTGGCCAATATACCAATAACGTTCAATTAAACCCCAAGTATTCTAAATCCATGAGGTCAACGGCCTCTCTATATAAACATCCAAGTTCATCGAGTTCAACTTTCTAGCAGAGGGGCTAGATTGGGGACGTTAGCTGATGTTAGCTTGCCAGCCAACTGTTGTTAGCGTAAGAACCACAAGGGTTCGTCTGGACTCCCTTCCCCCACTGCTAGTTTAGAGCAACTATCCGGCTTCTCTTTTCAAACGACACGACTGAGATGTATGTCAACACTTCAATATCTAGAAGCTGGCAACATCTACACGGGTCTTTGTTTCGTTTTTTTGATAGAGGCAATCCCCCCCTCCATCCGATTGTGCTAGCTGTAGTCTAGCTAACACAAAGGGAACTGAACTTGGAGCAATGAGCTAGCTTGGTAGCGTGCCAAGGCGTCGGCCGTGCAATGCAGTCGGTGCGACAGGGAAGATATTGAATCAATGCATTGAATGCCTTTATAGTTTATTTAATTAATCCGGTAGGTGTCAAATGTTGCAAATCGTGTTTCTTACGAATATCGACGGCTGGAGCAGAGGCCACGGCTAGCTGGCTAGCTAGCGCCAGCTGGCTAGAGAACAGAACCCGGCTCTTACATGTTCCTCGGAGTTCGGGGGGTTCCTGGCGGACGACCTGGTCCTGGATGAAATACTTGGCTCATATCGATTCCTCTTTCTTGTGTTCACCATGATTTTTTCTTTGTCTGTACCGTTGTTAACGTCTATACATTTGTCTTACACACTGCCTCAGTGAGCACAGCATCGAGGCGCCATTTCTCTTTCTCTCTCACTCGCTCTTGTCAGCAGGCAGGCTGAACTTGGTCACCCTCTTCCGCTTTCCCAGCTAAACCAGCTGGCGAGTAGCGGCACAATGACCACAATGTGACACTAGGCTTTGCGGACTGCTAATTCACTTGATGATAAAACGTTTCTTTTATTTCTTTACTTATCATGTCTCATGTTTATTGCACTTGTCACTTGACTTTGGAGGAGATATTCTGCTGGTCCCTACAGCTTCTCAATCAGTTGTATCGGATTAGGCTTTGTTCTGTAGGAGGAATAGTTAGCAGACTGGGCAGTAGTCTAGTCCTGAAGACTGGAATGGAAAAGAATATGATCAAGTCAACAAACAAATCTATATTGAAAATAGATAACTACAAATTGTGCACTGTGATTGGTCGTGACCCGTGAAGCCTAACACTGACAAATTTGTGATTATGTCAGCCAATCGGGGATAGCCTCAACCACGTGCGCCCAAGAGGACGTTTTGTTTACGTTTTGGCATCTTGGGTCTATGAACTCCATCAAGCCTGGAGGACGGCAACCCCAGACTACCCATCACGAGTCTTCTCATTCTCATATAGTAACATCCGATACAGCATGAATCAGCCGATTATTCGAGAAGAATCAATGTAAATCAGCTGATTAGAAACGCACAGGAGGGCGCCTGCTAGCAGGTTGACATATTTCGATTCATATCATTGATACTAAATTCATAGAGGCGCGCGGGCACTGGCAGTGCTAACCTGGGCAGCTGTGCGCGTGCGTGCGCCCGCCCAATATGAGCTGATCATCTATATTGTGAGATAGTGTGATAAAGACTACATTATCTCTGCATAGTAATCAAGATAAAGTAATACACCAGGCCATTGTGTGTATTTCGTACATTCCATGTATAATATACACTAGGCTATCCAATGTCAATGTTGCTATTACACAGAATTATACTGGCTATTTTAGAATAAAGAATATCACACCAGAGAATTGGTTTTGATCAAGTTACGTTTCGAAGCCCCAATCAGAAGTGTCGAGATCACGGCAGCAGTTTGTGTGGTAAACGGCTCTACGTCACCAGTTTGCGTGGTAAACGACTCTACGTCGCCAGCAGAAAATCGCTTGCAAACCAAAAACTTATGGCTGCATCTGTAGCCCGTGGAAGGGATATAAACACGCCACACGGTCAGGTAAATTTGTAGGCTTTTTAGTTTTTATATTTATATGCGAACGCTTAAATATATGCGAAAGGTCCTCTTCAGTCATCGCGGCATCAAGCATTTAGGCTGCGTTTTCGTGAATGGTCTGGAGTCAGGCGTGCCTTATATAATTTTGACGCAGCAAAATCAATCGTGATCATAAAGATGTTATAACCTATATTTAGCCGATATATATTGAGTAGCTTATAGCCTAATTGATGGCAATATTTATTGGACATCTATTATTACTGTAATGTTTGTGGGGTTACTCGACTTTCCAATGTAAAATGTTTGTTATTGAATGAAACCAGTTGTAGGCCTATAGGTTGCTTATGTGAGCTTAGGTGTCATATCTTTCCCTTGATCAATTATTTCAGATGGAAGACAACATATCTAATGAAAGACATTGACACGAAAGAGAGTAAGAAAAATGGAAATTGGTGAGTATTGTGTGATTGTGAGATCCATGTCCTTTTACAGAAGTAATTAAATCATGATCACAGTACACGGTGAGCAGTCCAATTGTGATTGTAGGAGTGATAATTGGGGCAAAGCATATAGGCTAGGATGGACCTATTATCCTAGAGGGACATATTTGGAAAGAGTGATCATGAAATGCATAGTACCATAATGGTACAGGCATACTTTGCTAAAATGGTCTTTATCAAATTAACTTGTAAACAGCCTCCTAATGGACAGTAGTTTCTAGGGCTGATGGAGAGAGCAAGGAGGAGGAGGAGGCACCAATAAGACGCAGCTTCTCAGTGGAGGATCTTCTGGATGAGGTGGAGAAGATCAGCAACGTTGCCTCAGGGAGTTCAAAGGTTAGGAGGAAGCATTTTGCCAATGACTACAGATCTAGGGTGCTACAGTATTACACTTTAATCCAAACCTCAACTGTTAGATGTGAAAAAAGAAAAGATTTAGCTCTTTATTCAAGATGAAAAGTCTACCTGCTTTTTCTGTTCAGTACACATACAATTTACAGTAGCTCCTAGATCACAGGTTGCCAACTCTGGTCCTAGAGAGCTACCAAACTAGTAAACCTGGGGTGAGTTCAATCTGAAAACATTGTGCATCTTCTAAGCTGCCACTGGTGCAACGCTTGCACAACACACAGGGTGTTCAACGCACCACCGTTTTCATTTCAGTAACCGTTTTGCAATGTTTTGGCTGAACTCAGCCCTGATTCTTGTAATTAGCTGCTTGCTGGGTCCTTAATTAAACCCGAATATACGATATACTGTACTTTCTGTGTTCTCCCCGTGCTCACTTGGGTTCCCTCCCTCCACATAGCACCCCAATATGAAAACATGCAAAAGAACAGATGCTCTTCAGTCCTGTCCCTGACCAGGACTTAAACTAAGCACTTTGACTTGGTCCCCGGGCGCCCCTGATGAGGCTGCCCAATGCTCCTGGCTGCCCCTGGAGGAGGACAGCACGGATGGTAGAAATGCAGAGGATAAATTCCACCGGCGACCACAGATGCATGTGTGTGTAGTGTGTCGCCGCTCATTCACGTTTGTATTTGTGAATATCACTGCTGTATGGCTAATAAAAAACCCTTGAGGTCCTGTAATTATAATTGTATAACAATGCATACGCATAGACAAGCGCATATTTGCCAGCGCGGTAATTTCTGAGGAGGTGCACTTCCCAACCGCAGCCAATGCTCCCATGGAACGCAGGAAACGCATGGTAGCCATCTTTTGTACTCGTACGTGTAGTTTAAAGCAAGTATACCGTAGGCTTAAGCTGAATTAGGTTTGTTCCCAAGGTGTTGGCTGGAAAGCCTGCACATACAGTAGCTCTCCAGGACTGGTGACCCTTGTCTTATACACTCAAAAATAGTTCTGCCTGCAAGTGGACCTTAGAATTTGTGAAGGCACATGGAATTTGAGAACATCTATATTTGGCATCACTGTGTAGGTCTGTGTTTCAGGTAGAGATGGTTGTGAGGCTGTGGAAGGATGGCTTCACTGTCAACGACCAAGAGTTCCGCAGTTACTCCATACAAGAGAACCAGGACTTCCTGGAAGCTATTAAACGAGGGTGAGCTCGGACAAGACCTCACTCCTCTGAAAGCTCATAGCCAGACCTTTCTCCACACTTCGTTTACGCTGGGCTAGCGTTGGAGAAATGTCTGGCTGGACTCATTACCATTTGGGGATCTGGGGGGGGGGACATTTTCTGTAAACCAATCACAGTCATAATAATTATTATTATTATTATTATTGGGGGCCAAGCAGTGAAGCTGCGAAGGCCTCCATTGTTCTTGTACATTTTCTTCTTCCTCTTCTTCCGCCATGGGAGTCTATGGCAGCCCATAGAACCTTACGGCAAAAAGTTGTGAAATTTGGCACACTCATTCATTCAAGATGAATGTTTATTTAGCCATTTCAACAATACAGTTGATAGGAATGTATTTTGGTGTGTGTTCACATACTGTATACCATATACAGACAACTATATACCACAAACAGACATCAATACATAACAAAAAACAACACATAATGCAGTTCAATTTTCAAGTATAATCAGTCCATGAAGTGCTTGGCGCAGGAGGCACAAGCCAGAGTGCAGACAGTGCATAGTGCAAAAAACAATGATAGTCCCTAGTGCAGGGGGACATTCTGACAGTTCCCTGTCCCCTGAATCTTTTCACCAAGACTCATGTCCACACCTCGAACCCTCTAGCGCCACCAACGTGTCAAAGTTGGAGGTGCGTTTGTGCACACAACTTTTGACCTGTAAGCCTGATTTACCGGCCCAGTGCCCGATCGGCCCAGTGCGCGATCGGCCCAGTGGATGACCGGCCCAGAGTCTTTCTGTCGGGATCTGACATAATTTTCATCATGCAGTCAATATGGATGAATGTAAATTAGGATCGTTTCACTGACCATTTATAGGACACTAGTCCTGATACCCCGTTGGAGCACTATGGACACCAACTAAATACTGTACATCTGCTATCACTCCAGCTTAGCCCATCCAAATAACTTGCCTGCTAGTCTTGATACCCGTTGGAGCAATCAGTAATTGGCCATTTCCTGTGTTCGTCCTGTGTTCCAGGGAGCTGCCAGTAGAGCTGGAGAGCAGGGCAGAGGAGGAGGAGCTGGAGATCAACGTGGAGGACCTGACAGAGGAGATGTACGTCCCCAAGAAGAAGGCCTTTCACCCGTTCAGTGGCCGGGGGTACAGACTTGGCAGGTGAGCGATCCACAGAGGGAATGATGGGTTACAGGGAAGATCCACAGACGGAGAGAGAGATTTCAGGAAGGATGTTTTTAACACTACAGTAGGGAGGGACACATTCCATTTCCCTCCTCCTGTGCTTGTTTACATCCTTTTGCAGATTTAAGGTGACTGGACATATTAGGGGATAGTGTTTTACACCTACCCAGTCATATCAGATCTCACACACTCCCCTTGTCAGAACACATTAGAGGAGGAACAATTTCCTATCTCAAAGGTTATCTTATTCCATGTCATTCTATTTCCCACCACCAGGTGTCCCTCTAGTTCTACGAGTCCTAACAGCTGCAGTGTGTGTGTGCGTGAGTGTGTCTGACCTGATGTTCTGTTCTCCAGTGTTGCTCCCAGAGTATTGGCCCGGTCTCCATCCATCCATGAGGACGGGGAGTCCCCACCTGTTCCTATGGTAACACTCGACCACACCCTCCCTGTCACCTCCCTGCAGATCTGGTTGGCTGACGGCAGAAGACTGGTGCAGAGATTCAACTTGTCACACAGGTCAGTCCCACAATACCCAACTACTCATAAATTGGTTGAATTTAATGAAGTCTGTCGATATCGACACTAGACACTTAAATAACCGTGATAAACAGATATTTTTTCATGCTAGTAGCTGCATCCTCCCGATGAGCACTGATTTTCACAATGGCAGTGTTTTGCCTAACAAGTAGGCTATGTACAATTTGCTGAGTGACTGGTACACTTGAAATATAAGATGTACTACTTACTATAGTACTAGTATGCATCTGTTGCATTATATTTCATCAGTATGACCGGTAGATTCTCGTAGTGTGGTCCAAGCCAGGGCTCTGACAGTGGGATTATGGTACAGACCTCTGAGGCTAGAGCCAACACGGCCAGTTGGTGATGATGTAATGGTGATGATGTAATGGTTGATCCCAGCGTGGCAGGGGGTCTGGGTGTGCAGCACGGTGTGCGTTAGCCTGCGCTACACAGGCCTGAACAAAACCTAATCTGAGAATGACGACAGGTTGGATCTATAAAATCCCCAGAGAGGGATTGCGTACCTCAGATGCAGCATTTATGTAAGAGGGTTAGTGGAGGGAAAAGGGCCCTGAACGCACAGCCCTGAACGCACAGCTGGTGGATGTGTGAGTGGAGCTACTGAAGGATGGCTTGGGGTGGAGTCAATAATTCATGACCTTACCAGTGTTGAGGTTTAGAGGAATTCTGTGGAGCTGACCGAGTGCAATATTGCTACACGATATTCATTTTGCACCTATACAAAATAGCTCTGTAGAGTATTATTATTGTTAAATTAGGCTACTTTTTTTTTTTTTTTACTCTATTCAGATGTTCGTTTTGCTGATATGAGTTGAGTGTGCTAAACACGTATCTTCCTCAGAATCAGCGATGTTCAGAACTTTGTGTCACGCTGCCAGAGGAACTGCTCTCCTTTCGTCCTGACGACATCACTTCCCTTCCGAGAGCTCCAGGAAGAGGAGCTGAGTCTGGAGGAGGCCGACCTGACCAACGCCGTCATCGTCCAGAGACCCCTGAGCACAGAGCACCCCTTCGGACACTCCTGACCAATCAGGAGGCTCACAGAGACCCTCAATATACACAGTCGGCCTGAGCCACCCCAACACCCGTAGTCTCACCCGACCGAGGAACACCTGAGGAAAATGCATTGAAAACCCTTCTGCATAAAAAAAATAAAAAATAAAATATATCCTAAAAAAGAAAAGAAAACCCTTCTGCATTCATAGCAGCCAGGGTGAAAACAAAGCCTGCACAACGCCCTCCTCTGATCAGACCAGAGTAGAGATCACCAGAAACACATATACAGATCTGTACGCCTATTTAATCATGCACAAACCACCAGAACAGCACCACCAGCTCTTGAGGAAAATATCACAAATCAGCCTCCTCAGCTGACTTAAGTCTTCCTATGCCGTTACACCCACCAGCGACGAGTGCACGTGCCTGCATATGCGCTACTATTTTGAATGTGTTGTAATGAGTAAGCGTGCTGATAGGAGGAGTGGTAATGCTAACTGGTGATGATGTCATTCTGTTTTCAGTGTCTTCATGCCATGGAACAGGTGCAATGGAAAGAACCAAGTAGGCTATGTCATTCATCAACAATGGTTTACTAGGCTGTTTCTGATTGTCATAGACCCACAGTTGTCTGCATTTGATGAAAGAAAACCTTTGTTTGTAATAACAGGGACCCAGCCTAATATCCATAAAGCTTCTGCAACTCTCTGGTTTAAATATGCACCTTTTATTTCAGAGAGGAAACATCTCATGATCCACAATAAATTACTTATGTCAATTAACAGCATTGTGTCTTTGCCTGCAGACTAGCCAACCTTGTGTGTTTTATAGCCTGCTGAATCACTGAATATGTGGAGGATCTGACTAACTGACAAGACAGTCTTGAGACAACTGAGAGAAAATAGGTTGAAATTGAGGTCGGTGCTTCATAAACACTGGATTTTTATTTTATTTTAATTCTAGCTGAGTGAGTAATGTGCGGTTAAATATGCGCGCCTGGCCTCGGGAAGCCGAAAGCCATTATCCATGTTCAATATTTAAAGCTACAGGAGGAAGGGAGGGACAAGGAGCCATGCTGAACTACTACACAGGAGAACAGATGTGAGCCTCGGGGTTGGTCAGTGTTAGGGTAGGGAGAATGAATGGTGCATGACATACAATATTTTATTTTATTTTACTGTAAAATCAAACCACATAATATGCCCCTACTTTGCGTATCTGGGTTTTTACTTTAGTATAGGCTACTTTGCTTGCTTGACCTGGTGAGGTAGCCAGCTGCTTTAGAGTAGAATAGAACACATTTCCTTTCTGCTACATATTTAATAAGACTAAGCACGTACGGAATTACTCTGTTTATCTCCCACATCTTTCAAAACTGACCCTTTTACCTGAGCTGCAACCAGCCTTTCATTGCGCATTCCTCTTCACGCATTATTCGGCATTACCTGAAACGTGCACGAATAATGCGTGTCGTATGCCTGATATTTTGGGGTAGTCATAACGCTCAGTTGTCTGAATGTTAGGAATGTGTGAGGAAATCTAGGGGTTTTGGCAGTCTCTGATCCAGGTCGCTTGGACTTGGCCGTTGGCGTCCTGACTCTTGGCGGCTGCTTTGCTGTCTTATCTGGGTGGGATGCTGCTGTAGAGGGGATGGGAGGTACTACAGCCTACAGACAGGGAAGTATTAGAAGAAGCGCAGCCACTGCACCGGTGAGTGTTATGATCTTCGATCCATATCTCAATCATCAAATGTAATAGCATAACTTTTCTTGGCTTCAGGATTGAACGTATTGTGGTTTTAATGGTCCTAAAGGTATTCAAAATATTTAGAGTCAGTGCAAAACGTAGTTCTAGGCTATATCTCGACAATCATAATGACGATTTAGGGGCCGTGCCTATACCGGATTAATTGGATGCATGAATTGCCCTATTATCAGCCTAGACATTTACTTGTGTAGATCATGGAGGTGTAGATGTGGAACCCGCAGCAGGACAGTCACACCGCTGTCTCCGATAGTTATTGTCACGCAATGACAGCACCTGCTCGTGTCAGAAACACATACCTAGCCTATCCCATAGCCTACAAGAAAACAACTGCATTTCACTCGTCCCCACGCGGCACAACAGAGACCTGTGAAACTGCTCCAGCAGGGTGTTGTTTGAAGGTTGACTGGTACTGTCACAAATCAATGCGAAAAAGCGGACATAAAATGGCTCATGACATGTTTATTGTCACTCACCGACAGACATACAAAACAAAAAAACATTTCATCCAAAATATATTTTGGATGAAAAAGTGAATAATGTAAAATGGCTTTGATGAACTGAAAATAGGTTCTAGTTTTCTCTAGCCTATAATTAAAGAACAGCCATATTTGCTAAGAATCAAGTCATGTTGCTGATAATAAGTCTGTTTTTCTTCTGTGATGTCTGGTCGCCACCGCTGAAGGGCGCAGCGCATAGGGCCTACTCAGAGCGAGGCAGCTGAGTGAAGTGGAACCGCACTGACACTGTCCTCCGCAGTCTCCTTCTGCTCTGCTGGGATGAGCACCCGGGTCTGCTCGACTCACCCTCCAACCGACTGACTGCCCCGGGGACAGCGCCTCGACTCTTCTCTCAACACTCGTGTAAGTCAGCTCTTCTTTGATCCAACCCTTTCCAGATACGAGATTTATATTAGATATCGACAGACACATGTTGTCTCCACTGTCTCCCTCACACACAAATAGGTAGATGTATACATGTATGTATATATGTATGTATATAACTAAAAAGAAATATGCTATATGTATATAAATAAATGAATAATAATATAGACATAAGTATTGATATGATATGGGTCAATAATGCAAAGGTGTCCCATGTCATTCAGTAGCCTACAATGCTAACTGCCCCCTCGAAAAATGTAAATATTTTCATAGTCACAAGTTTACTGTATACATCCATGCGTAGACTGGCACAAATATAACACATTTTTTTAAAACACTCAGCATTACACTGAAAACATATACGTCATTGACCCCTATACATATAAATATGTACACTGCATATTTCGTTTTAGTTATAAGCATAGATGGCATAATGATGTATGTGAAAAAATGAATTTGGCAGAGGATTAGAGCAAGATCTATAGCCTACTGTAAGGGAGGATGGATGAATCTGTACATGTGTGTGTGTGTGTGTGTGTGTGTGTGTGTGTGTGTGTGTGTGTGTGTGTGTGTGTGAGGCTGTGCCACCCCCTTGCCTGACTGCCCCTCTCTCTCTGGTGTTGTTCCAGACCAGCCCAGCATGTGAATGTCAACGGGGAGCAGCAGAGCTGTCACAGAGGCACAGGACCTCCCTGCTCCTGCCGGCCCTCGCCCCTCCACCCAAACACACCCGCGCCCCCACCGTCAGGGCTCCCCGCTCGCCCACAAACACACACTCACCCGGAGCCAGAGTCACAGTCACGACCAAGCCCAGCCTGGGAGATACACGCAGGGGCACACACACACCCTCGGCGACACTAGAAGCCACAGTCACACACACATCCACACGTACGCTCAGGGACACGCACACACGGAGAAGCCCGGTCAGAGACCCGCGGACAGCCACCCAGCCATGGCCAGGGGAGAGAGGGTGCCACAGAACCCAGCAGCAAGGCTCATCAAGCCCCCGGGGCCGGCATTCACCAAAGCTCCTCACCAGGTAAGAACTTGCTCTTCCTCTGCTAGGTCCAACCCTGAGACAGGGAACAGCATAATACTGAGGTTAACCCAGGGAGTACAGTGGCAACATTTCGAATATTGATTGGATTGGATTAATTTTCCTATATTACTAGAAAGCGCAGTTTCTCAACTTTCAGGAAGTGTTGGAATGTTGGATTTCTTTTTCTTTTTAAGATATTTTGGGGGGATTGTTTTTTTTTCTTTTTTTAATTTTTGCCGGCGAGACGGTCATATTCAAAGGGTTAAAGAAAGCCCAAAACAGTCAGAGGCGCGTGCATCGCTTTGGCAGTGAATGACATTGTTTGGTTGTGAATTGTCTGGCTCGATTGACAACCGTTTCTCTGAGAAAGTGTCCATTGATACGATGGCTGGATCGGTCTCAGGTGGTGACTATAGAGGGATGAGGCTGTTTGGTTCTCTTGGTTTGGCTGTGGTTGTTGTGGTGACTTTGCTGACCGTTCACCTTCAAAGACTTAGGTATCAGTAGAACTGCAGCAGGAGCTGAATCTAGGAAAGCATGTGAAACGGTGTGTGTCTGTGTGTGTGTGTGTGTGTGTGTGTGTGTGTGTGTGTGTGTGTGTGTGTGTGTGTGTGTGTGCGTGCGTGTGCGTGCGTGTGTAAAGTATGAAGCCTTGTGCTCAGATGAATAAATGGAATACTTACTTATTGATGCTGTTCCAGAGTATATGCCCACAGGCAGTTAAGGCTCAGCAAAGAAAGATGGAGTCAGACCTTCATACTATGTGCATTGTCCGTGTAAATAGACAAAACGCCTTGAGTTTTTATTGAAAAAAGAGTGCTACGGTAGGCTGAATAGGGAGTCTAGATGTATTCCTCAAAAGAGTGGGACACTTGTGCATCTTATTGTTAGGAGATAGGGAGAAGGATTTTCTTTTTTTCCAGTGCATAGGGAAGAGAAGCAGCACAATCTTCTACAAAATGACCTTGAGCTGTCTGTGTGTGTGTGTGTGTGTGTGTGTGTGTGTGTGTGTGTGTGTGTGTGTGTGTGTGTGCGTGTGTGTGTGTGTGTGTGTGTGCATGCAGAGGAGTGTCTGTCAGTGTAGTATCAGAGTTGTGTGTTTGAGTGGTGTAGTTCAGAGCAATGCCTTTGTTGCCTTGAGTGAATTATACATGCTAAAACAGAGGCTTGAGTCCCTAATGGCTCGCCTGTCACTGTGAGGTCTTCAACAAGGGCCCCCTGCTGGTCACTCACCAGAGTACAGCTGACAGGTCAAGGCAGGAGAGTTTGAGCGAGGACTCTCAATAGTGCAATATCCTGTCGGTGCAGATGAAGGCGAAGAGACGGTCAGATGAGATGGCTTGCCAGTCGTTCTTTTCCCCGATGACCTGCTGTTGAGAACAGTGGCTCTTGAAAAGGAACCTTTCCCTAACGCTCAAAACATTTTGCCACAAATCCTGAACAAATCAGCCTTGACAGTAAGACACTCTAGTTTTCCAGACTCCAAAGCCTCCACACTTCCACTAACAAACATGGACACAAGCTGAAGGTCAAAATAAACATCAGCTTTGGGTGGGATGAGAAATAGCTTAGGAAATCCCTCCTGCGTTAAACCTTTAAACTGCTTTATGTTTTATCTACGCTGACACACGCATATTCGCTCATCTCGGAGGTTACGGCTGAACAGAACATCCAATTTACTGACATTCAGATCATCAAGATCAATACACATTCAGAGCATCACACGTTTTAGCACTGATCTGCTGTTTGCGTCACACTTAGGTTCAATCCTATTTTAAACACCTGGGCACGTAGTGCTGATCAGCTTTTTACACTTGGTTGTTTTTCATCATTAAAATCGAATTGACTTCGGAAATTAGCTCCACCTCTCCCAGACACCAGTCTGCTGACAGAAGATTTCTTCGCTTCTTTAGTATTGATTGAACACTGTGTGTGTGTGTGTGTGTGTGTGTGTATACTGTACAGTATGTATGTGTGTGCATGAGTGTGTGTGTGTATGTGTGTGCGTGTGTGTGTGTGCGTGCGTGTGTGCGTACGCATGCGCACAGCGAGGGGGTTAGATAATGTGTGCCCAGAGAGTAGAGGGGATATCCTGTTATGTCTGAGATGATAAGGCCTCGGTGACAAAGCCCTGGATAAGACACAGTGGGAGTAAGAGAAACGCCTCAGTATTTTACCTGCGTCAATCTGAACCCAGCACTGATGGATAACCATGGGAGATCAAACGAGAGACAATTTCCTTATTGAATGGTCCGTAAAAAACGTATAGGGGACATCTACCTGCTAGAGGAAATGCAACTGGCACTGATAGACCAAAGGTATAGAAGATAGGAATCTGAAACACTGCTAGACATGACATGAAACAGGAGCTAGACTTCAAGTGTTGCTGGACATTAGCAGTGACCCCACGTCAGACCCTGTCTGTGATATGGAACCCATACTGTAGCTGATGGAGGGCAGCTCGTGTGCGTCGAGAAGTTTTACGTTAGACAGAGTTCTCCACAGACCAAAGACTTGCATTTTCTCTCCAATTAGAGATAATTGCAGTGAGCGAGGGAGTAGAGAGAGAGAGAGAGAGAAAGAGAGAGTTTTGAAGTCGGCCGACATGCGCTCTTTACTTACTTCTGACCCGCTTGTCTTGCGTTTGAATAATTACACAGTTTTCTCCTGGTAATTGTCATCCTAGAAACCATCAATGTTTTCATGTTGAGAGAGAAATAGGAGGCAGAAAAAGTCACTCTCGGTAATGATAGCGTGTCGGTCTGAACTGTGGTTGTTTTTGGCAATTTCCTTCTTTCATACACCTCAAAAAGGCTAGCCGTGGGTTAACCTCCATGTGTTGCGTGTGTGTGTGCGTGTGTGTGTGTGTGTGTAGCCAATGTCTGTAGGTATGGGAAAAACAAAAGGTCAGCAAGAGTGCTGGAGAGTGGATAGAAGAAGTAGTAGACAGAGAAGGAGACGGTAGGTTTCAGATCTTAACTGGTGCTGCTGTATTTAGGTCTGTTTGTGTTTGTTTGTCTTTGTGTGTGTGTGTGTGTGTGTGTATGTGTGCTTGTGTGTGTGTGTGTGTGTGTGTGTGTGTGTGTGTATCTCTGTCTCGCTCTTTGGTCTCCATGAGACGGTTGTAAATATTGGGTGTCCCAGGAGGTGGTTTGTGTTCTAATTCATGTCTGAGGATGAAAGCATCTTCTGTCACGCTCGCACACACGCACGCACACACACGCGCACACACATGCACACACACACACCCACGCACACATACATATCCCACACTACACAAACTTAAGATGGTTTAAGCAGAGGGTGGTAACGGAAGCAGTCCTGTGGATCTCTCAGTGAAGTGAACAGACTGGGCTGTGTGCTCCAGTGTGTCTGCAGATAACCACAGCCTAAAGCCGCAGGAAGGAGAGGGGTGGGGGGTGGGGGGGCGGGGTCTCTCTGATCCTGTATCACACATCAACCACGCCACAGGAGAAGGCTGCCGTTGAGGTGGGGGGGGGGGGGTGTTAGATGATTGATGTGATTGAGGGAGGGAGGGGTGGGTTTGTGGGCTTGGGTGGAGAGGAACCAGATGTGCTGCATATCACGTTAGATCTTCCACCAGCAGTGAGATGATGGCACTTCATAGAGTCTCCCACTGACTCCTCTACATCAGAGCCGTGGTTATAGATGATATAATAGTCGTATCTTAACCATGACTATCTTCCTTCCTGACTGTGACTACATAATGGACAATAAAAATGATAGATTGTTGTATAATTTCTATGGCTCTAAAGAAGATTATGACATCATAATACCGTCAATATCAAAGTCCCCTCCACCAGCAGTCTCTTATCTAGGCTACAATCTAACGTTAGCCAACAATGATCATCCCATTAAATATGTATGCGCGTTTTCTTTTTCTTTGATGTGAGGCTAAAAAGCTAACAAGCTGAATCCAAGGAGTTGCCGGGTAAAGAGAAACACGAATACTGAACCCCATTCTGCCGCCCGCTGTCCTCACTTGACATCTCCCCAAATCATCTGTCCATCAGAGCGTCTTCTGTAAGTGGACAGTGAAGGGGCGGTATCTACCATCATGTGATCCGCTGCCCTGTGTCTCCTCTCCACAGACAGACCTGAACCAGAGGTTGTCCGTCTGCAGTAAGCTGTGTTTCGCCATCGGAGGAGCGCCCAATCAGGTGGCTGGGAGCGCTACGGCGTTCTTCCTCCAGATCTACCTGCTCGATGTCGCCCAGGTACACCACGTGTGTGTGTGTGTGTGGGTGCGTGTGTGTGCGCACGCGCATGTGTGTACTGATTTACTCTATACTTTATCCATTGTCTGTCCCACAGATCAACCCCTTCCAGGCGTCCATGGTGCTCTTCATAGGGAAGGCGTGGGGAGCTATGACAGACCCTGTGGTGGGCTTCTTCATCACCAAGACCCCATGGACCAGGATCGGCAGACTCATGCCATGGTGAGACTCCGTCTTCCCTGGTCTCCTAACACACCAAGTGTGTGTGTTTTTTAGGGTAATTGTAAGGTTTACCACTCTGTGATACCATGGATCTCTGTAGAAGGTAGACAACACCCCTTCACATCTTTAAATAACGCTGGATTTCATGAAAGCTTCTCTTGATCTGACTGAGTATCTTGAGCTTCGGTTTAATGCAGATTTAACGTCTCTTTACTCTTTTACCACATCAAAGTCAGCCTGAACCTGGTGTTAAATGTTAGTTCAAAGGTGGGTTTTTGTCTTTGTGTATGTGTGTGGTGTGTATGTGTGTGTGAGGGTGTGTGTGTGTGTGTAGGCCTATGTGTGGTGTGTGCGTGTATGTGTGCCAGCTCTAATTTGTGTTTGTTTGTGTAGGCCTTTGTGTGGTGTGTGTGTGTGTGTGTGCGTGTGCGCGTGCGTGTGTGTGTGTGTGTGTGTGTGCCAGCTCTAATTTGCACAAGGCCAAAACACTGGCGTGACACTATTCACTTACAGTAATTACAGAGAAAGCACTTAGCAGGACTGTAATGTGTGAGAGTGAGAGCTACTGTATGTGAGCCATAGATTACACAGCGGCTGACAGCGCTGGAGGCCGACCAATGCTGAGCTGAGCTCACAGATGCTGATGGCTGTTTTTACATAAATTGTGATTGCCGCTGTGCCAGAGAGCTGTTTGATTGTGTGTGTGTGTGTGAGAGAGAGAGAGAGAGAGAGTGCATGCAGGTGTGTGTGTGTGTGCGCGCGTGTGTGTGTGTGTATAATGTCTGCCCTGAGAAAGCCAGACCCTCCCTAACATTTACCCCTTAAAGGAAATCCCCCTGGGCCTGTCTAGCAGGAAGTCTCAGTGACACCACCAGCCAGACAGGAAGTGATGAGTATCTACAGTAGAACATCGGCGCTATGCCCGGCTGACCAAGACCCCTGGGTGCTGCTGTGTTTGTTGTCTTAGAGAGACCGTGCTAACAGAGAGGAACACTAATGTCCTCTCACATCTGTTATCTAGTACACTTAGTGAAGGGATTTAAAGGACAGGTACGGAATTTAGCATTATAGGCCATGTTAGCCTTTGTGGCTATTTTTTTGCCAGAACATCAACGGACTCCGGTGACCACTCGATGCGTTTCCTGTCTTCAAAAACGAGAGTTTATGGTGTTTTTGAGGGATTTTGTCTATGCACCTATGTTACCGGCGACAGGCTATATCTGGAGAGTGCACCGTTTGATGACACTTTGATATCGGCCGTTGTATATGATCATAAATAACCTTATAATATGGCCTGTAATGTTAAATTCCGAAGCTGTCATGTAAAGAAGTCTGGGTTGGAATCTGCACCCCCTATGTGTGTTCTTCTTTGTTCCCTGTGTGAACACAGCCGATAGATTGTTCCACCGTGCTCCGCGCGTCCTGTGGGCCATCTTGCGGAACATTCTAACTGTCCCATTCAGTCCGGGGGGCTTTTCATGCCTCCCGTGAGCACCCTCTCTGGGCTGTCTGTCCCTGTCACCCCCCTTTGTCTGTCTGAACAATCACTAAGAGAGACAGAGAGGCAAGCCACAGTGTCCACAGGGTGGGCTGGACACTGCCAGAACTGACCATCCCCTGCTTCCCTGGCTGTCACTCTCTCTACCTCTTTCTCCCTCTTTCTCTCTGTTCTCTCTCAACCCTTTTTTCCCTCCTCTCTCTCTCTCTCTTTCTCTCTTGTTCTCCCTCTTTCTCTCTATACGGAGTTGAGCTGAACGACAACACAGAGAGAGGGTCAGGGGGTTAGACCCCGGCAGTAGGTGCGGAGTTTAGAGAACGCAGGGGGCGGGGTCAAACACCTTGGGGTCCGGTAAGGTCAAAGTTCAGAGCCGTCAGTGTGTCATTTTGACGTTGTCACCGAAATTCCACCACTGATGTTTTTACCATTTAGAGGGAGTCTTTGTCACAGTGGAAATGCAAGTCTTCCCAGTCAGTTTGCTTTACAAAATATCAACAAGACAAGTGTAACATTTTGTGTTTGAAGACCAGAAACTGCTCAAGGTGTGTGTTTATGTGTATATGTTTATGGAAAACCACAAGAAGCCAGCACTGCATGTAGATGATGACGCAGCAGTGTTTGTGAAACTCATTGTGGTCATTGCGGACTTTGTCCACATCCCCATCCCTCTCTCTACTGGGTGTAATGCCCAGATGTTCCTTTAGCCCATAATGATATGTACCAGTTGTATTCACATGAATTATACATAGCCGACATAAACCCTCCACATCCTGAAAACAGCACAACCCAGCAGAATTCCTATGCTCTGAATATGTGTGTGTGTGTGTGTAGGAACGTTGGCTTAGTCATGTGGGCTGACAATGGTGTGGTGGGTTTCTCCCTGGTCGACCGTCACCTCCACACAAAACCAGGACAGATTCCTCCTGTCGGACACACCAACACACCAGCTAATCAGCAAAACCCCCAACCAGACTTAAGATCAAAATGCCCTGTCACTACTCTCTACAGATCTTCCTGCTTGTTCTATGAGATGATGGCTAAAAGTCTTTGGTAGGACCACCATCTGAGCCCCTAACCTTCTCATCTCCCGTCTCTCTACAGGATGGTGGGCTGCACGCCGTTCGTGGTGGTCTCCTACTTCTACCTCTGGTTCGTGCCTCCCTTCACCAACGGCAGGTTCATCTGGTACCTGGGCTTCTACTGCCTCTACCAGACCCTCATCACTGTGAGTACCGCCTGCTTCACCGCCTGGTTTATGGTTTGTATAAAGGCGTAGGGATCTTCTCCATCAGTCGGACCTTTATTTATATCGCACGTTGAATGCAATTCAAAGTGCCTCACAGTTGGAAGAAAACATATGGGTGTTTGTATTCGATTCTGACTTGGCATCCAATCAGGAATCAACGGGACTGCCTTAGGCCTCTTGAGCTCTGGTTAGCCAAGGCTGCTCTCGGAGAGGTGGAGCTGGTGCAAAACCAAAACCAAAGCTCTTAGATACTGTGACCTCAAAGGGGAAAGTGTATTTATTTTGGTGTCCTTTTGTTACTAGGGTCCAGACCAGTTCTCTCTCTTCTCTCTCTCTCTCTCTCTCTCTCTGGGGCTAACCTCTCCACCATGTGCAGTAGAGCGCTTAGACCATGGTATCCACACTGCGGCTGGCCATAATGACATGTCATTCTAACTACTTGATAAGTACACAGTCGGGCCTGCCAGTGACCGCTGGGTGGCTAAATGCCGGTTGCCACTTTTAGCGCCACGCCATTGTCTTTGAGTGTGTGTGGTGCTGGGAACGGACAGCTGCTATCACTTAAAAGGGCCAACAAACAGCGATATTTCTTCATCGCCAATGTAATAACCTGATTGCGAGCTCGCCATTAGACTGATCGGGCCTTTTACCATTCCTACCGTATCATATATCCGTAAGCCCATATAAGGCCAGATTGGTTCTATAAATATCATTCCAGCAAATGATATGCTGTCCTAAGAGGACAGGCCGAAGAAAAAGGGACCGGGAAAGTCTCTCCAGGCCGCATGTATTTTCGGTCGCGGCTGTGCACGCGGACGCTGCAGGCTGCCCCACAACGCTGACTGGGCTGTTGTGCAGATTAGAAAATGAGACCCGGGTTGTTTGCTGACGCCCTGCTAGGGTGAGGAAGAAGTGGTAGCGGAAAGGACAGCAGGGGAGCCGAGGTGTACGGGACAACACAGGCGTACGCGCCCACCGAGGTCCCCGCGCTCAGTTTTCAGTGGCGCAACTGGATGTGGCGCATCGCTTAGGGAATCGCATGCATTTGCGGAGACCGTCACCTTCCGCGGCGGGAGGCTGTCACGCCATTCGCCCCTCCGGCCGCACGTCTTTGACAACCCCCCCCCCCCCGTGTTTTGTCCTGTTGTTGTTGTTGCTGCTGCTGCTGCCTGCTGCGCATGACGCCGTCTTCTCTGCGTTTGTCTCCGGGCGCCGCAGTGTTTCCACGTGCCTTACTCCGCCCTCACCATGTTCCTGAGCACCGACCAGAAGGAGAGGGACTCGGCCACCGCCTACCGTAGGTCTCTAAACATGCCAGTCTCTCTTCCCCCAACCCCTCCCCCCCCCTCCCCCCCCACCCCCGCGTGCTGTCTTGTAATGGAAATGTTCTGTCGTTATGTTTTGTCTGATGGCAGGGATGACTTTGGAGGTGCTGGGCACGCTGGTGGGCGCGGCCATCCAGGGACAGATCGTGGCCAGCGCCCACACGCTGAAGCATTGCCCGCAGCACAACGTGTCCGCCGGTCACCTAGGCAACGGCAGCGGGGCGGAGATCGTCAGGAGTCTCGTGCACTCGCAGGACTTCCTGTCGCACGCTGTAAGTGTCGCTGCGGCGACCTGTGCCGAGGTCGTCACCGCGGTGTCTTGGGTTTGATAACGACCGTCCTCGGTCACCGTCGGACTCTTCCTCTCAACGCTGTCCCGCCTGTTTGCTTGTTAGGAGCCTTTCAAGAGGAAACACAGTCAGGAGGCGTGTGAAAATACCTTTCTGTTTAGTTTAGGGAACTACGCTTATTTTTGCAGTCTGGTTCCAGTTGAAAAGGGGGCCTTGCATGTTTTATAGCCATGGGTTTGAGGAGAGACCACGGGTGAAAGCTGAACCCCACCACGCCAGCCAGTCCCCTGGTCCTAACCTCAAAGAGGGTCCCTCCTCAACATCAGCCCTGTCAACACCCCCCCCTCTCTCCCCCCTCCCCAATCTGAGGCCCCACCCACCACCGTCTGCTGGTCATTAAGCCTACTTTTATCCCATTCAGAAAACACATCAGTTAACTCTAAATCTAATTAAGGAACTGATGGACGGAAACGCTGGAACGTCGATATCAAGCCCGAACCAGCCCAGCCCCGCCCAACCCTGGCCGCGATGCAAACGGAAACGGAACATTTTTAGAGACGACGATCTCTCGTCTTTTAGCAGCTCACTGTATTGATTTATTTTTTATTGTTTATAGCACTTTGAGGTTTCACTGCAATGTAAAGTGCACACACAAATAAAAGCTATTATTATTATTATTACGGTCAGTGCACAAACACGACTGAGACGGCCTCGAAACCCCACCATGAGTCCTGGGACGTATTTTCCAGCCAGATCAAACAAGCCCCACTGTTCCTGATCCTCTTCCGGATCAGCCTCGGTTGCACACCACAGCTATTCGGGGCGGCGCTGTGCCATCCCAAAAAGATTCTGGGTAATCCCCAAGGGGGGGGACTCTAACCACCCCAAGCCCTCAATGGCCACAGGCAAGGGGGTGGCGCATCGTCTTGGTGCCCTCACCACCAGTTCCTCCAAAAACGGTTAGCGTTTGAAGTGAATAAATAAGAATAAACCACGCCTCCATCCACTGCACCGCATTGGAAAAACAGCAAATAAGCTCAAGTTGTTTGGGGCAGAGCACTTCCTGCTTGGGGTGAAATGTGAAAACCCTCAAGGCTGTATTTTAGGAACAACACAGTTTGTGATTCAGTTTGTTAAGTTTGTGACAGTTTGCTAGTTCAGCTTTTTCACTCAGCTGTAAGTAGGTAAGACTGGATTTTGAAAAACACAGACTTGACGTTTGAGCTGTCGTTTTCAGACAGGTTTGATAAGGAAGGGATCGTTTGAGAGCGTTTGAGTTCGGCAGCCTGGGGATCGGGGAAGGCCAAGAATAGAACAGACGTCTGTGTAACCTGAGGAAGACCGGCGGAGACAGAGAGAGATGCTCATGTTTGTTCTTTCTGCTCTCTTTCAGAAGGAGGTGTATATGATAGCAGCCGGGTGCATAGGGGGAGTGTTCCTCATCTGCACCGTGGTAATGTTCCTCGGAGTCAAAGAGAGGGACGGTGAGTGTGAGTATGTGTGTGTGTGCTTTGTGTGCGTGTCACGTGTGTTTGTGTGTGTGTGTGTGCGTGCGTGCGTGTATTCTCTTTCCATCCTGGTTTCACCATAACCGCATTAGAAACCTAAGAGAAAGCGCAGGATCACTGCGTCTGTTTTTAACAGTAGTTTCTATACTGTAGTGTATATTAGCAGCCCAACGGACAGCTTTCAAAACGATGACCCAGTGTGACTACTCAGCTAAAACTGGGAGGATGAGATGAAATATATCGCTCATATCTCCCGAGCTTTTCATATGCAGGGAGGCTGTCAGTGAACTGCTGACCTTACTCCATGTGAACCTGTCAGCAGTTGCTCTCTGTACGTGGCAATCCCCAGGGGAACTGACAAGAGCATACACTGCATTGCAGGGGGAGTCCTAGGGTTGCCAGATTGGAGAGCGCATCCCCCCTCCTTCCCACGTCTAGCTATCTATCTTGACGTATAGGGTCAGTGTCTGTTTCCTCCTTCGTCCTCTCAGATCCCTACGCCCCGAAGACAGACAAGCAGATCCCCTTCCATAAGGGCTTCATCCTGGTGATGAGACACGGGCCGTACCTCACTCTGACCGCTGCCTTCCTCTTCATCTCCGTGGCCATCCAGGTACTCACGGCGTTATTTTACAAAGCACTTTCAGACATTACACTCGTACCGCAGCCTGCCTGAGTGGTTCTTGCCGGGCTCAGACACGTTTGGGAATAGAACATGTTCAGAGCTCAGAGACCTGAAGCAGCAACAACAACAACAGCATCCTTCAAATCTAACAGCATTCAATGACATAGACGCAGGATGTGAGTGCATTATCGTTATCGTATATCATTATTTTCTGTTTTTGTGCTTTTTGTCATTGTTTTTATTTATTGATGATTTGCGAAGCACTTTGTGACCCCTGTCTGTGAAAGGTGCTATATAAATAAAATGTCCTTACTTACAGTATGTCATCTGACCTGACTAATTCCTTGTGGCTGAGGTGACTTTGACTTGACGATTTTTCTTGCTAAACTGTCAGAGACCACGGTATATTTGATGCACTTCCTGTCCGCTCGTCAAAGAAAGAAAATCGTTTGCCAGGACGAATCCGTGCGAGAGCGCGTGTCAGCAGCTTCCCCGGTGTCTCGGCACAGTGACCGGGGGACAAACAAGATGGCGCTGAGCTGACCGGATGTGTCTAAAATCTGTCCTCTCTGATTTCCAGTTGGTGCAGAGCAACTTTGTTCTGTTCTGCACGTACGCCGTGGATCTGCGAGACCACTTCCAGAACATCGTGCTGACCATCCTGGTGAGCGCCGCTGTGTTCAAGGTCAAGTTCGAAGGTTGAAGTCAAGGTTAGGGTCAGGCGTACGCTGCGTTCGGTCCGTCACACGTTCACGAGGGTGAAGAGGTGTCTCTGCTTCCTCAGATGTCGGCGGTGGTGAGCATCCCTCTCTGGCAGTGGTTCCTGGAGCGCTTCGGGAAGAAGACGGCAGCGTTCTGCGGCATTACGGTAGGTGTCACCGCCCTCGTTCTACCTGGACCGTTTGTGTTGTTTTGCTAGAGACTGGAGGTTAAAGTGCTTCACCGACTTTTCCGTTCTGATTACCTGACAGACCGCCAACCGCTAATAGAACTGTGTGCTATCTTGTGGACAAATAAATTAGACCCACCTTAATCCAATTCTCTCTCTCTCTCTCTCTCCCTCCCTCTCTCTCTCCCTCCCTCCCTCTCTCCCTCTCTCTCTCTCTCACAGTGGATCATGCCATTCACAGCGATGCTGGTTCTCATCCCAAACCTCGTGGTGGCGTACGTGGTGGCGGTCTCCTCCGGCCTCAGCGTCGCCGCCTCTCTCCTGCTGCCGTGGTGAGGAGCCTGTGTCTCTCTGCTCCTTCGCGTTATGGCGTCACGTTCATTTAAGACGCACACCGTCGTGGTCACTTTTAAACCTGTCAAAAAGCAGCGCGACAACAGCAATTATTTACAACATCTAGGGCTGGGTTAAAAAAAAAAGTATGAATCAATTCTGAATCAAATGATTCAGAATCGATTCATGAATCCCAAAATCGATCTTTTATTTAATGAATGAATGAATAAATGAAGGAATGAATAGTTCATCAATTCATTCAATGATTCATTCGTTCATTCATTTTTGGAAATCAGTATCGATACCCAGCCCTAATATTGATGTGTTGCATAACTTGGCAGTCATGTAATTAAGGTTACAGCTAAAAAAAAAACTGGTTTTAGTAACACTAACCGAATCGATATTGAATCGAATCGTGATAATCGATTCTGAACCTTGTGAATCGGAATCGAATTGATTCTTGAAATTCGATTCAATACCCAGCCCTAACAACACCAGCCATAGGGGCAGTGATATGCTGTCGGTGGTGATGTCGGCCAGTCGGCGGTGGCGTCCGCTGGTTCTCCTGCCCTCTGACCCTCCTCTCACCCCTGGCGCGATACGGTCGTGGGCCATGTCGTCACTCGTCATGGTGATGAACGAGAGCTGCCCTCTGCTATAAACTCTACAAGCCACACCACAGAGAGAGAGAGAGAGAGAGAGAGAGAGAGAGAGAGAGAGAGAGAGAGAGAGAGAGAGAGAGTCATCTCCTCTCCTCTTTGATCCCGTTCCACAGTCAGTTTGTATGGCAAATCCTCCCTTCCCTGTCCCTGTTCCCCCTCCTTTCCTCCCTCCCTCCTTTCCTCCCTCCCTCCTTTCCTCCTTCCCTCCCTCCCTCGCTCACCCAAATGACAGGGTCTCCAGCGGGGTTCGTGTATATTTCGGGAGGTACGTTTGTTTACCCAGTTGGGACACAACCAGCTCATCATCCAATCATGTTATTAGGGACGTCGTTACATCCCGGCTAAATGACCCCCCAAAGTAGACTTCTCATCACCAGCAGCAGCAGACGGTGCCATCTTGGCTGCTTGTCGGAGATGCCTGATTAAGGAGGGGTGCTGTGGGTTCTCTCGCTTTGGGTAACTGTCCCTCTTAGGGACAGATCAACTTTCCCTCACGAAGAACAGCAGGACTGACTCTAGATCAATGTCTCGGGGTGACCTCATCCTTTTCTGTGTATGTGTGTGTGTGTGTGTGTGTGTGTGTGTCTCAGGTCAATGCTGCCGGATGTGGTGGATGATTTCAGGCTGGCGAACCCCTACTCCAAAGGCCACGAGGCCATCTTCTACTCCTTCTACGTCTTTTTCACCAAGTTCGCCGCTGGTATCTCCCTGGGCGTGTCCACGCTCTGCCTGGAGTGAGTCACGCAAGCTGTAAACACACACACACACACACTCACACACACACGCACGATCAACAGCTACGTACATAGCACATAATACCGCGCACGTCACTGCAAATGCAACTCAACCACCACAGCCCCACGTTGTTGGTCCTGCAGCGTTGGTGTAACTTGACCATCGGTCAGGACGACTGAACGTGTTTGTGCGTGTGCGGCCGCAGGTTCGCGGGGTACGACACGGGCGCATGCAGGCAGCCCGCTCCAGTAGCCTACACCCTGAAGCTGCTCATCGGCGCCGCCCCGGTGGCCTTCATCGTGACGGGGCTGATGATCCTGGTGCTCTACCCCATCAGCGAGGACGTGCGGCTGAGGAACAAACTCTGCCTGGAGGAGCTACGGTGAGAGGAAGTAGACGCCTCCGCTCACCTGACCTGAGACCTGTAACCCCGCCCCCCTCCAACCATAGCCAGTTTCCTGGACACAGGCTAAGTCCTATAGCCCCAGAGTAAATAAATGTCATTGGAGATTCCCCTGTTGACAGGGCTCCTTTGTTCGAGTCTAGACTCAATCTGTGTCCGGGAAAGCCGCTCTGGGACCCGCCCCCCCCGCTTTCTAGCCTGTCAGACGGCCTGTTGCTGGAACCGTGTCAAAACGGCTCTCGCCACTTTCATTTCCTAGTGTGTGCAGCGAGCGGGGCTTCAGAAAGGTAGCATGCTATAGCTGCACAATATGTCTAACATGCCCACAATCCCCCTCCACAGGAAACAAGGCATCAGTTCCAGAACACTGGAGGATCTCAGTAATGCGTGACCTGGATCTGGACTGGACCGGATCAGACTGGTTCTGACAGGACACATGGCGTATTCCAGTCTGGTGCTGGGATGAGCTCTATTAGTGTATATTACACTGGATAAATCATCTTAAGGAGTATGTTTTCATGTAAACATTTGAGTTTGTTTCTGTATTTTCACATGAACCCATAATGTATAGCCATCTTCAATATATATAGACAGATATTACCTAATTTATATAAATGAATGTATTATCACTATTTGCTGTGTTAAGCCTGGCATTGCTGATATCTGATTATGAAGGTTTGATGATATAAACTAAATAAATTATATTGACCTTGGTTAGAGGATGGACTTGTTGGGTTCACATGATAGTGGTTCATTGAAGCTTAATGTTTGTCTATTGCCCCCCCTTGTGGTACATTACCATCTTCTAGTCACCATGTCTGCTTGTATGGTGTTTTTGTCTTTAATGAGAAAGCATTTAAAACATTTGAATACTTTAATTTCAAATATAGTCATTTCATACATAAGACATATCTGTCAAGAGTTGTAATGAAACCTATAAAGTTAGCAGCAAAATACCACATTACAGCATGTCTACCAGTTCTGGACTGCGTTTCCCAAAAGCTTCTTTCGTTAAGAGACTCTTGGGCCATTCATTTAGAGCGTTCTGATTGGTCAACTGGTCTGGGCAAGCTCTCTGATTGGTCAACTGAATGGGCTAAAGAGCTTCTTAACGAAAGAAGCTTTTGGGAAACCTGGCCCTGATTCAAATGTCATAGTCCACTGGACATACAGTAATTCCCAACTGCACTTTTTTATTTTATTTTTAATCTTCCCTTCCCTAAATGTAACATTCAATTTGAGATGTTAAAAAAACGTAATAAAAAAATAGATATTCAGGGGAACGAAAAAAAACTAGTCCTTGTATGCAGCCACGCAATCCTTGTCCTATTCAAAAAGCAGATTCCAGGTAGCAACTGCAGCGTCGGGGTTTCCGTCCGAGTCTCTTAGGTCCTCTGAGCTCAAGTCTTTCTTCAGAGGAGGAGATGTGTTAGGTTTCTATGTTGAGGTCTCTGCGTGGTTATCCTTGTCGGGACGGACAGGGCTGGACGGACAGGATTCCTCTGGACTCGCAGTAGGCCTCACGGGACATTTCCTTTTCCCGTTCCGAACCCTGAGTTCCTCCTTGGGCTTGAAGGTCAGAGGGACGAAGCCCTCTGCGTCGGCCACTAGGACGACCCACAGTGGGCCTGGAGAGAGGACAGGAGAGCCGGCTCACTCATTTATTCAACTTTATTTATCTGAGTAATGTATAGAGAAAGTCAATCTGTGGTAGTCAACTATTCAATAGACTTGCCATTACGATGGCCAACAGTGACCGAAAACCAAACACCTCTGACTGGAAATAATACGGCTCAAGTGACGAATGAGATCAGTTGAGATTAGCTTAACTTAATTAACTCTTCCCGGAAAGGCTTTCTACAAGATTTTGGAGTGTGTCTGTGGGAATTTTTGCCCATTCATCCAGAAGAGCATTTGTGGGGTCAGACACTGATGTTGGACGAGAGGGCCTTACATCACCAAGCCCAATGTCAAGCGTCGGATGGAGTGTTGTAAAGTACGTCGCCACTCGACTCTGGAGCAGTGGAAACGTGTTCTGTGGAGTGACGAATCACGCTTCTCTATCTGGCTGTCTGATGGACGAGTCTGGGTTCGGCGAATGCCGGGAGAACGTTACCTGCCTGACTGCAAAGTTTGGTGGAGGAGGATAATGGTCTGGGGTTGTTTTCTGGGGTTGACCTAGGCCCCTTAGTTCCAGTGAAGGGAAATGCTTCAGCTTACCAAGACATTTTGGAACATTCTACTGTATGCTTCCAACTTTGTGGGAACAGTTTGGGGAAGGCCCTTTTCTGCTCCAGCATGACTGTGTCCCAGCGCACAAAGCAAGGTCCATAAAGGCATGGTTGGGTGGGGTTGGTGTGGAAGAACTTGACTGGCCAGCAGAGCCCTGAGCTCAACCCTATCAAACACCTTTGGGATGAACTAGAACAGAGATTGTAAATGAGGCCCCCTCGTCCAACATCAGTGTCTGACCTCACAAATGCTCTTCTGGATGAATGAAAATTCAGACACACTCCAAAATCTTGTAGAAAGCCTTCCCAGAAGAGTGGAAGCTGTTATAGCTGCAAAGAGGGGAGCAACTCCATATTAATGCCTATGAATTTAGAATGGGATGTCAAAAAAGCTCCTGTATGTGTAATGTGTAGGTGTCCCAATACTTTTGCCCATATAGTGTACATATTATCAGAACACGCACACAAAAGCACACAAGCACTCTCTCACACAGACTCCTCTAAGCTGCTTCTGTTTAAGGCCTTGTAATCTCATCTAGGCTTTTAATAACTTCCAATTTTAGCCTGCGTCCATTAACTGCCGAACAATGTTTGCTGCCAATAGCCATTTAAAATACATGGCACGCTAGAATTTAAAATCTGTAAATGCTAGAGAACGAGTTTAATGAAGTGTCTTTCAACACGATAGTTTCAAGGCTGCCAAGGGAATACCCTATTTACACGAACGCACACATGAACAGACATGAACACATGAACGCGAACACACACAAATGCAAACTTCTGCAAACAACTCCTACCAGGTGATTCCTAGAGGGCTAGGCCTGCACTTATGATGTCATTTGATCATGGCAGCTTAAGATGCTACCATAGGACACAAGGGTTAGCCGGGGTCAGTATCCCAAGCCAGGTCAAACACATGAGGAGCTGTGATACGATCCATACAGTCATTCACTGTTACGGCTCGGAGCATCAACATTGCGTCCGATGACCTTGAGCTACGTACCAGACATCATCTCCACGATGGAGAGGCTGAAGAGGTCCTGGAGGACCTGCAGACACAGCTTCCCCTCACACAGCAGAACAGGCCTCCTCTCGTCTATGAAGACATTCTCAGACAGCTGCTTCTGCAGAGAGACAGAGAGAGAGAGGAAGGGAGGGAGGGAGGATTAGGGTATTCAAATAAAGATTATCCTACAACAGTAGCCTTATCCTACAGCTATTTAGTTTTAATCATATTGTAGTAATCTGAATTGTTTTAGTTTTAGTCTAGATTTAGTTGACCAAATAATATGTGAAGTAATATGCTGATATATTTGTTTATATCTAGGAAGACATATTTACATATATGTAAAATGATATTCCCTAATGTTCCTATCACTGTGCCCTGAATTAAATCTATCTGATGAGTAGATTATAGCTAAGCTACTCTGATGTAGAGTGGAACTGGAACAGAAAACATTCACCTTCACACACCCCTTCTCTCCCTTCAACAACACCTTAGACTTAGACACCTTAGTCTCCATTATTTAGGCTACAATGAAACCCATACATATTTACTGTGAAAGTCATTTTTAGACTAACTAGCCAACTTGAATGTGTGTGTGTGTATAGGACCTGAATGTATGTATAGGACGCACCGCACTCACACATCACACCGCATACACATATACACACTCACCTACACACACACTCTGCATACTCACTGCATATACACTGACTGCACTACTTTTGTACATTGTTCTTTTCTTAACTTATTCTAGTTTTTGCACTAGTTTTTGTGCTTGCCATTTGCACTGTCCTGTCTTTGCACTGTCCTGTCTCGTTCCTGCTCATTCCGGTTTCTGGTTCTGATTCAACTTGGGTCATGGCTACACGAGGCTAATCCGCATAGGATTAAATGAGAAGCCTCCATTTTAAAATGTAAAAAATAAACGTCAACTTAAAATGCAAAAAATTAAAATGTAGGCTAAATGCAGCTGTATGGGATGGGTGGGATGCTCGTGTTGGCCTAAAGCCCAGATGCAAACCCCTACCTGGCATGTGACGTTGACATAGGGGGGCTCACAGGCGTTGGGGTAGCCCCCAAGGGCCTTCTTCCCGTTCCGAGTGTAGTCCCTGATCTCTGCCAAGCACTGTTGCATGTCGGCGAAGCGAGAGAAGATCCCCTCCATGTTGTGGCTCAGCTGGTCCGCCGCTGGACGCTCCCTGGGGAGATCGGGGGTCTTGGGGAGGCAGGGGGTCTTGGGGAGGCAGGGGGTCTTCGGGAGATCCGGGGTCTTGGGGAGGCAGGGGGTCTTGGGCAGCGCGGGGTCCGGCGGATCGTACCGCGGGGAGCAGGGCCGGCCGGACTCTCGGCCGGCCTTCCCGGCTGCGGACAGCGAGGACATGCGGCCGACGTGGTCCACGTCGAAGTTCTCCAGCGTGACGGAGGAGCCGGTGGAGGAGGAGGAGGAGGCGCGGTCGGGGGGGAGGTCCGAGGAGCTGGCGGCCGCGGCGACGGGGCTGGGCTCGGGGGTCACGCTCACCTCCTCCACCAGCCGACCTCTGCTCCCCGGGGACGGAGCGGAGATTAGAGCTCCTCCGGGCAGAACCAGGTCCTTTATCCCTCCGGCGCGCTCTCGCTCCTCCTTACCGACGTACTCCGAGAGTCGCCTAATCCCCGGGCTGAAGCTGACGGGGGTTCCCCGGGCCAGGGGGGAGGGGGACGCGGAGCGGGCGAGGGCGTCTCCGTCGTAGACTAGCTCCTTCACCACGATCCTCAGGAGATACTTGTCCGTGTTGGAGGTGGGGAGGAACGCCGGGTCGGCGGTCTTCTGCCGGCCCACCATCAGCAACAGCGTCCTGTCGCCGAGGAAGCACACGCCCTTGGGCCTCTCGTTCTTCTGCAGGGAGATCTGCTGGACGTTGGGCATGGCCGACGCCGTGACGCAGTAGACCAGCACCATGTTGCAGGAGTTGGACGCCACCGCCACCGTGGACCCCCGGGGGTCGAAGGCCACGATGTCGGGGACGAGGATGCCCGGGATGCAGACCTTGCGAGTGGTGGTGACCTTCCGCTCGTACGTGACCAGGATGAGGTGGGAGGAGTCCTGTCCCGAGCCGGTCAGGTGGTCCCTACGTCGGAGGTGCAAGAGGGGGCTGGGGTCCGAGCTCCGGTGTCTGGCCAGGATGTGGGTGAGGTCCGTCGGGCCCGAGTGAGAAGAGTTGAAGGACCTGTCCGAGTTGAAGGACCTGTCCGAGTCGAAGGACCTCCTCCGGGGGTCCGAACAAGCGTCCTCGTCCGGCGTGACGGCGTGAGGCGCCTGGTCGGGCGGGGACACGTCGAAGGCCATGCCCGAGTTCAGCCCGCAGAGCCGATCCAGGGGCAGCTCTGTGGACACCGCCACCTGGGTTTCCCCCGTGGCCTCAATGGCGCAGATGTTCCCGGCCACGTCGAAGACGGGGCAGAAGGAGCACGCCACCAGGCTCTTCTGGGCGTCGTTCCAGATGTAAGAATGGAGGGCGCTGCCTATCGCCACCACCAGGCGCGTGCCGTCCTTGGTCCAGCAGGAGCAGTGGATGACGCCGCTCGCCCGGACGTCCGCCTTCACCCTGCGGTTGTCCACCCGGACCGAGAACAGAACGGACACGTCCTTCTTGGTCAGCACGGCCAGGACGTCCAGTTTGGGGTGCCACACGCAGCCCTGGGAGAGGAGCGGGAAGGGCTCGCTCATCTCGCAGGTCTGCGTGCACAGCAGCTTGTTCTGCTCCAGGGTGCTCAGCTGCAGCTGCCACACCGTCACGTGCTTCTTGTGCTGGACCGCCAACAGGGCCGTGGACCCGGAGCAGCACAGCGGGCCCCAGAAGAGCCCCAGCACCTGCTCAAACTGCCCGATCACATTGGTGTCCCCGAACGTGACTTCCCCGTCGACGTAGAAGAGGGAGGTGAGGCAGACTTGCTTCCCGTCTGTCCACGCTACCCCGTGCATGGGGTGGATAGCCTGGTGCAGGGTGTTCAGTCCTGTCCTCAGCAGCTTGGCTTTGCCCAGATCCATACTGACAGGAGAGGCAGGTAAATCTCCAACAAAAGATCACTCAATCTGTCATACTGATGAAAGCGAAGAGACTAACTGACGAGGTGGATGTTACCTTGCAGAGGACTAAACGGTTCTACCCACCCAGACTGCCATCTCACACTAAGAATAGAAAAAGCCTCTTCCCTGGGTCTTTCTCAGGGTGAAATCTCTAATCTCCTCTCCACCCGGGAGAGACAACGACGAGGGCTGAGCAGCTTACTGTACTTAACTACGCAAGGCATTACCTGAGGGGCACCGGTACATTAGGTCAAATCTGGAGTTTGATGATAGGGGGAGATTACTCGAGTATACAAACACATAGTGACAGCTCGTAATTTTCAGAAATATTTCATTAACGAAAGTGACAAAAGTTAGCTAGACTAGCTACAGTACATTTCATGTAACAGTGATTCTGCTTTTTGTAAACGATGTAACGTCCACTCACTCAAATCTAGCATAGCAAGGCTACTCAAAGAATCAAATACTAGCTAGTTAGCTAACTAGGCTAGCATACAGCAACGCATGCGTAGTAGTAGCTGGCACCGGGGCAAGAAGGCAAAAAAACACTTTGACAGGTGCTCGCGTAGACAGTCAAAGCTCATGCTCCGCATACTTAGATAACCACGGAGTTAGCATGACATGGCTTGGAAATATCTAGCACTAGCTAATCAAACCAATACTTGAAAGGTACCTAATAGCCCAATTTCTCACTTTTAGTTTACTTTCCCGGGTTGGAAGATTTTGGTGGACCCGGAACTGAAAGCTTAGCAATAACAGGGCATTGTGGGAGTTGAAGTTTGTCCTAATGCTGTAGCATTCCACGGGTTGACCACTTGATGGTGATGTAGGATCGATTTTGTACCGTTGACGTGCTTGTTATATTGTGAATAAACCATTGAGCACATTGATAGTCATGTTTATTACGGCAATAAAATGCAAATTTTCACTCTGCATGGGATACACCAGCATCACTGGTATACTAATTTCTGTTTTATTACTGCCCATCATGAATGTCGAGTGGCACAAATAGTGTGAGGCTTAAGACGATAGTGAACGGAAGTTACACATCTCAAAACTGAGAATATCCAATCATCGGTCTACAATCTTTCAGCAGCAGCAGACTAATGTGGACCGGTGCTTGTAGGCTATAACTTGCACTTTAGCCACCAATATAGACATATAACCTGCTATAGCTCTATGCTTTAACTGTCACCATTTAATTATTATTATTTTGTAAAAAATGGGCGTGGACGTCGAAACAATATCTCCCGGAGATGGTGAGTTGATATTTTGGCGTCTTGTTGATATGGGATCGTTTTGCTGCATTAACTGTCTCGTATCCGAAATGATCATGATGATGATGCGATATTAAAATATGCCTGGCTGATACAGCTGTTAGTAATTACATTGTTATTGCGTTATTTATATCTTGTAACGGTAGAGGGGTGTGCGCGGGGATATTCCAGCCCACAACAATCTTTCCAGAACTCTCGAACAAGCAAGAAGATGCTGACTGCATTGGTGTCCACCAGCCAAGACTTGCCTACTATAGCCAAGGCTTTTCAGCAGGCTAGCAGAATATGGAGGCATTTGAGTGGGGATTTAGTTGGCCATTAGTTGTTGTTTTTTCTACTGTTCATTCTTTTCAATCCAATTCTACATACTTTTTGTCCATTTGGTTAGCCCACATCAATGAGCAATACTATGTCAGAACATAACCACAACAGATAGTCTTAGTGGTTTCAAATTCATATTTTCTTTTTTCCTGCAGAAGACAGGATAGCCTGCACATTTGCACTTCCTTCAGTTTTCTCTAAATCCATGGTCCTTCTCTAACCTCTTGCATCTTGTGACCATAGACCACCTTGTGACACACATTCCTTCTCTCTCTCTCTCTCTCTCTCTCTCTCTCTCTTTCTCTCTCTCTCTCTCTCTCTCTCTCTCTCATACACACACACACACGTCACAAAAGATTGATGCAAAGGATAGGACAGTGTAAGGACAGACAGGAAAGGTGGGAGAGAGAGAGAGGGTGGAAGACATGCAGCAAAGGGCATGGGCCGGATTTGAACCCACGGCGCTGCAGTAAGGACTAGCCTTTACATGGTATGCACCCCAACCCATTCAGCTACCGGGGCGCCCATGTCCAGGCAGACTTAATCCAGACCTCGTTAATCAATTATCTTATTATTGTACCAGGCTGTAGGCAAACACATCCAGCTTGCTTAATGACTGTGTGTTTTCTTATTGACAGGAAGGACTTTTCCAAAGAAGGGCCAGACATGTGTTGTGCATTACACAGGTAAAGGTCCATAGTCTGTGTTCACGGCTACAGCTTCTGTTGATGTTGTTTGTCGCCATGGTTCTGACTGAATGAATCTAGATTAAATCAGCCCACACGTGATTCAATCATGAACAATACTCAGCTAGCAATCTAAACTGTCACTTACAATCTACAAAGTAGCAGGAGGCAAGACAACAATGTGTGTCACAGGAAAAGGGGCGGGGTTTGTGTCTACATTGCTGCTGATCAGAGCTGGAGCCAAGAAATACCCGTGCCTATTGCAGAGTCTGCAGACACGTGACATGTCATGACATGCTGAGAGTACCCTTTCCCACTGAAGACAAAACCCAGATGTTAGCGGGTGCTGGTGGCTTTTATCGCAGCATAAAAATGATATAGATTAGAGGCAAAGCATGCTGAAATGGGGTGTGTGGAAGAGATGTTCTTAATTGTTTTACACTGCTTTGCACAGAACTGAGGCCAGATAAGTTCCCTTGTCACACACAAACAAAAAACAAGGAACCCCATGGATGGACCAGTCTCCAACCTCACCCAAAATTGTGTTTTACTCTTCATTTTTTTGTTCTTGTAGCTGTTCTTCATTGGTTGCTCAGAGAGTCGGGCTTCTCTCAGCAGTTTAGCTGTGTCTCCAGCCTCGCACGCCCACACTGCTCTGCACGCCTAGGCTATATAAAGGTCTGGGGTGCTGCCGTTGATTTCTGCAGGGAAGTTGACCCTATTAAGGGGAGTGCTAATGCAGAGTCTGCTTTCACTGTCTCTCTCTCTCTCTCTCTCTCTCTCCATTTTTCTCCCCCCCGCCCTCTCTCTCTCTCTCTCAGTCTCCCCCAGCTCAGTTACAGTGTTACTGCCAGATCAGGGAAGAATGACGCTTTTGTGTCAAACTGACTGGAAGGAGACTTTTAACCTAACGTGCTACCTTTCTCTTCCAAACTCCTATTGAGTTAGTGTGAGCAATATGGTAGATACTTGATTCCACAATGCAAAGGAAATTCCTTCGGTATTGTAATTCAGACTTGCACTAAGGTGGTCCCTTGCTCATTGTTTTATTTTTGACAAGCCTGATGTTTTCTCTGCCGCGTTAATGTGAAGTCATAGCAGCCAGTAAAAACAGACATCAGAATCTTCTGACGATGTAGTGATTCCCCCAGCTCCAGGGTCTCCCGGCCTGGTTTAAGAGAGTGGTCGTATTCAGCGCGCCGGATGCCTAAATTAGCTCAGGGGTCAAACTCAGGCCCCTCTCAGGGGCCCACACACCCAGCAGAGGCAGAACAAATCAATTAGTTCTCTCCCTCTCGCTCTCGTGCCTATTCATGGAAACACAGGGAGTTCAAACGCCTGCAGCTTCTGTTCCCCGTTCGCCTGTCAGCACCGCTGGAAACAGTGCTAACCATGCCCAAGAGGGAAGGGACGCTGAAGAAGGAAACGGCTTTAATTCGGACTCTGAACTGAAGTTCAGTGCAGGAAAGTAATTTATGGTTGAAGGTTGGGACGTGCAGGGGGGGGAGGGTAAGCCGATCCTCGACGTGTGCAGAGCCGAGCCGAGCCGAGCGGACGGGGGGGACAAGAGCGTGGTGATTGATGAGGTCTGACGACCTGTCAGGACTTCCTCAGACGCAGAGATCTCCGTGGGTCCCTCCGCTTCAGAGCATCGTAAGCGGACGTCCCCGCCTCCCCACGCCCCCTCCAGGATGATGTCACAGCTAAATGAGGACCTCCCTTACCATGTATGAGTCGAGCTCCGCTCCCGTGGAACGTGATGAAGTGGCCGCTCGGGGGCCACTGAGTGTTGCACAGAAAGTATCCTGTTTCAGGGTAGAATGTAGTAAATGGCAGGTTCTCGTTGTAGCACAGGAGTTATGCTGTTGAGGTGTGGAGAGGGGTTCCAGGCAGTTATACAGTATAGGCCTACTGTACCGTCGGCCATGTTTCATCCCTCGGGAGGACAGATAGTATTTTTGGCATTCTAACTTGAAGCAGTTGTAACTCAGTCCCTCTCACACACGACACATACACATCCATGGTTGTGCACCCATCCGCAGCAGGTACACACACATACACAGAAACACACACACATTTTAGGTTCCATTATTTTTTAGAGGTACTAAAACGCACACGCCCACACCATTAGTCCTATCAGTATTGGCTCATTAGATACCGCAGCAATTACACCTTAGTGCCCTACACCCACATCACTCTGACTATCTTGACAGTTGAACGCCATGCAGACTTTTTCCGTCGTTCATGGTGCTGACATGTGCCAACTAACACGTCTATAAGAGCGCGTTGAGGGTGTATAAGTGCTCAGTACGTGCACCTCGTCTGGGTCTAGGCAGAGAAAGCCGGCTGGGTCTCTCTGAACAGGGCTGTGGTGCGGATACAGTGAACGAGGTAAAAATAGCCCCCCTCGCGCAACGGCTTTTCCAGACGGAGCTGCAGTTCCCGCTGAGCTCTCATGCTACTTAGCGGGGAGTCTGTCCGGGGGGGGCTGGAGGGGGGGCCGGGGACAGGGGTGCAGGAAGGGAAAGGAAGGGCCCTGCTTTACTTCAACACAGCACATTTGTCGAGGCCCCACCCCGGCTCAGCTGGCCAGGCGGTCGCTCGGCGGACTCAGCGAGCTCTTTGTCTACTCGTTAGTGAGCGCCTTCTTCACCTGAGTACCGGTTTAAAACACTCTTTACACCCTTCAAATCGCTCTTTGTTTCTGGAACCAGAAAACAGTCGTTTCATTGGAATTGAAGACGGTAGCTTGTAGGATGTAATAGAGGACTTAGTCATTACAGTAGATGGTTATCTAGTGTTATCTTATATTGCTCTCTGTAAAGCACATTGTGTTTCCTTTGTGTATGAAATGCACTGTACAAATAAAGTTTGATTTGATTTGATTTGATTTGAGAGGACTTGGTCATAAGGAGTATTACTAGATGGTTATCACCCAGACCAGAGCTGAGTCTTGAGAACCCTATGGCATCTGGAGCTCAGCCCAGCTGATATCTAGGAGACAGCGGAGATTCCTGGAAGCGTCCTGCTAGGCTAAGTTTAGGGATGTAAGGAGAGAAGCAGCCAGTACAGTAACAGATTCATGTGGATGAGGAGGCCTGTCTGTAGACCCTGCGTTAGCACGCTAGGCTAGTTTTATTGCCAACTATTTACGCTGATGTTGTGTCTTGTCAGTGGTGCGGATGAATCATTGCACTATCTTGGTGCAACTAGTTAGCCACTGTACTTCAGGACTACTGTAGGCTGGCATTAGACGATACGTGACCTGTCAACAACCACATCTGACATCCTGAATGGACATGGCTTTATCAGTGTGTGTTAATTAATAGACTGATATTGTCTTACCGAGTATGATATTTTAGGGGCGTCTGGATTCAGGCTGATATTTGATGCCATGGGTGAGTGGGGAGCTCACTGCTGGGTCTACAACAGACTACCTCGCTGAAGAGATAGCATGACACATTATTACCCATGGTTACCCAGCCCTAGTGACGTCCGTTTTATTGTTTTTACCCCAATGTATTTCCTGTGAAAGTGGAAAAAGTGTAGTGCCTGTAGTGCCTGAGGGTTATTATATCAGCATGCCTGAATGGGTAGTAAACTGCATGAACAGTACAGTACACACACATACACACACACACGCACACACACACACGCACATACACACTGCTGCGCCATTCTTTCTCCTCTCTCCCTTGTGGTCCAGACGCCGGGTCAGCAATGTCCTACTTAACTTAAATCTCGAAAATAATCTACAGAATCAGGCCAGTTTGTATTCTCCATTCCCCTGGCTCCTCTGGACTACTGAGACCAGCGTGAGATCAGAACCAGGTAGCGTGAAAGAATGAGTCCGCATGGGACGGCCTTCTTACTGCAAGATGCCCCCCCCCCTTTGATGCTGACACATACTCTTCTACAGTATATTCTATACTCTGATGTATCCTATATTCTTTATTCTGATCTAGCCTGTACATTCTCACTGCTGTAACACACCAACGCCTCCACTCCGCCAGGGATTATTAAAGTTCATCTTATCTTACAGGGCCATTCCAAAACGTTCCAACCAGGCCTTCTTTTTTTTTGCAGGGACTGGGAAGTCACAGCATCATATTTCATTACTGTGCATGCATCTACTGTACTGTACTGTATGTGTGTTGATAAATACTTGATTACAACTGTGGAAACTATGCTTGTTGTGTGAGCCTCGCCAGTTTATGTATTTTAGATATTAGTAGTAGTGTAGAGACTGAAACATAACCTGTGTGACCTTTTCTATGTTTCACTGTCCCCCACCTGGTGATGGCGGAAGGGGGACGGGGGACTTTAAGATAGCCGGTGTCACGTCATCAGTGTCAGTGAGTGAGTCAGTCCCCCCGTAGTACCAGAATCCACCACAAAGGGGGCGTCTTTTCAATTCATTTCCACATTGAAAAGTACATTTTGATTTTTACATTAAAAACAATGCTTGGTGTCTCAGTATAGTCTCAGACATATTTACGTGGGAAACCATGTACTTTCTACATCCGCAGAGAGCAGAGCTTGAGGTGTTTAGTAGCGCTGCATATGTCTGTAATTCAACATTCAATAAACCTGTAGTACCAGAATCCACCACAAAAGGGCCGCTTTTTCATTTTTCCATTGACAAGTACATTTTGATTTTACATAAATAACTACGCTTGTTGTCTCAGTATTGTCTCAAACTTATTTACTCGGGAAAACGTACTTTGTACATCCACAGAGAGCAGAGTATCCTTATGTCTGTGGTTCAGCATTCATTATATTGGAGCATACAGGTACATGGTAGGGCTGCACAATTAATCATGAATTAATCGAAATCGCGATTATGACCTCCACGATTAACTAATCGCAAAAGGCCGCAATTAATGTGATTAATAATTTTGCTTTGAATTGAGTGTGCTAGGACACGGACGAATCACAGGCGCTTATGCTGTCTGACCAATCACATGCGTTCCTGCTGAGTGTGCTGTACGCAGCAATTTCACTGAGAAGACAGATAGCAGTAGGTCAAGACCAGTGTCACAAGAGTACCCACAGCCGTGAGTGAAAAAAATGAGCGAAAACGAGGTCAGTGAGTTAGCAAGAAAGGGATCAACGTCTGTGATTTGGGAGCATTTTGGTTATTATATATTAAATATTAATCACAATTATTAATCGCAATTACCATTTTGAAGCAAATAATCGCAATTACTATCTTTTGTCATAATCGTGCAGCCCTAGTACATGGACTTGTTTGCCCACTAGATGGAGACATTGAGTAGGGTGTTGGAGGGGGAAACGGAAGTCCCAGAGTCACTAGCCCTCATTTATCAATGGAACGTAGAAACCAGCGCAGATCCAATCAGAGAAATGAGGGTACAACAGCAACAGAATATTACGCTCCTTTCTGGCCTCGCCCCTGCAATTTACGGCATGGAGATGCGTAATGTAAACTATCCTCTTTCAACCAGCAGGTCTATAGGAACCTGAGACCGGTAGGTTAGGGTTAGAAGCTAGCCTACTGTACCTGACTCACTCACTCCTCACAGCTGAACGGTGAGATAGGACACGTATAGAGGTGTTCTACAGAGCCCAGTGTTTTATGACTGTCAAAGCTCTTATTTAAATAAGTGACTGATTAAGCCTACCCATTGCTTTTCATTTGTTAATTTTCATTGCTTGTAATTATGTCACCAGTAGCCATGGCATTGATTGACTGATTAGTGTAAGATTAATTTAGCTTTCATTTTTAATTAAGATAGCCTATACTTGTTAGGCTGCATAGTCTAAGAAGTAAGCTGCATAGTCTAACAAGTAGACTATCAAAATGAAAATGAAATTACTCTTATACCAAAAAACATTGGTTTTTAATGGTTTACCCCATTAATTAATGGTTTACCCCATTAATTGCTAACAGTTGGAAAATACCCATTTATGTTAGGGATGTATGACTAACAGTTGAGGCCTTTACAAAATGTTTTGCCATAGGGTAGGCTACATATTTTAAAGTGATGAATATGTGGCTGTGCTTACTGTAGATGCCAATCAGATTCAGTCTCATGACAGTTCTCAAACTTGAGTAAACGAGCTGAGACTTGACGTGAGGTTTGATGGCAGCCTCCACTCACGTCCAAATTGATAAATGACGAAATTGTTGTGGAAATGACCGTGCGGACAGTTTTCTGTTGTACGTTTGTTTAGTAAATGAGGCCCAGCGTGAGGCGGAGAGAACTTGCATAGTATAGGTATAGGTATAGGTACTGCACTCCCCATCCAGTTGTTACACTGGCCCGGAGCGCCATTCACACACCAATGGCGGCAGCTGCCATGCAATGCACTTGCCTGCTCATTGGGAGCAAATTTGGGGTTCAGTGTCTTGCCCAAGGACACTTCGACAGGTAGTCAGGAGAAGCCGGGATTCGAACCACCGACCCTACGATCACTGAACGACCCGCTCTACCTCCTGAGCTATACCGCATAATTGGTGGGGGACAACATGACATGTTCACTTGCTATTGTAGCCTTTGATATACTTTGTATTGTTTCTCTGCATTGAAGAACTGTGTTGTGGGTTATAAATAGAGGGTTGTCCCACTAAGGGTTCTCACTGACAGGCCCTGGTTCTCACTGACAGGCCCCCCTGGTTCTCACTGACAGGCCCCCCTGGTTCTCACTGACAGGCCCCCCTGGTTCTCACTGACAGGCCCCCCTGGTTGACCACAGACAGGCCCCCCTGGTTGACCACAGACAGGCCCCCCTGGTTCTCACTGACAGGCCCCCCTGGTTGACCACAGACAGGCCCCCCTGGTTCTCACTGACAGGCCCCCCTGGTTGACCACAGACAGGGGTCTTCTGTGCTTGGAGAAACCAGGTGCAGCACCAAGGCCAAAGATATGGCCCGGTCAATAGGGAGCAGCCCACAACACAGATAGAAGGTTTTGAGAAACCATGTTTTCCAGTATAAGACCAGAGTATTCTCACAGACAGTGAAAGTATGCTGACCCTCGACAGTGGATGCATCCCTCCCCTTTGCACTGCAAATAAATGATTGATTTAGAAATGTGGGTTTATCTTCTAAACTGCCTTTATTTCAGATACCAGACATTCGAGATCTGTTGCTAGAATGCGGGCAAGAACGATTATCGTAAAGGTGAATGTAACTTTTTTGTTTTCTGGCAGGGATGCTGCAGAACGGGAAGAAGTTTGACTCTTCTCGAGATAGAAACAAGCCCTTCAAGTTCAAGATCGGACGACAGGAGGTCATCAAGGGTTGGGAGGAAGGAGTCGCACAGGTGAGATCATAATACACGCAATGAGCCTTTGATAAACACACAAGCGAGTATTTACAGCACATTATACGTAGTCCAACTCTCTCTTCATTCATTCTCTCTCTCTCTCTCTCTCTCTCTCACCTCTCTTCCCCTAGATGAGCCTGGGCCAGCGGGCTAAGATCACCTGTACTCCGGACATGGCTTACGGAGCCACAGGCCACCCAGGGGTCATCCCCCCCAACGCCACTCTCATATTCGACGTGGAGCTGCTCAAGCTGGAGTGATGATGGTGATGATGCCTCAGGGGTCAGCGGGTCAAAGGTCAGCGGGTCAAAGGTCACTGGGGCTTTGTTTGCCACTACCTACCACCCCACAGTGGTCTACCCCCCCCCCCCCCCCTCCTCAGCATCTTCCACTCAACACTTAAAGAATCTACTGCTTTATTGCCAATTTCTGTCATATTAGATTAAGGTTTTTAAACTTTTTACACTCTGCAACCATTAGTTCGGCTTTTCTTGTGTCTTAAATGTTTTTACGTTTAGCTTTGTTGTTTTTTTCTGTTTCACTTTAGGTTGTACATTTTATTGAATCAGCGAATGAAAATCTGATGAAACCTGTAATGTGTTGCAATTGAAACATAACGTTACTGCCTTACTAAAAAGCAGAAGTAGGGTACACAGTTGAAGTACAATACTCTGGGCATTAACACAACCTGTCTGCATTGCCAATTTGATGAACAAACATATCCTGCTGAAGGCTATAAATTATGTTGCTGTGTTTAGTCTATTTTGTATCCCTCAAACTACTGTACTAATGCAACACAGAAGTCATTAAATTACAACACTGTACAGAACTTCTATGAGCCATGGCTGACCATTTTGATCAACTCTTAATAAAAATGGTGAGAACTGTGATTGACCTCAGTCTCATTTCTTTCCGTTGAAATTTGTTCTTGAGAAAAATTAGGTGTGTGTTTGTAAAATAAAGCACTAAATCATTGTGGTCTTCCCTTGCACATATTACAGTAATATTATGATTATTATAAATCATATTACGAATGATCAGATATAAACAGTAAACTGCTATGATGGGAAATGAACGATGTGGAAACGTCATCAACGTCAAACGGCATCTTTGAAAAGCATTAAAGAAATAGTGTAAGCAACACCTCCCTCTCCTGGCCAGATAAGAACACTGCACCTCAGCCCATTCTTTTCGTCTTTTGAGCAACACAAGCCTATCTGCCTAAATTTGTCTTTCTTCGAATGATCAGCAGTGAGTAATGTGACATGAAGCCGCAAGAATAATCTAAAGTATGTGTGTTGTTGTAACTATGATATAATTAATTAAACTCTTAGTACGAACAGTGGGCGAGAGTAGTACATCTCTGCAAGATTCAACAATCTTTTCTGTTTTTCACATCCGGTGTCATAGGTCAGAGTGCAGCCAGCGGTTCTTGATTGTGATTGGTCGACTTTCAATGCTGCGAAATGTTATTGGCCAGACGAACACACGCCTTTCTATACAACTCCACTCAGAACACAACAAATACAAGGTCAGAATTTGTGATTTTAAAACCATTTGAATTTGCTGAAACTTATATCATCTTATAACCAATCTTCTGTGAAGTGCAATGTGTGCTAAAATGCTTAATGTTCGCAAAAAAACTAAAACGCAGTATGGAGATAGGCTGTGGCTGTATCTGCTATGCTATCTCCCAGCTAACCTTAGTGCATCGTTACCTATGGCTAGATATCAATAAACATTATGAAATGACAGCCAGTTTGCTGTATCTATTTCGTAAATATAACGTGCTACCTTACGTACACGGCATCCAGAGTACAGTACGACTGCTACTGGCCATTCTGTAAAGTAGGAAATTACACAATAGGACAGTGTCACTTGTCTTGCTCGCTAAAAACACCCGTTTTGTTTGCTGCTTAAAGACACGCCCATTTGTGAATGCATAATGAAATAAATCAAACTCCTCCAATGTGTAGAACTACCAATTGCAAAATTTCCCCCAAGGGAGCATCATTAAAGTATCTATCAATCTATCTATCAATACAATTATTTTGTCTCTATTATACCGTTATACTCTTAACTGTCATCCACAGGTGTCTCATGTGTGACTGAGTGCCTGCAGAGAGCATGCTGACCGCACAGAGGACATGTGCAGCTCTGGCTGCCCGGAGACTCCTCGGAGCCACTGCTGCCTCCTCCACACACGCACACTCCCGCCAGGTCCACTCCGCCACCCCCTGCCGGGACGAGCTGGGTCTGAACGCAGAATGGGCCAGCCTGGCCAAGAACCAGCTGAAGGGGAAGAACCCAGAGGATCTGGTCTGGCGCACGCCGGAAGGCATCAACATCAAGCCTGTTTACACCAAGTCAGACTCTGCTGCGACCCCAGACGAGCTGCCAGGTGTCTTCCCGTACACTAGGGGGCCCTATCCCACCATGTACACGTTCAGACCCTGGACCATCAGACAGTACGCTGGCTTCAGCACCGTGGAGGAGAGCAACAAGTTCTACAGAGATAATATCAAAGGTAGAGATACTGTGTAACACCTCAACACACACTCTTGTTCACACACAAACACACACACACACACACACATTTTTAAACATAGGGCAGATTTGGATACCCTTCGACATGTGTAAAATTTAAAACTTTTCCCACAGCCTGGATTTTGGTAATTAGGAGCCAGGTGGCTCAGCTGCCGGTCCCTCTTGTATTTATACTTTATATTATTATTTTGAATCTGAATCTTCTTCCTAGGAAGTCTGACTTCCCATGCACAAAAAATCACCAAACATTGCACATAGGTCTAGTCCGATGCCAAAAGTCCTCAACTGGAATTGCGGGCCAATTGTCCTGGAACTACAGCAACCGTCTAAGGATTAAAAAATCATAACAAATCAGCCGTACATGGCAAGGCAAGGCAAGTTTATTTGTATAGCACATTTCAGCAACAAGGCTATTCAAAGTGTTTTACATGAGACATTAAAAGCATCAAGACAAAGTGCAACACATAAAAGATCATATAAAACGAAATGCAAAAAAGGACACTCTTTTCTTTATCACATACTGAAACCTTCTCTTTCTCCACTCACTTACATACAATGTCCTTCTGTATAGTTGCTCGCTGGCTTTTCACCAGTGCCACACCTTGCACCAAAAATCCAACTTCTCCATTTCCAACATACATTTCCTTCTTTCTCTTCCTCCCTCAAGTCATTCTACTAACATTATCTTGTTCTTTGCAGAACATTTAAAACAAAATGCAAAATGCAAAATAAAATACAGGAATAAAAGTTACAGTGCAGTGTACAGTATGAATAAATAATTAATTGATTTAATAAAAAGCAACGGCAAAATGAAAAGTCTTCAGTCTTGATTTAAAAGAACTGAGAGTTGCAGCATACCTGCAGTTTTCTGGAAGTTTGTTCCAGATATGTGGGGCATAAAAACTGAACGCTGCTTCTCCATGTTTTGTTTTAACTCTGGGGACAGAAAGCAGGCCTGTGCCAGACAGACTGGATGGTTCATAACGTAGCAGCAGATCAGAAATATATTTTGGCCCTAAACCATTCAGTGCTTTATAAACCAACATGCTATCACTTTGCAACCACCACCAAAATGTAGGCCCAAATGAGCAGGGATGTCCTCAACTGTAAAACCTCATCAAACCTATCCCCTCGCACATTATTTGGTCAATTGACACCACAATTGCTACACTACATCTTCAGACCGTCCTCCACAAACAAGTCTACACAGATTTTTGAAAAAATCGAAAATTGAACCTGCAGCGCATGTTTTACTGTAACCAGTACTGTATGCAGCTACTGCAAATTCTCGCTTAAAGCGGCAATAATCGATTTCCTACCTCTAGATGGCAGTAAGGGACTTGTTCACAGAAAGGCCTAAAACGTGTAATATGGAAGTTTAAAGCATGGGGATGGAGCAAAGTTATGGGTAGTAATTTGACGACAACATGCAGAAATGCTGGAATAATAAGACGTGGTAACTGGTAGGGGTGAGTCATTGACCTTGGACGCTATTGGGACGCTATGACTCAATAAAACAATCTGATATCAGGCGGTTTTAATTTGTTTTGAATAATGTGGGGGAAAAACAGTTATTGCAGCTTTAATAAATCTCCAATGTTCCTGAAAAAAAATGTCAATGTTCATGACATGGTAGATGTAGTGTGAAATTGTTCTGATTTTTTTGTCGCTGTTGGCAACCCAACCCCTCCCTAGGACTGCATCCGACAAAATTGATTGATTGGCCACTAATTGAGCACAGCTGCAGTTAATCTGCAATTATCAGGCCAAAACACTTTTCAAACCCCAGCCAGTTTGTCACGCATCGAGCAGACAGACAGACAGACAGACAGACAGACAGACAGACAGACTGACTGACTGACTGACTGACTGACTGACTGGACGGACGGACGGACGGACGGACGGACGGATACATACATACATACATACATAGTGGCAGTTGGGAATTGAATTTGTCGCTGTGCATTTTTTATACTAGTTTGACGGCTGCCACATGCCTCGTGCAATTTTACGTTTGTTTGAGAACTTTTTGTAAAACCTTAGAAGCTTTATTAGAAGGTCAAGCAAAGGCCAAACTGCTCTCTTTCAACAAGGCGTCTATGGTTGTGAGTTCAAGCCCTGGGTGAATAAACATGCTAATGCCTACTTAGGCATTGTACTATTTTGATTTCAGACACATGATTTTAAAGATATGTTTAATTTAATAAGTTTTAAATAATTCAGGTCTGGGCAGAGACCCTCATGTATTTGTCATTTGTCTCCTTCTTCCTCTTCCTCTGTAAAAGGCCCAGTCCCGACCCAGTGCTGCGCAGCAGTTATAATTGTGTTATGTTAACTCATTGAGAATAATGGGACAAGTACTGTACATACTGTAAGAGGAGAGTCCTGTTTAATGTTAGAGATTCCCTCTTGTTGTTTTATGTTAAACTTGGGTGCAAAAGTAAACTTTCTGCTCTCTCTCACTCTCTCTCTCTCTCTCTCTCTCTCTCTCTCTCTCTCTAGCTGGACAGCAGGGTCTCTCCGTAGCCTTTGATCTCCCTACTCACCGTGGTTACGACTCTGACAACCCCCGCGTCCACGGAGATGTCGGAATGGCGGGAGTTGCCATAGACACAGTCGAGGACATGAAGATGCTGTTTGACGGAATCCCGCTGGAGCGCATGTCGGTTTCCATGACGATGAACGGGGCAGTGATCCCGGTCCTGGCCATGTTTATTGTGACCGGGGAGGAACAGGGCGTGTCCAAAGCCAAACTGACGGGAACCATCCAGAACGACATCCTGAAGGAGTTCATGGTGCGCAACACCTATATCTTCCCCCCGGAACCGTCCATGCACGCCATCGCTGACATCTTCGCCTACACTTCCAAGGTAATTATCAGCCATTTCCTTCCAGTTTATTATTTAGGCTAATTTCATTTCAGCAGGTAAGTTGATTGAGTACAGATTTTGCAATGTTAATTTGATCCAATAAAATGTTCATTGCCTGATTGGATTGATTGACTGATTAACTGTCTTCTCCTCACAGAACATGCCCAAGTTCAACTCCATTTCCATCAGTGGCTACCACCTTCAGGAGGCTGGGGCAGACGCCATCTTGGAGGTGGCCTACACCATCGCTAACGGCCTGGAATACTGCCGCACAGGTCTCAAAGCTGGGCTCACCATTGACGAGTTTGCTCCCAGGTAAAAACACGCCTCTGTAACCAGCACCATCAGTTGGACTATACTCAGCTTCACACAAAAAAAAAATCTGGGTGTGAAAATACTGGATTAGCTCTCATGGAGATGGCAGAATCTAATGTATGGATCCAACCCTGTGATTTAGAGTGTTCTGGGAACAGTTAATGTTTTGTACCGTCACAAGATCATGCTGCTGAGAGTTCCTCTCAGTGGACCATATTAGCCTAATGTGTGAGTCATCTGAGGAGGAGACTGCTGTGTGATCAGTCCCGTAAAGGAGTAGTAAAGGGAAAATGCATATTTAGCCTTGTTTTAAGGTTACTTATGATCATATACAATGATTCAGATCAAAACGTTGACAAAACTAGCATTTTCGAGAAAGTTGATAATTGCTCTACCACCGTTTTGGTCATACAATGGATGTGGATGGACATCTTGAAAAATCATTCAAAAACATGTTAAACTCTCGATTTCAAAGACAAGAAACTCACCTAGGTGTTAGTTGGCGTTCTGGCATATAATTCACCATAAAGTAGGATTGTAGTGCAATACCCAGCCCTAGTAGCTTGTCGACCTGTGGTCACCGGACAACTGACCAGTGCACCTAGTCTCCCAAGAATCTAATAGGCATCTACACTACACCATATCAGCTTCTTTATCACACAATATTAGCTGTGTTTAGACCTCAGGAGGACCTACCCCTTACCCAAGACTCAGAGGATTCTGTAGGCCCACTTTAACTGAAGCAGTTGTTCAGTATGCTCAGCAGGAAGCCCTGTGCAGATTTCTCTGTTTATATGGATTTATCTGATCAACTTTAAATAGCTGGGTAGTACGTACGTGTGCACCTCTGTACCACTTTGTGCTGGCTCCTCTACCAGCATTTACACTACGTTTTATAGCACTATTCAAGATACTTAGATTCTGTATTAAGTGAAAACTGTTGCTTGAGCTCTTTCTGATTTATTAGCAGGAATTTCAGGAATGTACGCTTTACCTGTCCGAGTCTTTTCTAGCCACTGTGTTTTGAGAGTTATCCCCACTCTAGGGGGAGGGCTAGGGGTTATCCCCACTCTAGGGGGAGGGCTAGGGGTTATCCCCACTCTAGTGGGGAGGGCTAGGGGTTATCCCCACTCTAGGGGGAGGGCTAGGGGTTATCCCCACTCTAGGGGGAGGGCTAGGGGTTATCCCCACTCTAGTGGGGAGGGCTAGGGGTTATCCCCACTCTAGGGGGGAGGGCTAGGGGTTATCCCCACTCTAGGGGGAGGGCTAGGGGTTATCCCCACTCTAGGGGGAGGGCTAGGGGTTATCCCCACTCTAGGGGGAGGGCTAGGGGTTATCCCCACTCTAGGGGGGCTTCTGCACTGCTAGAGACGATTATTATTTAAATTAAATAAACGGATACCTCCTCAGGCGCCATACTCCCTTTCACCACTTTCTTAACTATAATTTCAAGTCCTAGACCATCCGGGGCTAGTTACTCTGGGGTTACCTTAAATCAAAAAGAGCTCTGTACCTGTAATGCCACCTGTTATCAAATTCAATCACCCCGAGAAATAACATAAATTATATTTAAAAACAGGACTTATCGGCTCCTAGGTCGCCGGGCCTTTCTGTTCTCCCCGTGTTTGCAAGGGTTTCCTCCCAAAGAACCCAATATGAAAAACATGCAGAAGAAGACCAAGACCTGGACTGAGCACTTGGACTTGATGACCGGGCGCCGTGAACGACGGCTGCCCCTGGAGCAGGACGGCTTGGATGGAAAAAATGCAGGGAACAGTTTTCACCGGCTACGCCCGAAAAATGGCGTGTGTGCAATGTGTGTGTCACATGTGGACGAATAAAGACACTCCCCTTCACGTCACAATTATAATATAATAATAAGATAATTATTATCTTAGCTTTATTTATGGAGTCTCAATTTAGCACAATTTAGCACACGGTATTTGAAACACATTGGATGCCCTGGGGGGGGACAGTCCTGCTTACTCTTGTAAGCAGATCTTACACAGCACTTCTAGTGCTTTTCAAGAGAATAAGATACAGTCTTTAGGACTCCCTCTTAGACCTTTAGCCTACGCACTCCCGGTGCCCTTTCTCAAATTATCAGTCCAAAGGCTAAAGTGTTGCCTCTTACTAATAACTTTGAAATTTCTGGTTCAGAGGAAAGCAGGAATCAAAAAGAAATGACAAACAAAGGAAAGAAAGGTCACACAGAGATGGTTCTATTGATGTCCTTGGTCTTCCCACCTTTACGCTGATTGTCAATCCTTTCACCGTTCACCCTTCTATTATGACTCCTCTGTCAACTCCTATCTTCCCTTCCTCTGTCCTCCTCCTTCCATCCTCCCTCCCTCCCTCCCTCCCTCCCTCCCTCCCTCCCTCCCTCCCTCCCTCCATCTCCCCTTTCACACTACTCACAACCTTCAATCAAACACAGACAATGGCGGCCTGAGTATGGATGACCTGACATGACACACGTTATTGACGGGCTTCCGCAGCGCTAATGACAATCGCGGGTGAAGTCACGCAATCAATTGACTGATAGAGATGTCACTCACAGAGAGGTCTTAGCGGGGAGCGGTCGAGCTGTAAGCTGTCATTTCCGCAGAATGCCCAGAAAGCTTAGCTTTAATGGCACCCGCTACCTGCACCTGGGCCGTCAGTATGGATGGCTACCCGTTCATAATGGAGTTCTAGAAATGCCTAGAGGTCGAATCTGACAGACACATTACTGTACAGTATGTGTCATCAGCACATCATTCGAGCACATGTATGTAGCTTTTTAACCGCCCCCCCCCCCCCCCGTCCCCCCCCTGGTTTTCAGGTTGTCGTTTTTCTGGGGCATCGGGATGAACTTCTACATGGAAATCGCCAAGCTGAGGGCCGGCAGGCGACTGTGGGCCACCCTGATCGAGAAGAACTTCCAGCCCAAGAACGCCAAGTCACTCCTCCTACGGACACACTGTCAGACCTCCGGCTGGTCACTCACCGAACAGGTATATGGCAATAGCCAACGGGCGTCGGATCGGGCGCCTCCCCAGCGCGTCCTGGCGCGCTGCCAGTCCAGCCTGGAGACCCGATTTCATCGCCTCTTCTCTGATCTCCCTCGCCAATGGGGGATATTGTCGCTGTGTGATTATGAGCGTGTCTTGCCCATGTCTTGTCCCCCCCCCCCGACCCCTCTCCACCAGGACCCCTACAACAACGTGGTGAGGACGGTGATCGAGGCCATGGCGGCCGTGTTCGGGGGGACCCAGTCGCTCCACACCAACTCGTTTGACGAGGCGCTGGGCCTGCCCACGGTCAAGAGCGCCCGCATCGCCCGCAACACCCAGATCATCATCCAGGAGGAGTCTGGGATACCCAAGGTGGCCGACCCCTGGGGCGGGTCCCACATGATGGAGGCCCTGACCGACGACGTCTACAATGCAGCCCTCAAGGTCAGGCTCGTGGGGTGTAAGGGTCCGGGGTCAACCGCCCGCCCATGGACGGTAGTCTATAGTGTTTTATATGGGAATATTTTAAGATTGAAGATTTAGAGGTTGATTGTGTGTGTGTGTGTGTGTGTGTGTGTGTGTGTGCGTGTGCGTGTGCGTGCGCGTGGGCGTGGGCGTGTGTGTGTGTGTGTGCGTGTCCGTGTGTGTAGTTCATTAATGAGATTGAGGAGATGGGAGGAATGGCCCGGGCTGTGGCAGAGGGGATTCCTAAACTACGCATCGAGGAGTGTGCTGCCCGCAGACAAGCCCGCATAGACTCAGGTACTGCAAACACACACACACACACACACACACCTTCTACACAACTCCCTCTTGCCAGCTGTCTCCCTTTCCACTCCTCCTCCCGTCGTCCTCCTGTCCTCCTCCTCTCCCCTCCTCCTCTCCCCTCCCCACACTGTCCCTCCAAGCGTGTTACAGGCATTAGACTGCTGAGCCCGGTTGTGCAGAAGACGGATTCATATTTAATTGCCGGCCTTTTTCAGAACACCGCTGACACTGGTAATTCCCCCGTTTGTTCTGTCCACTGAGAAAAGAGCTTTGACGCGTTGATGGGCTGACGGAGTTCTGTGCTCCGACGGGCAGTCAGGCTTGGCTCTCTCAGTGGAGCTGTGTGTTTGTGTGCTCAAGTGGGTTTACGCTCCAGAGAACCCAATTTCCCAAAGGTCGCTCGGAGAGCGCATACCTCTGTCCGTGATGCATGTCGCACAGCTCAAATCAGGTTTTCATTGATAAACAGTTGGTTCATATTCGGAAGCTCCTGCGGGGATTATTGAAGTTCAGTAAGTCCACTTCCTCAGCAGGAAAAGCCCACACCAAGGCCAGCCAGTGGTATGTACGGGTAAATACTTTCCATGGCAAAATTAACATGATGCATGTCATCAGTATGTACAGTTGTTGAATGTGTACAGTAAGTGGATTGGGCTTTTCTACTTTTCGACTGCTCTGAAACTACTAGAAAGCACTAGATACTACTAGCCACTACTGTTCCAACAACATGAGGAAATATTTCGCTGGTAATATAGGGAGGTAAAGTGACGAAGGGCCCTCTAGTGGTATGGTTCGCACCGTTGTAAAACGCATTGCACGTTTTTGATAAAAAAAATATATTTTTGGCTGCATTGTTATTCACTTCCTTACTAAGGCACTTACATCGAGTCATTGTTTATCAATTTGAATCATGTTTGTGCAGTTAAAGACAGAATAAAATGTTTTACAACATTTTTTGGAACGCTGGGTGTAAACTGACTACAGTTCCCATGATGCACACACCCCATGTCGCTGATGTCGCTGCTACACAGAAATAGAGTGGAGGCAGGAAGAACCGTCCCATGGGACCTAATTCGGAAAAAAAATATGTACGGTAGTTGATGGCGATAAACAAATAATTTCATGATCCTATTTGAATTGTACACATACATACACATTATGTTTGTCAATTTAAAACGAAATTTTGCAAATCAAGTAATAATTTAAAGAGGTGAAAATCACTATTAGTCTGGCCATGTTGAGAGCTGCAGGAATAAAAAATACGAAAATAAGAGTTAGCTCTGTAAGAGCTGGCATGCGAGATCGGCTTTACAAGGTTTTGGCGAGTGTTAACGAGTGTAATGTCGGCTAGCTAATATTAGCTAACTTGTGAGTTAACCGCGATTAGTAAACTGTATATTGTAAATTGACAAACATATGTGATGGTCATGACACAATTCAATTGGGATCAAGAAAATATCTTTCTCACTACGGTTTTCTCTTCCTGCTTCCGCTTAGGCACTCTATAGCTGAGGTGCTTCCTGGCTATGTCAAAAGATTAATCTGTCTTGTTCTGTCCTGCAAATTTGGTCAGATTTGTGCCGTTCTATTGTCCACCTTACCATTGTACACAATAGTAGATGGATAGCTAGCTAAAGGCAGGGCCGGTGTGTGGTGTGGTTCTCCGCCACCAGAAGGCGCCGGCATGCTGTCTGTGGCTGTGGGAGACAGATGGGTCCTCCTGGTACAAATAACAGGCTGATCTCCATCTCTGAACGAGCTCCTCAGGCTGGACCACACAGACCTGGAGGAAGAAGTGAGAGGGGGGGGGGGGAGAAGGAAGAGAGGAGATGGGAGGAGAGGAGAAGAGAGGGGAGGAGGAGAGGAGAAAAGGGGAAGAAAGGATAGGGAGGACAGAGAGGCGAGGAGGAGGGGAGGAGAGGACCTCTCAATTTTCCTCAATGCATACGTTCAGATTTTTCCATTAATGTCAACAGCACTTCTGAACCAGTTATGAATTCTATGGTAGGTATAGACACGGTATGGACACGCCTTAGAAGCAGATCCGGTCACGCTCGTGGGGATTTCCACAGTCGGATAGCGTGCGTCTCTGATCCTGTGTGTGTGTGTGTGTGTGTGTGTGTCTCTTGTCTTCCCCAGGATCTGAGGTGATAGTGGGCGTGAACAAATACCGCCTGGAGACCGAGGAGACGGTGGAGGTGCTGGCGATAGACAACACCATTGTCCGCAACAAACAGATTGACAAACTCAAAAAGGTAAACACACTCTACCCGTCTAAGAGAACGAACATCGCATACCTAAGAAAAAAGGAAGCTAGCAGCCCTTTGCTCCAGCAGCAGTAGTATTGGAAGCTGGGATAGCCTATCAGCAAAATCTGGCCTCCAGCAGGGTTAGGAGAGCATGTATCTGATCTGATTCTGATCACTTGAGGGTTAGTTAGTTAGTTAGCGCCACGGACGCCATTTCGTCCCCAACACATAGCCTAGCTAATGTTAGCCTACATAGTTCCTAACATCAGAAGACATGCACTAAACTGTGGTTACACTACTTATGTAACCAGCTACAGCAACAGAAAATATTTTAGCGATCTTAGTCTGTTATTTTAGGCTTTTTGGGTCTTTCAGGAGGTTCCGTTGGGGGGGTTGGCATCCCCTCCAAGGCAATGGTAAGGGAAGCACTGATGATAGTGTAATGGTTGTAATGTGTATCATATCAGAGTTGCATATCAGAGTTATCACTGCTGTGTCATTCCTAACAAGACTGCCCTAAGACTGCCATGGTACAGTAATGTCACGCTAATATTCTTCCCGACAGGTGAGAGAGAGTCGGGATGCAGAAATGGCTAAGAAGTGCCTGGCTGCCATTGAGGAGTGCGCCCGCACCCGGGAGGGGAACCTTCTGGAACTGGCTGTGGAGGCAGCTCGCGCCAGGTGAGGGGAACAGTCCTGCGGTCTCCTAGCCCGTCCGTAGTCCGGTCCATTACACTCAGTTAATAAAGGTCTTGTTGACAGCGTAGTCATTGGACAGAAAAAGGTGCGAATGCACTAATCTAGTGTCAGGGTTTAAGCAAGAGCTTAGATGATGCATTGTACAGTATGTTACGGTCACATCCAGAACGCCTCTGTCCTTCCCCTCCCAGTTCAACAGTTGTTAGCCTATGAACCTGACCTATAGTCCAACAACTCTGGCACCCCTGCTCATCCAGCCATGCTCCCACAGCCAGTTGTACAATGAAGACATTACATTTTACAGTACATTTATATTACATTCACATCTTCATGTGGCAGATGCTTTTATCCAAAGTGACTTAAAATAAGTAGGCTACAGCTGTCGAGAGTAAGTGAATCAACCATCCCAGTCATCATCGGTAAAGCCGTCAATAACAACAAAAGCAAAATAATATCGATGTAGTTGTTGGAGAACTACTCTGATGGACATGTAATGGTAGGCTAACTTTCAGTAAGCTTTATTCAATTTTGTATTTAATCATGTTTCATGTTCTTTCATATGTTGTGTTATTTCGTTCATTCATTCGTTCGCTCGTTTGTTATTTAGCAGGATTACACAAAAACGAACATTTTCAAATCATTACGATTTTCACGAAACTCAATGGAGGGGTGTAGCTTGGGCCAACTTGAATTAAATTTTGTAGCTGATCAGAAGCACTGGGCGGATACACAAATTAAAAGAAAACAAAATGTAGCCATACTTCCCTTCACTTCATCCTTATGTCTACTGCCAGGTTTACCGTACTGCCTGCGGCCTGAGCAGTCCATCTATCACACTGTACACACACAGAGGCTACTGCTTGCTGTTTAACTGACCGTTGTCTCGTCCTCATCTGCATATGTCAGAAACACAGAGTGCTGTTTTGCACTGACTAACCATTATGACAGTTCTAAGAGCAGTTGTTTCATTGGCCAGGTGCTCAGTGGGGGAGATCACAGGGGCCATGAAGAGCGTGTTCGGGGAGCACAAAGCCAGTACCAGGATGGTGAGCGGGGCCTACCGCAGCGAATACGGGGAACATGAAGAGATATCGCTGGCCCTCAACCGGTGAGAAATCAATCCTTCTCAATCCTTAACCGTACCCCCCACCCCCACCCCCAGGATCGTTGCCATGCTGTAACGGAGTTGGTGATGGCCTTTGCAGCCTTTCTTTTTGCACTGTTTGTACAGGTGTCTGTAAACAGGTGTTTCAACCTCCAAGCGTTGCCCTGAAGCGATGCACGACGGCCATTTTGTGATGGAGGACTCAGCCTAGCGTTGGCTGTGTAAGACCTAACACAGCTGTCCCTGTTTTTTCTGCCATTGGGCTCCCAGGGTTACCGAGTTCAAGAAGCATGAGGGGAGGAACCCTCGCCTGCTGGTGGCTAAGATGGGGCAGGACGGCCATGACAGAGGGGCAAAGGTCATCGCCACAGGTTTTGCTGACCTGGGCTTTGACGTCGACATCGGACCACTGTTCCAGGTGAGTCAAGGATCTGCTTGTCAATCTGTCAATATGACAGTCTCGGTTACATTAGTGATTAGTACATCCATTCTTGGTTGTTAGATCGCTTGTCTGCAGTTTAGAGGAAAAGCAACTATTCCCGATGTCGTTCCAGTGTAAAAATGAATAGCTGCGAATGAAAATAGCTGATATGAATCTAGAATAGATGTCTAGAGAGATGGGGGGGTCCTGAGCAAATGATTTAGCCACTTAGCTGGGTCACCAGGGGTTTTTGTGTTGATGCTAACCACACACACCTTTTTTTCTCTTCAAATCAAACTTAAATCAAACTTTATTTGTACAGCATAGCGCATTTACACAGAGGCAACACAATGCGCTTTACAGAGAGCAATGGGGGGGGGGGTGGGCATAGGTCCCACCCCTACATATTCCAGAGGAAAGCAAAAAAACAGTTTCACCCGGGGGCCAGAAAGGTGAGCTGTAAATATTCTTCCCTCACCTCTCTCAACGAGATGATCGAGCAGGCTCCTGGAAAACGTTTGTCTATTGGCTAAGAACATTTTCAGAGCCATAAACATGGGCTTAATACTTAATAGGAGAGACATGACTATCAGTAGAGTATACAAATAGTTAGATGATAGATGTTGCCTACATGGTAGGCCATTACGTGTTAGCTATCCCTGTAGTCTCTAATATGATATCATATAACGAAGCTCAGTAAGCAAAGCTCTTCTAGCTAATTAGATTTGGAGAGCCTCTTCTGGGCTCACATGGCCGTTCATGGCCTAGTTAGTCCCCTACAGTGGAAAAGCCTCTCGAGCTCCAGTGTGGATGTATTCATCAGCAGCTGAGTAGGTTGTAATGTCAGGCGGTCTCCATAATAGCATACCTGGAATCTGCCAAACAGCACAGCCCCACTCATACTATGAAGAGGGCTGTTGACAAATGTGACACACACTCACGCATACACACACACACACACTCACGCATACACACAGACACACACACACACACACACAGTGTGGCAGCGCAGAGAGGTCTCCTGGTCAAGCTTGGTCAACAGCGGATCCAATCAGTTTTTTTTATTTTTTATTATTACTTTGATGCAAATCATATTTGACCGAGAAGAAATGGTCTCTTCTGTTTCCTCGCTCGGCTAGGTGATTTCAGCGTGTCTTTCATCCAGCTCACGTGTCAAATAAATCTGGTGTGTAATGAGTGTTCAGGCTGTGCACGATCCAGTGTCTTCCAGTCACCAGAACTCCCCATGATAGTACTGTAAATCGCACGTAAATATAGACGTTCAGTATTGTAGGCAGTGCACGGGCACCGCCTACCAAGGGAAATCCCCGGTTAATTAATATTGTTCATTACTTTCTGAGTCGATTATGTATTTCTTATGGGAAGAGTCTGTCCTTCCTCTAGGCTTGGGAATGCTTACTGTACGTGTATCATGTCAGGGAAATGTGTCTGGCGGTTGGCTAAGTGTGTGTGTGCGTTTTCAGACCCCCCTGGAGGTGGCCCAGCAGGCCGTGGACGCGGACGTGCACTCCGTGGGGGTCAGCACACTGGCCGCCGGTCACAAGACCTTGGTCCCAGAGCTCATCAAGGAGCTAAGGAACCTCGACCGACCGGATATCCTGGTCATCTGTGGGGGAGTCATACCACCTCAGGTGCAGTAACTTCTGACCTCCTAGGCAACCTTTACTATCAAAAGAGCCATTTTTGGCCAAAAAATAAATACAACATCTGAGTGGAGCTGCAAAACATATTTGAGCCTTGTAATGAAGGCAGTGTATCCGCCAGATATGAAGGTAGCAAAAAAACAGTTTCACCCGGGTCCAGAAAAGTGAGCTGTAAAAATTATTTCCTGGCATCTCTCAATGAGACAATCGAGCAAGCTCCTGGAAATGTTTGTCTATTGGCTCAGAACATATACAGAGCAGTAATATGGGATAAATACTTCATAAGAGAGACATCACTAACAGTAGAGTGCACAAATAGTTACAGAGAAGTTTATGTGTAAATACATTATGTGTTAGCTATCCCTGTAGTCTCTAATATGATATTTAAAGTTCAATGAGATAACTTTTTTATAGTTCAATATTCACCTTTACTTGATATTAGTTTACTGTATGAATTGGCCTTAGCAAGACCCCAAAAATTGTTTTCATGACATGAGACTGCATGAGACCCTATGAATTTATTATTTTAATATTTCGGTGTACTGGCTAGTCCACTGGCAGGAAATCTTGTGGTGGAAGTGACACGTTTTGCGTGTCACAATATCAGGAAGATAACAAACTGTTCGCCCCGCGAATTTATCTACATAAAAGAAAGAAGACCGGTATTTCCCTGCATTGAAGCCATCCTTCCAGAAAGTCCATTGAAGTAGCTACAATCTTCCAACCCAGTCTGCTCCATGCACGTTTGTTATCATATTTTTTTCCCATCATTACAGCGAGTGAGTGATAAATTGTGCAGTGTGGTTCTTAAAACGCAGTGCCGATTTTGTTTCATATAGCTTTAAGTGAATCATATAAGAAAGCACAGTAAGCACTTGGCAGAACAGGCTCATAGAGAATGCCGCAAAATAGTAATACTATGAACAGCTTCTGTTAAATATTTATTTCGATGACCACAGCTGAGGAGACAGTAGTGACAAGGTTAATGAAATGAAGTGGAGAAGTAAATTAACATTCTCCTTGAATCCGCCTTCATCCGCATCATCTTTGAATGATGCTCACACCACAGCACACGACCCCAGTCACGTCCTCCACCCCTGTTTCACCCTGCTCCCATCAGCCCACTGAAACGGGCCCGATTCAGTAAGAGCTTTGTTCCCTCTGCCATCTCTCTCCTCAACAAGACATCACGATAATGACCCCTCAATCATCAATGTATGTGTAAATGTGTATATGTGTAAATATGGTTGGTGAGCGTGAAATTGTATGATAATGTTTTTGTTTTTTTTCTTTTCTTTCCGTTATTATGTGTAGCACTGTACAGACATGAAAATGAATTAGAACTTTTAGAACACAGGTCTCCTCTCTATAGTGCCCTAGAGCTCATTACCAATAATTGTAAACAACGAGAAAACAGCCCCAGCTCTAAAATACAGCTCCCCGGTGGACACGCACTGTCATAGAAATTGTTATCCTCAGCCCTGTCCTTTGTTTTACAGTTTCACTCTACCTCCTGTATGCAAACCCTCACCTTTTCACATGCAACCACCCCTGCTGTGGCTTTCTCACTTATAACAGGATGACATCTCCAGGAGGTCGATACACACAGACTTACTGTCTCCACTAGTGACTTCCCATTGTCTTCATTGTCCGTTCATACCTGTTTGCTAACAGAACAAGTGTAGCCAGCACAGATCTGAACTGAAAGGAAAATCCATACTCCCACCACTCAATATGTTCTGCCAACCAAACTCCCCCCCCCATCCATCGGTATACTAAATGTATTTGAATATTACTAATGTGTTTCAGATTCAGGCTATGTTATCTCGTGTTTGTCTTTAAGTAGGATGTTCTCTTGTTGAGTGGGTGCTATTAACTTTTATTGCGTGGTTGTAATGTTTCCAACTGGTGTGGTGTCCTGTCCTCCCCGGCAGGACTATGAGTTCCTGTACCAGAGTGGTGTGTGCTGCATCTTCGGCCCAGGGACCAGAATCCCCCAGGCTGCGGTCGAGGTTATCGACAGCATCGAGAAGAGCCTGGAAAAGATCCGCCAGGCCATGTGAACATGGGCAAAAACCTCTGAATGATATAGTCTGAGGGACTCTGGTGTGATATTGTGGCTGTTTGACTACAACCACGGGCTGTGAAATATGAGATATTGTGAAAATACTGTATTTATACTGGCTTTTTGAATGAATTTAGATGTCACGCTTGAAGCTATAGGATGTAATAAAGTTGCGATTAGTGTCAATGTTAATTTGTTTTCCGTATCAGAGGGTGAACTCCTGTTCCTGGGGTGTCTGGTGTAATTAACATGATTTGTAAAGTCAAGATTTGTTTGGAATAAAATAAATTAATGTTCTCAATTATATTATCAAGTTTTCTGTTACATTCAATTCCCTGAACACAGCTGAGGTCTCCTCTGGATATGTCAATATTCAAGCAAGCAACATTTGATATTTCCCAAGTTGATATATCTGGAAAGTTAGAAATATGTATTGTCATAACTTCTCCACAACATAGTTGGTTGAGGAAGACACCAACCAGCATAACTAAAACTAAGAAGTTACACAAATCATGCAATATATCAAAGGGAGATTTGGGGCAAATAATTTAGTCACTTTTCTAGATCAAGCTAGGATTTGGTGTGAAAGTGCAGAGGACATTGGGTTTAAGCAAAAGGAACAGATTAAACACCGTGGGTTGTTTCTACTTCCAGTATATTTTTTGTCAAATTGGTTTTGACTCGTGGACAGTGTTTTGTTTTATCTTGATCTTATTAAATTCCATCTGTTTGGACTTGTTTATGTACGTGTTTTTTAATATGGCTGAGCTTGCTGTGCTGGGCCCTGCCTTGCATAGGCTCCCAACTATAAGCCTACTATACTGTACTTTCTGATGCGTAATATCTACTGACGCCTAATTTCTACTTCATAAAACGGCTCATGTCTCATGGCTCTTGGTTGCCATGGAATGGAATGCCTGGGCATTGTCTTTAGCTTCCATTCCATGGCAACCAAGAGCCATGAGACATGAGCCGTTTTATGAAGTATAAATTAGCCTTTAGTCTCCTGCTGTGCAGCCCATGGGATTTCTGTGTGAAGTGCCGTGCTGCTGGCAAATCTTCAGTGCTCAAGGCCTCTCTGTCACCATGTGGGCCGAATCGTTCTTTTCTGTGGTCAGATCTCTGACACGTTCTCTGAGATGAGTGTATTTTTCTACCTGTGGTTCTGACCAGAGGTTCAGCGACAGCGATCATGAATAAAGTGTGAGATTTAATTCTAATCTAGGTGTGGTGTCATTTGAGGGATGTAACTATATCAAAGAGCGCTCTCTCTCTTTCTCTCCCTCTTATTTGATGGGAGTTCAGATAAGTCCCTGCTGGTTTAGAGTCTTTGTTTGAGTAGTCAGATCCCTCTGTCAGGCCCCAGTGAAGCATGGCTTTGAGCTTCCTGCCTCCACAGTACCTACCATTCTGTGCCTATAGGATTCAGAGACAACATCTCCCTACTGATCTATCTTGATGGCCAGGAGTGGATGTGTCACCAAGGACAGAGGGGGAGGGGGTACATAATGACAGAGGGGGAGGGGGTACATAATGACAGAGGGGAGGGTGGTAACAGACAGTTTCATCCTTTCTCTTTTGTTACAGCGAACGATCGAGGTTCTGCAGCATTCCATTCTATTATTTAATTTATTGATCCAAAATGCAGAACTATTTGGTAGCTGGTTTCTCAGCTCAGAAGCTCAGGATTTTTCAAGACACATACAGACATTTCTGTAGTGAGCAGCAAGTGAAAATTGTCTATTCCTGACATCACCTTAATGTGATTGCAGTTTGCTAGATATATTGGGAGGGTGTAGCGTGCCTTTGAGAAAGATAATATTTCATAAAATCTGTGTCAGTAGATTAAAATACGATACAAAAGCCCAAGTGTTAAGAAGGAGAGATAAGTGATGTTCTAGAGATGGCCGCCGTCACCATGTGAATCTTAGCTGCCACTTTCCCCGGCGGTGTGAAACCTGACCTGGTCATTACTTGGACACATCCAGGTCACTAAATACTGTAATTCATTGTGTCTCTCCAGCGAGATCTCACTTCTTAAAATTACCTTTACATTAATTAATGGAATAAGCCGGATAGGCACCTGTCTGAAATTCCACTGAAACAGTCCTGAGGTCCATCAGTATTTCAACCGCAGTACTGTAAGGTTCTGCTGTATGTTGACTTAATAACACAAGTCACCCCAAGTTCTCCCACAGAACCTCCCTTCTCCGTTCCCTAAACTGGCTCCCTGTAGCGCCTCGCATCCAGCTCTGGCACTAGCCTACAGGGCAATGAAAGGAACATCCCCCTCCGACCTCCAGGCCATGGTCAAACCCTATACCCCCTCCCAACCGCTATGCTCTGCTACCTTGGGGCGACTGGTTGCCCCGTCACTCTGAGGCCCCTGCGGTCGATCGACATGGTCACGGCTCTTCTCTGTCTTGGCCCCGCAGTGGTGGAACGAACTGCCCACTGACACCCACAGTCGCTGCCCATCTTTCGTTGAAGGCTCAAAACTAATCTCTTAAAGAAGTACTACAATGATCCTCTCTCTTAAGCACCTATTGTATTTTAGATTGCTATTCTTGCACTTTGCCTTCAGCACTAGATTATGCTCTTAGTCACTTGTTTTAGAAAGGAGATGGATGCACTTGTGAGTTCTGGCAAGTAGTAGTAGGCTACATTGGCTTATGCAATTGTTGTTAATCTCTTTGGGTAAAAGCGTCTGCTCAATGACTATACAAATAAAGTTTGATTTGATTTGACTGTAATGTAGCCTAATGTCTGAGCTAATCTGTCTGTCAGTTTGTCCCTTCGGTTGAGAGGAAGAGTACCGTGGACAAGAATTTATTCAGGCTGCATCTTTTAGACTTTATGACCAATACAAATTAAAGGGGAGCGAACAAAAGCTTCCCGAAAACATAATGGGCTTATTCTGAAATCTTGATGGACGTCCCGTGCCTACAGTATACGGTTGCTAACGTAAGATTGGACAGAGGAGGGACAGGAAAGGTCAATTGACAATAATATCCTGACGCCTTCTCCAATTATTTTAATGGTTTAAAGCTAACCCTTAGCAATGTGGCAAGGTGAAGGGAGGATAAGTAAATTACAGTTGACACAGGACACACAGGGCTGCTGCTTGTAACTGAATCACTTTTATGAAAAAATACACAACATATAAACAAAACACATTACACTGTATATCTTCATTTAAATGTTCCATTCATATTACATAAACACTAATCTAACTGACAATTCAACAAAAGCATTAGCCTACTATTATAAACATAACTTTCATGAAAAACACATTGCCATTCACATAACTCGGGATGTTGGCTCTCCATGTAGGCTAACGATAGCTTTTCAGTGTGAACAAATTACTTCTGGCATTGCCATGGCAATACTATGCCAGCCCACACAGGATGTAAGACAGTTTGCTTTGTTAGCTTAAAGGGAAATTCAAGTCTATCATGGTGTAGCCTCTAAACACATGTAATATGTGTCTTGTTCACAATGAACTTAAACCAAACCAGAAAACTTAATTATTTGGTGGTGGTGGTGGTTACATAGGCTGTTATTTTGAAAGACTTACTTGACCAGCATGCATTGCGCGGGGAGGAGGCAAACAGAGTCCGAATTCGGCAGAACAGCGGTAGCCATCATTATATATAGCTGTTGAGCCTAATGTTTTAGGATTTTTCCTTGACACTTTTGATGTTATGGGCGAGACCTTTTTATGAAAAAAAAGTGTTGCCGAGGGCTTTTTTCGCACCAACAGATTTTTTGAATGTCACTGACTCTGTCTCATATTGTCGCTGAAGTGTGATAGCCAAAGCCTAACAAAATGTCGCTCGTCATCTAGTATTTATGTTTCAGGCGATCTAACATTGTTTTAGTATTCTGACCTGGACCAGGGCTACTGCCGCCTCTACATTTGTAAACATTCTGAACCTATTCATGAAAATAAACATTCAACGTTAATACTGTATAATATCAACACAATAACACAACACAATATAATACAACACAATATAATCTAACACAATAAAGGGCAAATGTCAAGAGGTGGACATCGCCACTTGATTCCTCGCCAAACTGACCAAATGTCATGAGGTGGATATCATTGGTTTCCTCTCAGCTTACATAATCTAACTATGAACTTAAAAAAAAAAAAAATTGGTGGGGGGGGGGGCATTTCTGCTTTATTAGGACAGGACAGTGTAGGTGACAGACAGGAAAGGTGGGAGAGAGAGGGGAAAAGGGCGTGGGCCGGATTCGAGTACATACATAGTAAGCGTCCCAGCCCATTGAGCTGCCTGCGTGTATATTTCTTCTTTTCATTGGACATAGCTAGCTGCAATTGGACAAGCCAATCGGAGCGAGCCCTGTGTGGCGGAGCTACATGAAATCTGGCTCTCAGGGTGTATTCACACAGACACTATTGAGTGCGCACCAAACGAGCTTTGGGCCTGAGAGCGCTTTGTTTAGGCCTGTGTGAACACAGCAATCGCACTCAGAAGGGGTGGTCTCGGAGCGGCTTCAACCGAATTCTTGTGCGCACCAGTTATGGTGTGAAAGTGCGCGACCTCAGACCGACACAACTACCTTGTGCACGCCACATGTTTGACCTAAAAAGGTTTTTCATGACACTCTTGCACCCACCCCCAGAAAGATATTGACCAATGACAGCACTGAGCCTTTTCATGTGACTTGTGGTGCTGCATTTGGACCAGAGTAAAGAAAGTGCTGTGTGAAAGCTGAAAAATGAAAACAAATGTATCACTTTCGCTTTTGGTGCGCATCAATGGTGCGCACTAACATATGTGAATACGCCCTCAGTCAACGATGACAACATCAAGTAAAACCTGATACAGTACGTCCAGAAACCCAGGTTGACCAAGGTTACAGAATACTAAAGGAAATAATACTAATAGGAAATACTAAAGAGAATAATACTAAAGGGAATACTAAAGGGCCTGTTATCGTAATACATCACTGAATGGGCACAGAACCAAAAAATACTTGAATCCTGAGTACAGTTACTGAAATATTTTCTACATCAACAGTTAAAAATAGATAGATTAGTCGTGTAAATTTTCATTCAACCATATGTAAAGGATGAGATTATTACCCTGCTAGCTTTGTTCCACACACACCAATTCTGATATGAAAGTATCATGTGTAACACTAGCTATTTCCCTGTGTCCTGAATATGTTTACAATTATGATAGAAAAGTCATTGATTTATTGTCTCAGTTTATGGCATAAGAGTCACTGATGAGCCATGTCTTCAATTATTCATACTTCCCACACGACTCACAGGGAATTAAACAACCTCCAAGTCTCCCCCAAACCACGACTGTCTCTTATTTGTCAGCCCAGCAACCCCTGAGATGCACCATTGATACAGGTATCGACCAAGTCTCAAGGTTGGTTGTTATTGGCCGTGGAGTTGGGCTGCTGCGTCTCTATCACCCTGATCACACGGAAATTGAACACAGCCTCATTGTTGGGCACCTTACCCCCGTTCCTGTCATAGATGTTGTTGTTACTCTCAGAGGCGACGTGGCAGGCGTTGGAGCGCCGTTTGCAGAGACAACCCAACTGCCTCACCTCGTTCTTGAAGGTCTTGCTGAAGGTGTAGTAGATGAGAGGGTTGTAGAAGGTAGAGGCCTTGGCAAACATGCAGGGTAGCATGGAGAGCTCCGGGGAGATGGACGCACCATCACGGAAAATGGACCAGAGACTCACAATCCCATAGGGTGTCCAGGAGCCAATGAAACCCATGCTAAGAAGAACAGCAATCTGCAGCAGAGCAGAATTAAAAAAACAAAACATAATCAATGTTCCAGACCTACAGTAGCCTATACCTGTAGGCAGCAAACATTCAGGATTGTCTGACCCTGACCTCTCTCAACGAGATGATCGAGCAAGCTCCTGGAAAATGTTTGTCTATTGGCTAAGAATGTATACAGAGCAGTAAACATGGGCTAGATACAGAATACAGATTTATTCATAACATACTGTACAAATGAATTGCAAATCCAGTATGGAGAGAAAAAAAAATGATTTCATGCTTGCATAAATCAGAGAGCATGCTTCTCCACTGTCGTCCAAACTCTACAAACTTGTGGGATTTTGGTGCTTTGTGATATTGAATTGTTAAGATTTTTTTCAAAGGTTGTATATAAAAAAAGGTTGTATTTTACTTGATTTTTTTTATCTCTATCTTCTTGTATTGTGTTTTATCTTCCACCTTATTTTTCCTGCTCTTTTATGTCTATTTTTATGTGAAACACTGTGCATGTAAATTCTCTGTTGTAAAGCACTTTGAGCTGCATTTATTTATATGAAAGGTACTATAAATAAATTAATACATAACATTTTATTATTATTATTATTATTATTTTTTATTATTTTTATTTTTATTTTTATTATTATTATTACTATTAATGGCTATGACGGCTAGAAGACTTTTTTCTGACTCAGAGAGAAATAAAAAATATTTTTTCGGTTCATTATGAGACTGGCAGGACATAAAGCTAGCTGCTTTACTTTATGTAGCTAGCTAGATATTGTATATTGGCCTCCAAATCATTTTCTTTTACTGAAAAAGTACAGGATAGCTTCCTCCATTGTGCTGTGCTGTGTTCTTGTAACTTTGGGTTGGGGTTAGAGGTTAGGTTAGATTAGGTCTCCTCTAAGTATTGGTACCCTAATGTCACTGTACATGCTGACGACAAGCATCGTGGACAGAGGTTTACGCTCTCTGATTGCCCTTCTAGTTGAAAGTGGGTCCAATTCTATGACGACGGAGGGTGACACTACTACGCTTCTACTCACCAGCATGAGCCTTCCGTTCATCTTGACAGCATTGGGGATTTGGTCACTGTTGTTGATGGACTTATAGGTGATGTAGAGTCTGACAGCGACTCCAATGTAGCAGAACACGATGACCATGGACGGGAGCAGCAGGTTGAAGGTAAACATGGAGATGACAAAGGAGAAGCCTTGATCCTTCATCTCCACCCAGGCCAGTGTGCAGGACAGGCCGAAGGGCTCGGGCCCGTACTTTCCCCAGCCCAGCAGAGGGAAGAGACTCCAGACCAGGGCCCAGACCCAGCACCAGATACACAGCAGCTTTATGGTCCTCCAACTGATCTTCTTCTCTGGGGGCGAGATAGTGAGAAGTAAGACGTGGAGATAAGACTATGGACTGCTTATCATTTATGTGGGAGGATTGAAAAGACAATTCTAAATGCAAAAATCTTGCAAATGTCCCATTCCTACATGTTCAGGTGTCCTCCTCAAAATGTCAACAGATTGAATCTAAAAAGCTGTTGTCTTTCCAAGCGCTGCCATTGTGTCTGGCTAAGGCTGCGGTGTGAACCTTATTACACCAAAGGCCCTACAAGGCTCTAGCTAACATACATGCCAGTAACTGTTTGTGAAAGACCCTCAAGTGTCAGGAACTATAACATTGGAGTTATTTGCTGGGAGCCAGATGGGTTGTTACATTGCTACTTTATCAAAGTGTGCTGAGGTGATTCAACACACTCCACTGGGAGATTACTATAACATGCGGGGATAACCTACACGAACTGATACATTTATAAAAGCCTGTATGTCTTTCATATCCAAATTGCTTATTTAGAGTGATAGAGTAGAGATGGAGCAGAGAGCTCCCTAGTTGTATTTATCCAGAAGTGTAGGGGAGGGTATACAGAATATACCCACTTCTTTATCCACAGACACACCGTATACCCACTTCTTATACTAATAGTAATATCTATAGTAATATCTGTAATATAACCAATTCTACACCACTGTATATGTCAGCTGAGTCTCAGTACTCACTGGGAGACACCACACTGAGGGACACACAGAAGCGCACCACAGCCATCACTGTCAGAGTCATAATGCTGGCCGTGCCAAAGAAGAAGCCCGCCAGGCCATAGTAGATGCAGGTGGCATTGCCCCCGAGCCAATGGTGGTTCCAGGCCGAGACCATGGACAGGGGGTACATGGTGACCGCTGCCCCCAGGTCGGTTAGCGCCAGATTCACACTCAGAAGCTCAGGTGGCTTCATGCTGGGCGACCTCTTAAAGGCCACGATGAGGACCAACACGTTCCCCACAGCGGACAGCACAGCTGGAAGGTAGAGAGAGAGAGAGAGAGAGAGAGGGAAAGATGAAAAATAGTTAGATATATGTAGAGAATTTACATTTCAGTCTGCATCTCTTGGAATTATACATGTACTGTACATGTTAGCATGTATGATCTCTGTCTCGTAAAGGGAGACTCCTCATCTGAACTTAATCTCCATGACAAGTCTGTTCTTCTGTAAACAGAAGTGTGGGTTGGCGAACACTGTGAACAGCACATGGATTTAGAGTGCAACAATTTAAAAAACAGAGGAGATGTTGCAAATATGATGGCCCTTTCTTTCCCCAGCTAGTAGCACTTACACCTGAGAGAGAGAGAGAGAGAGAGAGAGAGAGAGAGAGAGAGAGAGAGTAACAGTAGCAGCATGGAGCATATTTTAGCTGCCAGCCTGACCTTTAATGGGAGGCCACTGAGGTGGTGGGAGGATGGACATGTTAGCTTCCATCCAGACAAATACAGTACAGAACAGATAATTTGAGGGAGAGAGAGCGGGCATTTTACCAAATTGCAGCTGTTTTTCCACCATTGCTGTTCTTCGTAATTTGGAGTGTATACTGTATCAAATTGAGGACTGACTCACAGTCGGTGACCTTATCTTAATGGTAAACAGTGATGGAATCTATTAAATGGTAAATGGTAAATGGACTGAACTTATATAGTGCTTTTCCACCTTAGCGGTACTCAAAGTGCTTTACAGTGGCCTCTCATTCACCCATTCACACACACATTGCGGTAGCTGCCATGCAAGGTGCTAACCTGCTCATTGGGAGCAATTTGGGGTGAGTTGTCTTGCTCAAGGACATTTCGACATGTGGACAGTCGGAACTGGGATTCGAACCACTGACCCTTCGATCATTGAACGACCCGCTCTACCAACTGAGCTACAGCCGCCCCGTATTACAGTGGCCTCTGTAAAAACAGATGGGGCAAATTATAATTTTCTGTATGGAGATTTCCACAGAAGCAGACATGGACATGTTGCATTCACCTCTGAAGGAACTAAGCTGCACAAACTAGTTTTGTTAACACAGACTAGAGCTATAAGACCTTAATTTCTCAGCTGTAAGTTACACTGTATCAGTCTGTCTACCTTTGGGGAAATCTTAATAAAATATATTTTCCCCTAATGTACATACTATAGCCGCACATATAGCCTATAATAACCCTAACCCTAATGCATAACCATGTACTGCCTCATAATAGCCTTACTACATAACTTCTATTGTGTATATACTGTATACACAAATCATATTCTCTATTTTTATTGTTGAATTTACTTTCTTTGATGCTTCTTTTTTATATATAATATAATTATATAAGTCCTCTGTGCACCATTCACCGAGTCAAATTCCTCATATGTTTGTGAAAATGTAGCCTTCTTGGCAAATAAACTGAATTCTGATTCAGTGATGACTGGGGATGCAGCCTACATACTGCACTGTAATTCAACGATCATCAGTGAATGGATTGTTTCAACTGCCTCAACTTGTGTAATCACTCTATTTATGGATACAAAGAGTGTGATTTACTGGCTTACATAGTGTTCCCAAATTAGTTCTGTGATATGAATATTAATAGGTTCAATAGTCGAAGAAGCTGAATAGATATGATACGGTTTTGAATTTCATCTTATGTGAGAAACCATCTAATACATATAACTACAAATGGTGCTCAGAGAGCACAGACCTCAGCCCATGAAGACATTTCGTGGCTCTTTGCACGCATGTCGAGATATGGCCGTTTCAATTCCCCCTTTTGACAATGTATGGGGAGAATTTTTCGCTCCCCAAGTCCAAAAAATGAATGGAAGTGAATGGCCAGCAATGTTTGGGCGGCTCGTGGACCCATCCCATGATTAGGATTCACTCCAAAATTAAATTGGCCCATTAAGTTGGCCCATGCTACACCCCCCCACTGAGTTTCATGAATATCAGTGTGGTAGTTTTTGTGTAATCCTAGTCTAAAAAAATGAACGGATCGGCTCCAGAATTTAATGGGTTGTTAGTTGGCCCATGCTACACCCCCACCCCCTGAATTTGACGAAAATCGGTCTGCTAGTTTTTGTGTATTCCTAGTCCAAAAAATGAATGGTGGTGAATGGACAAACCAGGAAACGTCTCGTGGACTGGCCTCGTGATTCAAATGTAAATGTACAATCGATTCAAATTCTCCAAAATGTCATGGCTTCTAAGATGGCCCATGCTACCTCCACTGAGTTCCATGTTTTTGCTTGTAATCCTGGTCGGCTGTGTTTGGGTGGCTTGTGGACCTGAAATGTAATTTAATGTAGTGTATTGCTTTATAAATGTTCTTAGCCGGTAGACAAACATACTCCTGGAGCTTGCTCGATCGCCTTGTAGAGAGGGGTCAGGGAAGAATTTTTACAGCTCACTTATCTGGCCCCCGGGTGATTACTGTTTTTTTGCTTCCCTCTGGAATATGTAGAGAGTGGGTCGTATGCCCACCTCCCTTGTTCTCTGTAAAGCGCATTGTGTTGCCTCTGGGTATGAAATGGGCTATACAAATAAAGCTTTGATTGATTGATTGACCTGCCCCATGATTTGTATCCACACCAAAATTTTATGGTTTCTAAATTGGACCTTGCTACACCCTTCCATCGAATTTTGTGAAAATCGGTCTAGTAGTTTGTGAGTAATCCTTCTAAAAAACTGCTAAAGCGCTGTCGCTGGGTTGGAAGTAAAAATAGTTTCTTGCTGTGAGGAATAGCGATCCCTTCTGTTCATGTAGGCCACTCTATCAGTAGAAGATATACTCTACTTAGGAACTTGAACACGTGCATGAGTGCTGAAAACAGAATTCCAGCAGATGAAAGAAAGCAGCAAAACATGATAATGCATTACCGGGTAACTCTTTTTGAGAGAGAGAGAGAGAGAGAGACTTTCTTTCTTTCATCACTTTCATTCAGCAAAAGGCATATGCAAAAGCTAGCCTTCCAGAGGCAACGCCTCAGGACTGATTTGACACGTGCATGAGTGCTGAAAACACTCCAGCAGATGAAATAAAGCATAATAATGCATTACCAGATGGCTCTTTTTCAGAGAGAGAGAGAGAGAGAGAGAGAGAGAGAGAGAGAGAGAGAGAGAGAGAGAGACTTTCTTTCTTTCATCACTTTCACTCAGGAAAAGGCATATGCAAAAGCTAGCTAACCAAAGAGGGTTTTTCGTCAATGAGACAATGTCCTCTCTAAAAATCGCGAGACTACTGTACATGTCACGCAACCCCTACACACACACACACACACACACACACACACACACACACACACACACACACACACACACACACACACACACACACAGCCCTCTAAATAGAGCTCTTTGTTCATCTATGAGATCAGGTGGTGGCTCTGCTTCATGTCAAGTCTTTGGGTGATCCTCTCTGCAGGTGATCCTAGAGGACCAGGGCTGAGTTTCCCAGAGGCATCGTAGCGCTACGTTCATCGTAAGCTATGGCGTTCATCATAGCGCTACGATGAACGTAGCGCTACGATGCCTCTGGGAAACTCAGCCCAGAACTCTCTGACAATGACGACAAAATGACACTATAGCTCCACACTATAGCTTCACAATCGCTGATTAAGACTAGAAAGGGAGCATACATAATCGTAGTTTTAAAGTTTTTAGGCCTCTGTTAGAGCTGTTAGGAACCCCTCCAGCACATCTTCAACATGAGCCTGCGACTGGGGAAGGTACCCACACTGTGGAAGACGTCATGCATCATCCCCGAGCCCAAGAAGGGGCGCTCCAGTGAACTCAACGACTTCAGGCCGGTGGCATTAACATCACACATCATGAAGACACTGGAGAGACTGACCCTGCGTCGCCTCAGACCACAGACCCAACATGCACTGGGTGTAGAAGATGCTGTCCTCTACCTCCATCACCGGGTCTACTCCCACCTGGATAAGGGTGGTGGCGCTGTGAGAATCATGTTTTTCGATTTCTCCAGCGCCTTCAACATCATAGTACCAACACCAAAGTACCTTTCGAAATACTTAATCCCTGATTTCAAACTCAATTACAGTAGTGGTAATTCAACAACTCTTTTAAGGACTCCAAAGGTTGTCTGGAAATGACCTCTTTCATGGCCCAGAAGCCCAAATCAAAATGCTTCTTGAAAAATGTCCATACATAACCTAGATCTGAGGTGTCTAATCTCCCAGCACATTCTGTCGGTGCCCATTAATCTGGAGTGTCTATCTCAGGTCCAGCAATCATGTTGTCACACTAATCGCTGCTGTCTGATTGTTATTTACAGCCAGTGTTTACAAAATACAGCAAGCTCTAACTGATATGTACTGGGTCCAGGCTACAAGGCTAATGGCACTCATGACCCCTTCCAGGACAAGCCAGGACCCAACGTGATGGTATCTTCCTCAATTTCTGTCTTGATAGGTAATAGAAAAACAATGGTGAATCTGCTAGGTAACAGGAAACACTCAACCGGCTCTACAAATGTATCAAATTTAGTATCTATTCCTCTTCAGCCACAAACTATCACAGAGAAATGTGCAGATAATACCCTCAGCACACTAAACTTAGCTTTATTAAATGTCAGATCTTTAGCAGGAAAGACATTTTTAATCAATGATTTTATCACCAACCACAATCTTGATTTTATGTTTTTAACTGAAACTTGGCTAGACCAAGGTAACAGTGCAGCTGAGCTTGCTGTATTTTGTAAACAAGTAACTCGATGTGTTGTGCCTTTATGAGGCTGGTTACTTGTTTACAAAATACAGCAAGCTCTAACTGATATGTACTGGGTCCAGGCTACAAGGCTAATGGCACTCATGACCCCTTCCAGGACAAGCCAGGACCCAACTTGATGGTATCTTCCTCAATTCCTGTCTTGATAGGTAATAGAAAAACAATGGTGAATCTGCTAAGTAACAGAAAACACTCAACCGGCTCTACAAATTTATCAAATTTAGTATCTATTCCTCGTCAGCCACAAACTATCACAGAGAAATGTGCAGATAATACCCTCAGCACACTTAACTTAGCTTTATTAAATGTCAGATCTTTAGCAGGAAAGACATTTTTAATCAATGATTTTATCACCAACCACAATCTTGATTTTATGTTTTTAACTGAAACTTGGCTAGACCAAGGTAACAGTGCAGCTGTACTTATTGAGTCAACTCCTCCCAACTTCAGCTTTATGAGCGAGGCTAGAGTACATAAGAAAGGAGGTGGAGTAGCCATCTTGTTTAATGACTCCCTCCAATGTAAGCAGATGTGTTATGGAAATTTTGGTTCCTTTGAATATGTGGCTCTTCAGTTGAATTCCTCTTCTCGAGCCATATTTCTAAACATCTACAGGCCACCCAAATACTGTCCAAACTTCTTTGATGACTTTGCTGAACTGTTGTCTACTGTCTGCATTGACTTTGACTGTGTGGCTATTGTTGGTGATTTTAACATCCATGTTGACAACCCTCAGGGCAGAGGGACTAAAGAGCTAGGTTGTGTCCTTGATAACTATGGACTGACTCAGCATGTGACGGAGCCCACACACAACAAGGGGCACACTCTGGACTTAATCATTACCAAAGGTCTGAATATTTCTAAGGTTCAGGTGTCTGATGTTGCGCTCTCTGATCATTCCTGTGTTTTCGTTGAGAGTACTATCTCCATGCACACAAATTCTCAATCAGAGGTTATCTCAAAACGGCACATCACTGAAAACACCAGTGAGATATTTACTCAGGCTTTCTCGTCCACACCTGCCCTCTCTATGGCCTCAGTCAACGAGCTTGTAGATAATTTCAATGTTAAAATTACAAACATTATTGACGCCGTTGCGCCCACTAAGGTGAAAGTGGTCTCTGGTAAGAGAAGATCTCCATGGAGAAACGCCATGCTGGTCAGAATAGAAAAGAGAGAGTGTCGAAAATTTGAACGCAGGTGGCGTTCGACACGGTAGACCACAACATACTACTAGGCCGACTGGAAAATTGGTGGGGAATTTCTGATACAGTGTTAGATTGGTTGGAATCCTACTTAAAGGACAGGGACTATTTTGTGTCTATAGGCAATTACAAATCTGAGCTGACAAAAATGACCTGTGGAGTTCCCCAAGGCTCCATCCTGGGGCCTCTTCTGTTCAACATTTACATGCTCCCACTAACTCAAATTATGGAAAACAACATCATGGATTTGTTACTCTACATGCACAAAGGTCATGTTAACCTGCCTTAAAAAAAATACAATTGTTTATTCGGTCACATAATTTAAACCACATGACTAGCACTGTGGACTGAACAGAATCAAATATTTTGACCATTCTGTCAGATAATTGACCAATTTTTTGGACTAGGATTACGCAAAACTACCAGATTGCTTTTCATGAAACTCGGTGGAGGGGTGTAGCATTGGCCAATTTAGAACCCATTGATTTTTGGCATGCACAGAGCCACGAAATGCATTCAGGGGCGGAGGTCTGTGCTTGAGTTTACAGATGTAGTCACTCAGAAATGTTTCCCTTAATGTATCAACATATTTTGCAGCTAATACTGCACATCGACTTTTCTCTCCACATAGATATGACAGTTTCTGAGGATCAGGGAGATTAATAAATTCAGGATACAATTAATTAATTAATTAATTAAGTTAATTTAATCAAATAAAATCTCACAAATCTTTTATAGATATATATTTTTCACAGTGTAGTAAGAAGTGAGATTCTTTCTCAACATCTCCCGGGTGACAGAGTGATCAAAGCCTGGCCTCCCTGGCTATCCGGTTCTGCCCGTGACGGCTTGTTTCTATGGCCAGGCTGTGTGTACTCAGTCTGTACATTGACAACGTCTTTCGCAGTTTTTTAGTCACAGTAGTCAGGTATTCTGCCACTGTGTAGGCTACTCTTTGTTTAGGGTCAAATAATTTTCTTTTTGTTTCATTCAAGTATTTGATATAATTTTCTTTTTGTTTTGAGGTGATTTGGTTGGGCCAGATTGATTGGTGTTCGTCCACCAAGCCCTGGTGTTAGTGGGCAGAGCTTCAGGACCAGCTGACAGGGAACTCTGATCTTTGTTCAACTCTTGGCACTGAAGGGCTTTGTAGTTTAGGAGTGGGGGCCATTTGATTGGAGATGTCTGTAGAATTTGATGGCTCTCTTTTGAATTTGTATCATTAAATGGTAATGCATTAGGCTACTGGTGTCTGTGAACTAAGTATATTTTTTGCACAATTCTGCATGCAGGGCTTCCAGCAGCAGCTCCCCCCCTCTCTCTAGTGTGTGCGAATCCATCTAATGAACATGACAGCTATTTAAGAAAGCTATTTTTCTCATAGCCTATCCCTCCCCAATCCTCTTTGTCTTCGATAAACGGCAATGGTTAGGAAATGTCCCACATCAAAGTTCCGCCAATTCTGTAAGGCTACCTGCAAATCGGTTAGGCTATAATATAAGATATAATTTACATAAATAGTGGACAAAATTGTTCTCCTTCACAACTGATGAAACTCTGTGAAGATTACACAATGTATTCCCAAATGCAGTTAAAAACTCCTTACAAACATCCCAAAACTTACCTAGGATTAACAGAAAAAATCCGACTCCGATGTCCATCGCAGGTGATAATTTGGATGCATAGATATCCATCTTGGAGGGAAGTTATAAATTATATGAATTTGAAGAGACGTCTGATTGCATCCACACGAAAACCAGTGTAACTACGCCAGAGACCGATAGTATAGACGCTCCATTAATTGTCTTGCGGCACAGAGCGCAAATGATCGAGCCCAGATTCATCAACGTCAAAACCATCTACAGTAGTCTTCAGTGGTGGGGCACAGAGCGCAAACGAAACACGATGAAGCCCAGACTCGTCAACGGTGTAGGACCCAACGTGATGGTATCTTATGGAGTCAAAATGAGGCCAGAAAGCATTGTAAACGTAAGTGAAGTATTGTAAACGTAAGTGAAGTATTGTAAACAAAAACATATGAATTGTAAACGTAAGTGAAGTATTGTAAACGTAAGTGAAGTATTGTAAACGTAAGTGAAGTATTGTAAACAAAAAATATATAAATTATTACTTAATTATTAAAAAATAAAATAAAAATTGCATTTACAATACTTTTTTGCGTTTACAAAACCTTTTCTGCATTAACAAAACTTTTCTGCCTTTACAATACTTTTTCTGCGTTTACAAAACATTTCTTGCGCTGCAAAACATTCTGGCCTCTCTTTGACGTGGGGGCGGGGTTAGATGAGTGGCGTGTCCAGAGAGGAAGAGGCGGAGTTTCGGGATGCCCACCGCCATATGAGCGCTGCTCAACGTTTTTTGGACTTCTTCTATGGTTTTGATTTATATATGGCGGTGGGCATCCCGAAACCCCGCCTCTTCCTCTCTGGACACGCCACTCATCTAACCCCGCCCCCACGTCAAAGAGAGGCCAGAATGTTTTGCAGCGCAAGAAAGTTTTGTAAATGCAGAAAAAGTATTGTAAAGGCAGAAAAGTGTTGTAAACGCAGAAAAGGTTTTGTAAACGCAAAAAAGTATCGTAAATGCAATTTTTATTTTATTTTTTAATAATTAAGTGATTATTTATATATTTTTTGTTTACAATACTTCACTTACGTTTACAATACTTCACTTACATTTACAATTCATATTTTTTTGTTTACAATACCTCACTTACGTTTACAATACTTCACTTACGTTTACAATGCTTTCTGGCCTCATTTTGACTCCATAGTATCTTCCTCAATTCCTGTCTTGATAGGTAATAGAAAAACAATGGTGAATCTGCTAAGTAACAGGAAACACTCAACCGGCTCTACAAATGTATCAAATTTAGTATCTATTCCTTGTCAGCCACAAACTATCACAGAGAAATGTGCAGATAATACCCTCAACACACTAAACTTAGTGTTATTAAATGTCAGATCTTTAGCAGGAAAGACATTTTTAATCAATGATTTTATCACCAACCACAATCTTGATTTTATGTTTTTAACTGAAACTTGGCTAGACCAAGGTAACAGTGCAGCTGAGCTTGCTGTATTTTGTAAACATGTAACTCGATGTGTTGTGCCTTTATGAGGCTGGTTACTTGTTTACAAAATACAGCAAGCTCTAACTGATATGTACTGGGTCCAGGCTACAAGGCTAATGGCACTCATGACCCCTTCCAGGACAAGCCAGGACCCAACGTGATGGTATCTTCCTCAATTCCTGTCTTGATAGGTAATAGAAAAACAATGGTGAATCTGCTAAGTAACAGAAAACACTCAACCGGCTCTACAAATGTATCAAATTTAGTATCTATTCCTCGTCAGCCACAAACTATCACAGAGAAATGTGCAGATAATACCCTCAGCACACTAAACTTAGCTTTATTAAATGTCAGATCTTTAGCAGGAAAGACATTTTTAATCAATGATTTTATCACCAACCACAATCTTGATTTTATGTTTTTAACTGAAACTTGGCTAGACCAAGGTAACAGTGCAGCTGTACTTATTGAGTCAACTCCTCCCAACTTCAGCTTTATGAGCGAGGCTAGAGTACATAAGAAAGGAGGTGGAGTAGCCATCTTGTTTAATGACTCCCTCCAATGTAAGCAGATGTGTTATGGAAATTTTGGTTCCTTTGAATATGTGGCTCTTCAGTTGAATTCCTCTTCTCGAGACATATTTCTAAACATCTACAGGCCACCCAAATACTGTCCAAACTTCTTTGATGACTTTGCTGAACTGTTGTCTACTATCTGCGTGGCTATTGTTGGTGATTTTAACATCCATGTTGACAACCCTCAGGGCAGAGGGACTAAAGAGCTACTGTAGGTTGTGTCCTTGATAACTATGGACTGACTCAGCATGTGACGGAGCCCACACACAACAAGGGGCACACTCTGGACTTAATCATTACCAAAGGTCTGAATATTTCTAAGGTTCAGGTGTCTGATGTTGCGCTCTCTGATCATTCCTGTGTTTTCGTTGAGAGTACTATCTCCATGCACACAAATTCTCAATCAGAGGTTATCTCAAAACGGCACATCACTGAAAACACCAGTGAGATATTTACTCAGGCTTTCTCGTCCACACCTGCCCTCTCTATGGCCTCAGTCAACGAGCTTGTAGATAATTTCAATGTTAAAATTACAAACATTATTGACGCCGTTGCGCCCACTAAGGTGAAAGTGGTCTCTGGTAAGAGAAGATCTCCATGGAGAAACGCCATGCTGGTCAGAATAGAAAAGAGAGAGTGTCGAAAATTTGAACGCAGGTGGTGTTCGACACGGTAGACCACAACATACTACTAGGCCGACTGGAAAATTGGTGGGGAATTTCTGGTACAGTGTTAGATTGGTTTGAATCCTACTTAAAGGACAGGGACTATTTTGTGTCTATAGGCAATTACAAATCTGAGCTGACAAAAATGACCTGTGGAGTTCCCCAAGGCTTCATCCTGGGGCCTCTTCTGTTCAACATTTACATGCTCCCACTAACTCAAATTATGGAAAACAACAAAATATGTTACCATAGCTATGCAGATGACACTTAAATTTATATCACTATATCACCAGGAGACTATAATCCCATACAAGCGCTGAGTAAGTGCATTCAACAAATCAATGATTGGATGTGCCAGAACTTTCTCCAACTAAACAAAAATAAAACTGAAGTAATTGTCTTTGGAGCCAAAGAAGAACGATTAAAAGTCAGTGCTCAACTTCAATCAGTAATGCTAAAAACCACAAACGAAGCCAGAAATCTTGGTGTAGTCATGGACTCAGACCTGAATTTCAACAGCCACATTAAGTCAATTACAAAGTCAGCCTACTATCACCTGAAGAATATATCAAGGATCAAAGGATTTATGTCCCAGAAGGATTTGGAAAAACTTGTCCATGCGTTTATCTTCAGTAGACTCGACTACTGTAACGGCATGTATACAGGTCTCTCTAAAAAATCGATCAGACAGCTGCAGCTGATTCAGAATGCTGCTGCTCGAGTCCTCACTAAGACTAAGAAAGTGGAGCATATCACACCAGTTCTAAGGTCTTTACACTGGCTTCCTGTCTGTCAAAGAATTGACTTTAAAATACTGCTGTTGGTTTATAAAGCACTGAATGGTTTAGGGCCAAAATATATTTCTGATCTGCTCATATGCTATGAACCATCCAGACCCCTCAGGTCGTCTGGCACAGGTCTGCTTTCTGTCCCCAGAGTTAAAACAAAACATGGAGAAGCAGCGTTCAGTTTTTATGCCCCACATAACAAACTTCCAGAAAACTGCAGGTCTGCTGCAACTCTTGGTTCTTTTAAAACAAGCCTGAAGACTTTTCTTTTTGCCACTGCTTTCTAAGAGGAGTTATGTTTATCAGTATAGTGCACTGTAACTTTTATTCCTGTATTATATTTGTCCTGCTTTTTGTGGAGGATGAGGGAGAAAGGGTGAGTTGGATGGGATCTGGGGGGTGAGGGAAGTGGATCCTCACAGGTGGGTGCCAGAGTGAGAGACTCCCCCACTTGGGGGGGTGGAGTGGGTGAATCCTCATAAGCGATTGCCGGTGAGGGGGGGAAGCAGAGTATTTTGGTGTTTTTACTGCACAGGCTTTTTACATCTTTTACAGTAAAGTCACCCACAATCAGAGTTTGAGGCCCAGTCATTAGCTTTCTCTGTAACGTTTTACTTTCTGATTTACTCTCAGTCCTTACCCCGCTGTGTGAAGATGAGATGTGATCCAGGTCATCAGACAGAGATGCAGGGTCCTGCAACAGTGGGGCAAATTTGTTCTCCAGTTGTACACTTGGTTGTCGGGGAGGTTTGTTGCTGGCTCTCCCTTTTGCAGCTGTCCACGGCTGTGTCCTACTAAGGACAGGGGGTGAAGAGGCACTCTGCCTGCATGTTCTTCCCTGGGAAGTGATTTACTCTTAGGTTTGCACCAAGAGAGTTCCAGGGAGGACTACCACTTGTAGATTTATTACCCGGTACACAGCTCTCCTGTGTCTTGGTAGTCTTGTTGGCGCTATTTAGCCGTGTATTAGCATGCTCTTGTCCATTGTTTTGAATCCATGGAAAGGTGGTGTCATTCCCAGTTAGTCCATTGACTTCCACGTTCACTGCAAACCGGTTAATTTTGGTTTCCAGCACTGTAATCTTCTGCAGAAGTTTGCGGAAGTCCTCTGTGGAGAGGGAGGGCATCTTGCTGCAGCGCTCACGTTATTGTGAGGAGGTAATAAAATGTTGAAATATGGCAACAGACTACTATAGCTACAAAAAAATACAGTCCCAGTGTATCCAGGTGCTGCTGCTCATAGTTTCTTACAGAAGAAAGCAAGAATATCAGCAGAAAAATACGAGCGAGGGTGAGAGCAAGCAGCAAAAGCGTCAGAACTGTGCGAAAGCAGGAAGCAAGAATGTGACGGCACATGGGTCAAACTGCATTCTGCCTGGCACAGGCCCACAGAAGGGCAAGTTGCGCTTTCCTACTCATGCATATGCATTCATGGGAGGGTCGAGGGAAAGATGGGTGTGAACGCGCACAAAACGGGGAGGAGATGCGCAAGGAGAGACTGATTAATATCCCGTTGTATGTATGAAAACTGTGTGATAAAGCGCATGTCTGTTTTGCGGTGAAATTTCTCTGCCTTTGAAAAGCAGGTGTAATCCAGTTGCGCATAACCCACCAGCCCACACATAACCATCACCAGCCAAATACAGACACCCCTTCACCTCCAGTCATTTTTTAGACTAGGATTACACAAAAACTATCATATTGTTTTTTATGAAACTTGTAGAGAAACATGGATTTGTTACTCTACATGCACAAAGGTCATGTTAACCTGCCTTAAAAAAATACAATTGTTTATTCGGTCACATAATTTAAACCACATGACTAGCACTGTGGACTGAACAGAATCCAATATTTTGACCATTCTGTCAGATAATTGACCAATTTTTTGGACTAGGATTACGCAAAAACTACCAGACTGCTTTTCATGAAACTCGGTGGAGGGGTGTAGCATGGGCCAATTTAGAACCCATTGATTTTTGGCATGCACAGAGCCACGAAATGCATTCAGGGGCGGAGGTCTGTGCTTGAGTTTAAAGATGTAGTCACTCAGAAATGTTTCCCTTAATGTATCAACATATTTTGCAGCTAATACTGCACATCGACTTTTCTCTCTACATAGATATGACAGTTTCTGAGGATCAGGGAGATGAATAAATTCAGGATACAATTAATTAATTAATTAAGTTAATTTAATCAAATAAAATCTCACAAATCTTTTATAGATATATATTTTTCACTGTGTAGTAAGAAGTGAGATTCTTTCTCAACATCTCCCGGGTGACAGAGTGATCAAAGCCTGGCCTCCCTGGCTATCCGGTTCTGCCCGTGACGGCTTGTTTCTATGGCCAGGCTGTGTGTACTCAGTCTGTACATTGACAACGTCTTTCGCAGTTTTCAGTCACAGTAGTCAGGTATTCTGCCACTGTGTAGGCTACTCTTTGTTTAGGGTCAAATAATTTTCTTTTTGTTTCATTCAAGTATTTGATATAATTTTCTTTTTGTTTTGAGGTGATTTGGTTGGGCCAGATTGATTGGTGTTCGTCCACCAAGCCCTGGTGTTAGTGGGCAGAGCTTCAGGACCAGCTGACAGGGAACTCTGATCTTTGTTCAACTCTTGGCACTGAAGGGCTTTGTAGTTTAGGAGTGGGGGCCATTTGATTGGAGATGTCTGTAGAATTTGATGGCTCTCTTTTGAATTTTTATCATTAAATGGTAATGCATTAGGCTACTGGTGTCTGTGAACTAAGTATATTTTTTGCACAATTCTGCATGCAGGGCTTCCAGCAGCAGCTTCCTCCCTCTCTCTAGTGTGTGCGAATCCATCTAATGAACATGACAGCTATTTAAGAAAGATATTTTTCTCATAGCCTATCCCTCCCCAATCCTCTTTGTCTTCGATAAACGGCAATGGTTAGGAAATGTCCCACATCAAAGTTCCGCCAATTCTGTAAGGCTACCTGCAAATCGGTTAGGCTATAATATAAGATATAATTTACATAAATAGTGGACAAAATTGTTCTCCTTCACAACTGATGAAACTCTGTGAAGATTACACAATGTATTCCCAAATGCAGTTAAAAACTCCTTACAAACATCCCAAAACTTACCTAGGATTAACAGAAAAAATCCGACTCCGATGTCCATCGCAGGTGATAATTTGGATGCATAGATATCCATCTTGGAGGGAAGTTATAAATTATATGAATTTGAAGAGACGTCTGATTGCATCCACACGAAAACCAGTGTAATTACGCCAGAGACCGATAGTATAGACGCCCCAATTAATTGTAAATGATCGAGCCCAGATTCATCAACGTCAAAACCATCTACAGTAGTCTTCAGTGGTGAGGCACAGAGCGCAAACGAAACACAATGAAGCCCAGACTCGTCAACGGTGTAAAATGCTCTACCCAGTGAACATTGCACGGGGCGGATATATATATAACTTTTGCACACAGAATGTTAATTAATTTTGCAAAGAAAGCTATTGCGCTGGATAGCCTACACCTTTTGGAGAGGGCGTGATTGCGCAGCGCTCTCCTGACAAGGCTATAGCTGAAGACTAGTTTTAAAATGCAAACCGTCCTTTTGTGGAATTAGTTGAATTCAATGTCGTCTATGTTAATCCAAAATGTCATATAGCCTCATAAATTCACCCGTGTTTCAGAAATGAATAATCTTGCAGGTTTAAAAGGGAACGTTGTGACCAATTAACTTAAGCTTTTTATTTCAAATGTTATAGGCCTATTGACAGAAATAAAACTGAAAGATATAAAAGGTTTATTATGATAGATTAGCTACAATGACATTAGCCCTTCACGTGGGAACCAGTAGCCCTTCCATGTTGAGAACCAGTCACATTTGAAAATGCATATTCAATCTATTTATCCATTAATCCATTTCTATATCCTTGCCTCGGGTAATTTAATTGACTAATGTGAAACCATGCTGAGTAGGCTAATGCTTATACAACCATCCATTTGCACCAAGAGACTGTCATTTCTACCCCCACTAACACCTGTGGATGACATGAGCACGTGCTGTACGGTCGATGAGTACGTGTTGTAACCCTAGTTCCATGTGCTTATGAGAAGACTTCATTAGGCTCCTGGATGTCCAGTTTCATCAGCTAAAGATCGATTGTCCACCCCTCTGACTGACTAGATGCCTGTCTTATCAGTCTGTGTTGGCAGCTCAAGCATCTCAATGCTGATCACTCCCCTCTCTTGTTGTCCACCGGCCCTGGTGGCGCATGAAATCGAGATTGTGACGTGTGCGGGGAGTTACACGCTATGCCAAGGTGCCAGGTAGAACCACAGGTGACACGTCAACTGCGGCTTATCCCGCCCCCCCCCCCATTCTCTGTTAGAGAGAATGGTTCATTGTGTGACTATTGTCGCTAAGCACTCACCACTGACTGTTATACCGTTGTGCAAGAGTCTTCTTTCACTGTCGGGAAATTTCTCTGACCATGTCATGTGTGCCTGCTCATGACGCGGTGGACAAACAGGCCAGTCAGTAGTGAAGAGAGCGGGGGTCGCCCGCCCCGGGCCCACAATCCTAAGTGACCCACTTTGGGCCCAAGACAGAACATGCATTTTTGTTGTATAGTTGAATATTTTGAATTTAGTTTGTTTAAAAAGTTATAATAAAATAAAAAATAAAAATGTTTGTTTTGTCGTTGACACCCCTAGGGGTCCCGCCCATCTGAGACGCTCGTGAGCAGTGAGCCAGTGACCAAGTGCAGTGCTGCGATGTTAGACTTGAGCTGTAGCTGTAGTAGGCTAGACTAGCGATAGTAGTAGCCCTATTCTGTGTATAAAATGTTGAAAAGAAAAGCAAAAATTACACTTCAGGTGCACTGAAGCGTAAAGAGGAAATGCAAAGGAAAAATCTGGTGGCCTCCTGTGTTCCCCTGACAATTTTATTTTCCACTACTCAACAGATAGCATTAGCCAAGCAACCGAAGGGATGTTAGCAAGGACATGGAGAACGCGGCAGCTAGCAACTGAGTGCTACAGGTACCGTAGGCCTAGCTATGAAAACAATGCAGAGTTGGATGAGATAAATGATGAAGACACAGATGATGAAAATATTGTTGATGAGCCAATGGATGAAAACATCATTGGTAAGTTGTTTAATATTCCTTATTTATGGATCAACATGGTGCATTCAATTATTTATACTCAAGAATACCTAGAGTGTGCGGCTTTCTTTCTTTCTTTTAGTTATCCCACCGTTAGTCGGCACCTCGCCTAGAGAGGGTGTGCTCCAGCTTTCTCCCTAGGAAGAACTTTCTGACTGAGGTTGAGCCAATTATGGGTAAAATCCGTGGTGCCGACCATGGTGCTGAAATAACAGCAGATGTCTTCCTTAAATATCAGCAGGCCACCATTTATTGATAAATCCATGGCACTGTCCATGGTGCTGAACTAGAACACCTAATATGCACAACTCCAGTAGGCTACTTCCTGAAATTAGACAAGCTTCTCTATTTCTGTTAGCGTTAGGAGATGGTGGAGGTAGGACCCAGAATACAGACAGCAGGCAGCGTTGGATTAAAAAAAACAGGGGTTTATTCTCAAAAAAGGGCTAAAGAATAAACAGGAACAAATGGGGCAGCACACACTAACATAGGCAATGAAATGACAGAGAACAAAGGAAACAGGAGGGCATATATACTCTGGGATAATAATCAAGGAACAACGTACAGGTGTGCAACAAGACATAACCAGACAGGTGCAGACATTCACCAAGACAAGGACATGGAGGGATCCCAACAAGACACCAACACAAGGACAGAGGAACTAGGACACAAGGGAACAGGGAACGAGGCTGGGACTGGGAATGGGAGTGGGCAGTAAACAAGGGGAAACTAGAGGGAGGAGCTAGAGGGCCAGGAGTGGAGAGGGACTGGAGTGACGTGGGACTAGTGAGGGACAGGTGTCTAGAGCTGGGGCTGGGAGGACACAAACCAACATAGAAGACAAGACAATGAACACACAAGCCCATACACACAAGGAGGCAGAACGAAACCTGGTGACAAGTGATCAAAGTGCAAAAGACTCTAGGGGTAGTGCAGGGGCAGTCACTGGGAGGGGAGGTGCTCAGGGTCCAGGAGGGTCCAGGGGGCACAGGAGCTGAGGGTCAGGAGTCCAGGCCAGGAACAGGGGGTGAGCAGGGCGAGCCAGGCGTCTGGGGCAGGGGCGTGGGTCTGGACCGGGAGCAAGGGGCGAGTAGAATTAACCAGGGGTCCGGGGCAGGGGTGAGGGTCTGGACCGGGAGTGAGCAGAGTGGACCAGAGGTCCGGGTCAGGGGTGAGCAGGGCGAGCCAGGGGTCTGGGGCAGGGGCGAGGGTCCAGACTGGGAGCAGGGGGTGAGCTGGGGCGGACCCGGCCCGAACCATAACAATTTCCTGTCCTACACTATTGGATGAAGTGATTAATCAGGTGTGCCTGACTGCAGCACAATGATCAGGCACACCTGAATTCATTTCATCCAATAGTGTAAGACAGGAAATAGAGAAGCATGTCTAATTTCAGGAAGTAATGGAGTTGTGCATATAGCCCATTGTAATCTGCATTTCTTTCCATTCCGTCTATGTAAATTTCCCCTGGGATCTGTCTTGCATGTCCATACAGCTTATAGGGGCCCACTATGAGGTTCCCGCCCCCGCTGCAATGAACCATTAGCTCCGCCCATGAGGCCAGTGTTCCACTTCCACTGTTGTCCCTGATTCACTGCACCCCAGGTGCTCGTCAAAGCAATTGGCTTCGGTTCCAGGCGTACCTCCGATGAGTACCAAGCCAACTCAATCTTTGATTCTCTTCCCGCTGTGTACCTACTGTACACTGGGGAGGGCAGCACCGTTTTCCTCTTCTCATGAGAGAGGGAACGGCCTCCCCCTCGGTGGCAGGGCCGGGGTTGTGTGTTCCCTCTGTGTGAGGATGTGGTGTCTCTGTCCGCCTGATGGCATCAGCCCACAGTGTTGACTTTCAATCACATGCGCAGCCGTTTTGCTCACTGTGCATGCCAGGATCCCTCCGAAACAGGGTTACTTGGTTAGCGCGATAACTTCAGGTTCAAGCCTGGTTTATCAGTATCACAAAGGTGGATCACTTTTCTCCGTGCTAGATCGCCATAGTAACTTATGCTGCCAGGTTCCAGATTACGGATCAAAACTGTATGAAGCACTGCCCGCTGACTGATCAATTAACTTGGGAAAATGGCATTGGACGTTAAGATCCCATATGGAGTTTCAGTTAAGTCCCATGGAACTTCAGTGTACGAATTAAAGAATGTCAGTGTGCAAATAGTGAGAGGTTCTTTTAAACAATAGTGAGAGGTTCTTTTACAGAGCTACAATCCCCTCTTTGGCTTTCCTTGATATAAAAAGATATAGCCTACAGACAGGGCTGAAAATTAACACCCGCCAACCGCCAAATGCGGGTAAAAACATTTGGCGACTAAATCTCGGAAAGCTATCTGCCACATTGGCAGGTAAATGTTTGTACCAAAATAGTAATGTAATAAATGATGCGCAGGATGTCGCCATATAGCTATTTGACGGTAGCTAGTAGCCAGGCCCCCAGGATTCGAAATCTGAAGTGAAGCCCTATTGAACCGTGCCATCTTTGAAAAGAACGCGTCACTGATACCTTTGACATGTGCAGTCAAAGGTATCAATGACGCGCTCTTGTAGTCCACAAACAGATTGCGTTCATGTGAAATGCAAACGCGCGTTCATGACTCTCCCCGCTCTGAGTTAGCAATGAAAAGCGGCTTGCTTATTAATCTACTTTCGTCAAATATATCCGTTGGAAAACATTTTTTTATCCAGGCATCTTAGTTTTAACAGTATAATTGTGACTGAACATGTTTTGTTTGCTAATAGGTGGTATTCTGTTTTGAGCTCGGCGGGTTAGCCGCGAACTTCATGCCGCAGCGAGAGATCCCATCCCGACAGCTGTTCAACTCGCCTGGGACCAGGTCCCCTGGAGCTATTTTGCCTGGCTGCCCGATTCATTGAGCAAATGGGACTGCAGAACATATAGATCTGATGAACCCTGTACGCAATGTGCATATTGTATGTTGAAACACTAATGGAACATAGAGGTAGCCTACATGGCACATAACCAGCCCATACCAGTTAGATACCAAAGTAGCCTACTGCATAAACAGTAGCATAGAGCCTTCTGGGGCCAATGAATGGCTGAAATAATGAATAAATGAATTAAGGTGAGGGTGATCTAATATAGTCAGCTATTTCAATAGAAAACCTTGAAACATGCCACAGGTGTAAGCATGTTGGTACTCAGTGTGATTAATACAGTGTACATTTGTACAGAGGCAACCTTTGACGCCAGTATTGATGATATCCTGGCCTTGGAGTCCCAGAACAACAAGACATCATTAAGGATTGACTGGAGCTGGAATTTCTAGGTGTTCAATAACATGGTGAAACTCAAAAAGGAATACAACCAGACTAGATAAATCATTTGTATTAAAAAATATTTTACTGAAATCCATACTGAAGAATAAATGCCTTTTCCAAACTCTCTTTGTTAATTTAGAACATACATAAGTGTGACAGCAGGAGATAGAATAGGAGCATTCAATCAGACTGTCTCTGTAGATGCAGCTCGTGCTTCAGAAATCTTTCAGCGGGTTCTGATCTTCTAAGCGCTGTAGTTGGTACATAGAAGATCTGAGGTACAGAAGGTCACTAGCATCTCAATGTCAGCACACCCGGAGCAGGGGGATGATAATTCACTTTAATTGCCTTGAGTAATCCATTTCGCCTTCAGTACCAGGCCAGCTACAGTCATCCATGTTAGCATTACTAAGCATCCACAGCATGTGTGAACAGCAAGGGACTGTAATTCAGTCTGGCTGGTAGTAGGGCTGTCAAAAAAAATTGGAGTTCGAAAAAACTAAAAAAGTTTGAACCTAAATTTGAGAGTTTGAATATTATAATAATAATAAATAATATTATTTATAAAAAATTATGCAGCGATTTACATTAATAACAGAACATTTATAGGCTACAATTTATTTACGGGCAATAATCCAGACCCAGCACTTTATCGAAAGATGAAAGTTAACACCTCAGCGAGGGGTAACAGTGTTCACAGTACAATAATACAGTCAAGGGTTATTTTATTAGGCTATTATATTCATGAAAAATCTTCTTTTTTTTATGTATAAATTAGAATATCGTTCGAACTCTACTAAATTAATTTGAATATATTCGAACTCAATTTCATGGCACATTTGACAGCCCTAGCTGGTAGTATGAAGAACATACATAAATCTAATTTCCCAGTTTGATTAGCAATTGCCCATACCAACCAGGCTTGTTCTGCCTGACTGATTTAAGAATGTTATTTGTTTACAGTGATATGGCCAGGATTAGACATGAACAAAAATCATTGATAATTGATTGGAAAAAGACCAGCAGTCACATACAGGTACACTACAAATAAGCACACCTTACCAGTTAATGCATTACAGTTACACTTTACGCAAACTATAGCCTTCTATTATGCCACATTGCACCGTTTTCATTGCTATTGTAGACATTTTTATTACTATTATGCTGTTTTATAATTCTTTATTGTCATTATCCTGTGGTGTTATTAGTGTTATTGCAGAATGTTCTCTTGTATATTTATTATTATTATTATTATTATTATTATTTAGTAGTAGTAGTAGTGTGATTGCAGAATGCAAATCACACTATAGTTCTCTTGCATACTTATTATTCCTGTCACACTTTTTTGGCACCTACTTTCACAACGTTTAATCTAGAAACACGGTTTAAACTGTTTAATTTAGCTTCATGCTTCTTTATGCTGACTTTTTATGTTGATATCACCTATAGTTTTTAAGATATTTAACTTTTATTGCCACTTTTTGTCCATTAGAAATGGATGGTGGAATGTGTGGAATGTTCAGTTGCTAGAGTTATGAGAGCTGTTGATTTTAAAATATCCACAATTGCTGCCACTCCAATTTTCACAGCTCATACACATGACACCGAAATGTTTCACTGCTCATAGACATATATGAGAGTGAAATGTTCACACGATGTTCAATATTCATGTGCTGATTTGTATAATCTATATATAAGATGTGTAGTTTTAGAGGTATGACCATTTGTTTGACGAACATGCTCCCCATCCAAATGAATGGTGCTCCACTCTAGCTTTTAACCTTTTCATTTTGAATTCATACCCTTTTTTTTCTCTTTTTTTTTTTAACTTGTCGCCACACTTATAGTTTTTAAGATAAACTGACATGTTATACATCAAAATGTTTGGCCTGTTCCCATGATTCTTTATATCTAAACGTCTGTGATAGAGCTAGCTGTCTGATGCCGGCCATGCCTCCTATTGAAGTGAATGATGGGATGTTCAGAGTGTCAGGATTTTAATTAGCTGACAGGATTTGAATTTGGTGACACACACAAGATTCTTAAAGGTACTTCCTTCCTTCCTTCTTTCCTTCCTTTCTTCCTTCCTTCCTAACTACATTCCTTCCTCCCTACCTTCCTTCCTTCTTTCCGTACTACCTAACTTTTTTTCCTACCTTCCTTCCTTGCTACCTATCTACACTCCTTCCTCCCTTCCTTCATACCTTCCTTCCTACCTGTCTACCTACATTCCTTCCTACCTGCCTACTTACATTCCTTCCTTCCTTCTTACCTCAGTTTAAGATGGCTGCCACTCTGTTACGGCCCCTCTCAGGCTGTTATGTTTAGGAGTGTAAAGGGAGAGGGGCAACCGCAACAAGCGGTGCCTGCGTGTGGCTAAGTATGGGTAATGTAAAGCAGACTAATGGAAGCAGTGGCTAAAACAAACAACACAACTAATAACCAAAAAGGTAGACGGACAACCAAGGAACAATAACCTTGTTAGGTTTATTGTGGTACCAAAAAGGTGATACTGTAAGAGACGGGTAACAAGACAACACTAGGGCTGCGAGCAGCAGTGAGCGGGCCCTCGCACCCCACGCGTGTCGGGGTGTGGCGCCGTTAAAGGGTGTGCTATTTCGGTGTGCAATACTGAGAGAAACTTCCTGTCACCAGTAGGTGGCGCTCTAAGCGTGACTCAATACCGAAGCATAGATGTGTTCAGGACGGTACCTTGATGAAGCGTGAGAAATGTTGTGTAAATCGGAAAATGTATGTAGGACTTATGATTACTTCCTGCTTGACCTGTAGGCGGTGCTATAAGTATGACTCAATGCTGACGCACAGATGTGTTCAGGATACGACCTTCATCAAGCATGAGCAATTTGGAGTAAATCGGATAACGTATGTAGGAGTTATGAGTACTTCCTCTTTCACCAGTAGGTGGCGCTGTAAGTGTGACTCAATACTGACGCATAGATGTGTTCAGAATGCGACCTTCATGAATCGTTAGCAATTTGGTGCAAATCGGACAATATATGTAGGAGTTATGAGGACTTCCTGTTTCACCAATAGGTGGCGCTATAAGTATGACGCAATACTGACACATAGATGTGTTCAGGACAGAACCGTCATGAAGCGTGAGATATATGGGACAAATCGGATAATGTATGGAGGAGTTATGAGGACTTCCTGTTTCACCAATAGGTGGCGCTATAAGTATGAAGCAATACTGACACATAGATGTGTTCAAGACAGAACCGTCATGAAGCGTGAGATATATCGGACAAATCGGATAATGTGTGGAGGAGTTATGAGGACTTCCTGTTTCACCAATAGGTGGCGCTATAAGTATGACGCAATACTGACACATGGATGTGTTCAGGACAGAACCGTCATGAAGCGTGAGATATATCGGACAAATTGGATAATGTATGGAGGAGTTATGAGGACTTCCTGTTTCACCAATAGGTGGCGCTATAAGTATGACGCAATACTGACACATAGATGTGTTCACGACAGAACCGTCATGAAGCGTGAGATATATCGGACAAATTGGATAATGTATGGATGAGTTATGAGGACTTCCTGTTTCACCAATAGGTGGCGCTATAAGTATGACGCAATACTGAAACATAGATGTGTTCAGGACAGAACCGTCATGAAGCGTGAGATATATCGGACAAATTGGATAATGTGTGGAGGAGTTATGAGGACTTCCTGTTTCACCAATAGGTGGCGCTATAAGTATGATGCAATACTGACACATAGATGTGTTCAGGACAGAACCGTCATGAAGCGTGAGATATATCGGACAAATTGGATAATGTATGGATGAGTTATGAGGACTTCCTGTTTCACCAATAGGTGGCGCTATAAGTATGACGCAATACTGACACATAGATGTGTTCAGGACAGAACCGTCATGAAGCGTGAGATATATCGGACAAATTGGATAATGTATGGAGGAGTTATGAGGACTTCGTGTTTTATGGCGAAATGTCAAAGTTTGGCGGGGCGCCACGGCAAGGGTGTTTGGTGAAAACTCAATTTTTTTGATAACTTTTGATCACAAAGGCCTTAAGATGAAGCTGACCCGATATGAAGTTGATCGGATGAAATCTGTAGGAGGAGTTCGTCGAAGTACGAGGCATGGAAATGGTCAAAACAAGGACAAAATGGCACATTAAAAGCAAAATGGCGGCCTTACTGTTGCATGTTGGGTATAGCTCCAAGAGACATTTTAGTGCGTCTCGATGAACTACATATGCCCTCCGAATTTCATTCGCCTACATCAAACTGAAAGGTGGGGCTCGCCATTTTAGATTTTCCAGGGGGCGCTCTTGAGCCGTTTTGCCACGCCCATTTCCGTCACCCATGAATTATCAAATTTTTCACCGGGACTGACGTATCTGCAAAGTTTCATCCGTTTTCATCGATGTTCAGGCCGCCTAATAGGCATTTGTTTGGAGTAAAGGAGAAGGAGAAGGAGAAGGAGAAGGAGAAGAATAACTAGGGCTGCGAGCAGCAGTGAGCGGGCCCTCGCACCCCATGCGTGTCGGGGTGCTGCGCCGTTAAAGGCTGTGCTATTTCGGTGTGCAGTACTGAGAGAAACTTCCTGCCACCAGTAGGTGGCGCTCTAGGCGTGACTCAATACCGAAGCATAGATGTGTTCAGGACGGTACCTTGATGAAGCGTGAGAAATGTTGAGTAAATCGGATAACGTATGTAGGAGTTATGAGGACTTCCTGTTTCACCAGTAGGTGGCGCTGTAAGTGTGACTCAATACCGACACATAGATGGGTTCAGAAGGCCACCTTCATGAAGCGTCAGCAATTTGGTGCAAATCGGATGATGTATGCAGGAGTTATGAGGACTTCCTGTTTCACCAATAGGTGGCGCTATTCGTATGACGCAATACTGACACATAGATGTGTTCAGGACAGAACCGTCATGAAGCGTGAGCTATATCGGACAAATTGGATAATGTATGGAGGAGTTATGAGGACTTCCTGTTTCACCAATAGGTGGCGCTATAAGTATGACGCCATACTGAAACATAGATGTGTTCAGGACAGAACCGTCATGAAGCGTGAGATATATCGGACAAATTGGATAATGTATGGAGGAGTTATGAGGACTTCCTGTTTCACCAATAGGTGGCGCTATAAGTATGACGCAATACTGACACATAGATGTGTTCAGGACAGAACCGTCATGAAGCGTGAGATATATCGGACAAATTGGATAATGTATGGAGGAGTTATGAGGACTTCCTGTTTCACCAATAGGTGGCGCTATAAGTATGACGCAATACTGACACATAGATGTGTTCAGGACAGAACCGTCATGAAGCGTGAGATATATCGGACAAATTGGATAATGTATGGAGGAGTTATGAGGACTTCGTGTTTTATGGCGAAATGTCAAACTTTGGCGGGGCGCCACGGCAAGGGTGTTTGGTGAAAACTCAATTTTTTTGATAACTTTTGATCACAAAGGTCTTAAGATGAAGCTGACCCGATATGAAGTTGATCGGATGAAATCTGTAGGAGGAGTTCGTCGAAGTACGAGGCATGGAAATGGTCAAAACAAGGACAAAATGGCACATTAAGAGCAAAATGGCGGACTTCCTGTTGCATGTTGGGTATAGCTCCAAGAGACATTTAAGTGTGGCTCGATGAAATACATATGCCCTCCGAATTTCGTTCGCCTACATCAAACTGAAAGGTGGGGCTCGCCATTTGAAACTTTCCAGGGGGCGCTCTTGAGCCGTTTTGCCACGCCCATTTCCGTCACCCATGAATTATCAAATTTTTCACCGGGACTGACGTATCTGCAAAGTTTCATCCGTTTTCATCGATGTTCAGGCCGCCTAAAAGGCATTTGTTTGGAGTAAAGAAGAAGAAGAAGAAGAACAAGAAGGTAGAATAATAATCCTTCGAAATACAATAGGGCCTCGCACCGCCAGTGCTCGGGCCCTAACTAGTGCTGCGAGCAGCAGTGAGCGGGCCCTCGCACCCCACGCGGGTCGGGGTGTGGCGCCGTTAGTGGGTGTGCTATTTCGGTGTCCAGTACTGACAGAAACTTCCTGTCACCAGTAGGTGGCGCTCTAAGCGTGACTCAATACCGAGGCATAGATGTGTTCAGGACAGTACCTTGATGAAGCGTGAGAAATGTTGTGTAAATCGGACAAAGTATGTAGGAGTTATGAGGACTTCCTGTAAGCAGTAGGTGGCGCTGTAGGTATGACGCAATACTGACCTACAGATGTGTTCAAGATGCGACCTTCATCAAGCATGAGCAATTTGGAGTAAATCGGATAATGTATGTAGGAGTTATGAGTACTTCCTGTTTCACCAGTAGGTGGCGCTGTAAGTGTAACTCAATACCGATGCATAGATGTGTTCAGAAGGTGACCTTCATGAAGCGTCAGCAATTTGGTGCAAATCGGATGATGTATGCAGGAGTTATGAGGACTTCCTGTTTCACCAATAGGTGGCGCTATAAGTATGAAGCAATACTGACACATAGATGTGTTCAGGACAGAACCGTCATGAAGCGTGAGATAAATTGGACAAATCGGATAATGTATGGAGGAGTTATGAGGAATTCCTGTTTCACCAATAGGTGGCGCTATAAGTATGACGCAATACTAACACATAGATGTGTTCAGGACAGGACCGTCATGAAGCGTGAGATATATCGGACAAATTGGATAATGTATGGATGAGTTATGAGGACTTCCTGTTTCACCAATAGGTGGCGCTATAAGTATGACGCAATACTGACACATAGATGTGTTCAGGACAGGACCGTCATGAAGCGTGAGATATATCGGACAAATTGGATAATGTATGGATGAGTTATGAGGACTTCCTGTTTCACCAATAGGTGGCGCTATAAGTATGACGCAATACTGACACATAGATGTGTTCAGGACAGGACCGTCATGAAGCGTGAGATATATCGGACAAATTGGATAATGTATGGAGGAGTTATGAGGACTTCGTGTTTTATGGCGAAATGTCAAACTTTAGCGGGGCGCCACGGCAAGGGTGTGTGGTGAAAACTCAATTTTTTTGATAACTTTTGATCACAAAGGTCTTAAGATGAAGCCGACCCGATATGAAGTTGATCGGATGAAATCTCTAGGAGGAGTTCGTCGAAGTACGAGGCATGGAAATGGTCAAAACAAGGACAAAATGGCACATTAAAAGCAAAATGGCGGACTTCCTGTTGCATGTTGGGTATAGCTCCAAGAGACATTTTAGTGTGGCTCGATGAAATACATATGCCCACCGAATTTCGTTCGCCTACATCAAACTGAAAGGTGGGGCTCGCCATTTTAAACTTTCCAGGGGGCGCTCTTGAGCCGTTTTGCCACGCCCATTTCCGTCACCCATGAAATATCCGATTTACACCGGGACTGATGTATCTGCAAAGTTTCATCCGTTTTCATCGATGTTTAGGCCGCCAAAAAGGCATTTGTTTGGGGAGAAGAAGAAGGTAGAATAATAACTAGGGCTGCGAGCAGCATTGAGCGGGCCCTCGCACTCCACGCGTGTCGGGGTGCGGGGCCGTTAAAGGGTGTGCTATGTCGGTGTCCAGTACTGAGAGAAACTTCCTGTCACCAGTAGGTGGCGCTCTAAGCGTGACTCAATACCGACGCATAGTTGTGTTCAGGACGGTACCTTGATGAAGCATGAGAAATGTTGTGTAAATTGGACAAAGTATGTAGGAGTTATGAGGACTTCCTGTAAGCAGTAGGTGGCGCTGTAGGTATGACGCAATACTGACCTACAGATGTGTTCAAGATGCGACCTTCATCAAGCATGAGCAATTTGGAGTAAATCGGATAATGTATGTAGGAGTTATGAGTACTTCCTGTTTCACCAGTAGGTGGCGCTGTAAGTGTAACTCAATACCGACGCATAGATGTGTTCAGAAGGTGACCTTCATGAAGCGTCAGCAATTTGGTGCAAATCGGATGATGTATGCAGGAGTTATGAGGACTTCCTGTTTCACCAATAGGTGGCGCTATAAGAATGAAGCAATACTGACACATAGATGTGTTCAGGACAGAACCGTCATGAAGCGTGAGATAAATCGGACAAATCGGATAATGTATGGAGGAGTTATGAGGACTTCCTGTTTCACCAATAGGTGGCGCTATAAGTATGACGCAATACTAACACATAGATGTGTTCAGGACAGGACCGTCATGAAGCGTGAGATATATCGGACAAATTGGATAATGTATGGATGAGTTATGAGGACTTCCTGTTTCACCAATAGGTGGCGCTATAAGTATGACGCAATACTGACACATAGATGTGTTCAGGACAGGACAGTCATGAAGCGTGAGATATATCGGACAAATTGGATAATGTATGGAGGAGTTATGAGGACTTCGTGTTTTATGGCGAAATATCAAACTTTAGCGGGGCGCCACGGCAAGGGTGTGTGGTGAAAACTCAATTTTTTTGATAACTTTTGATCACAAAGGTCTTAAGATGAAGCCGACCCGATATGAAGTTGATCGGATGAAATCTCTAGGAGGAGTTCGTCGAAGTACGAGGCATGGAAATGGTCAAAACAAGGACAAAATGGCACATTAAAAGCAAAATGGCGGACTTCCTGTTGCATGTTGGGTATAGCTCCAAGAGACATTTTAGTGTGGCTCGATGAAATACATATGCCCACCGAATTTCGTTCGCCTACATCAAACTGAAAGGTGGGGCTCGCCATTTTAAACTTTCCAGGGGGCGCTCTTGAGCCGTTTTGCCACGCCCATTTCCGTCACCCATGAAATATCCGATTTACACCGGGACTGATGTATCTGCAAAGTTTCATCCGTTTTCATCGATGTTTAGGCCGCCAAAAAGGCATTTGTTTGGGGAGAAGAAGGAGAAGGAGAAGGAGAAGAAGGAGAACTAGGGCTGCGAGCAGCATTGAGCGGGCCCTCGCACCCCACGCGTGTCGGGGTGCGGCGCCGTTAAAGGCTGTGCTATTTCGGTGTCCAGTACTGAGAGAAACTTCCTGTCACCAGTAGGTGGCGCTCTAAGCGTGACTCAATACCGATGCATAGATGTGTTCAGGACAGTACCTTAATGAAGCATGAGAAATGTTGAGTAAATCCGATAATGTATGTAGGAGTTATGATGACTTCCTGCTTGACCTGTAGGCGGCGCTATAAGTATGACTCAATACTGACCTAGAGATGTGTTCAGGACGTGACCTTCATCAACCCAGAGCAATTTGGCGTAAATCGGATAACATATGTAGGCGTTATGAGAACTTCCTGTTTCACCAGTAGGTGGCGCTGTAAGTGTGACTCAATACGGATGCATAGATGTGTTCAGAAGGTGACCTTCATGAAGCGTCAGCAATTTGGTGCAAATGGGATGATGTATGCAGGAGTTATGAGGACTTCCTGTTTCACCAATAGATGGCGCTATAAGTATGACGCAATACTGACACATAGATGTGTTCAGGACAGAACCGTCATGAAGCGTGAGATATATCGGACAAATTGGATAATGTATGCAGGAGTTATGAGGACTTCCTGTTTCACCAATAGGTGGCGCTATAAGTATGACGCAATACTGACCCATAGATGTGTTCAGGACAGAACCGTCATGAAGCGTGAGATATATCGGACAAATTGGATAATGTATGCAGGAGTTATGAGGACTTCCTGTTTCACCAATAGGTGGCGCTATAAGTATGACGCAATACTGACACATAGATGTGTTCAGGACAGAACCGTCATGAAGCGTGAGATATATCGGACAAATTGGATAATGTATGCAGGAGTTATGAGGACTTCCTGTTTCACCAATAGGTGGCGCTATAAGTATGACGCAATACTGACACATAGATGTGTTCAGGACAGAACCGTCATGAAGCGTGAGATATATCAGACAAATTGGATAATGTATGCAGGAGTTATGAGGACTTCCTGTTTCACCAATAGGTGGCGCTATAAGTATGACGCAATACTGACACATAGATGTGTTCAGGACAGAACCCTCATGAAGCGTGAGATATATCGGACAAATCGGATAATGTATGGAGGAGTTATGAGGACATCGTGTTTTATGGCGAAATGTCAAACTTTGGCGGGGCGCCACGGCAAGGGTGTTTGGTGAAAACTCAATTTTTTTGATAACTTTTGATCACAAAGGTCTTAAGATGAAGCTGACCGAGTATGAAGTTGATCGGATGAAATCTCTAGGAGGAGTTCGTTGAAGTACGAGGCATGGAAATGGTCAAAACAAGGACAAAATGGCACATTAAAAGCAAAATGGCGGACTTCCTGTTGCATGTTGGGTATAGCTCCAAGAGACATTTTAGTGTGTCTCGATGAACTACATAAGCCCACCGAATTTCGTTCGCCTACATCAAACTGAAAGGTGGGGCTCGCCATTTTAAATTTTCCAGGGGGCGCTCTTGAGCCGTTTTGCCACGCCCATTTCCGTCACCCATGAATTATCAAATTTTTCACCGGGACTGACGTATCTGCAAAGTTTCATCCGTTTTCATCGATGTTCAGGCCGCCTAAAAGGCATTTGTTTGGAGTAAAGGAGAAGAAGAAGGAGAAGAAGGAGAAGAATAATAATAACTAGGGCTGCGAGCAGCAGTGAGCGGGCCCTCGCACCCCACGCGTGTCGGGGTGCTGCGCCGTAAAAGGCTGTGCTATTTCGGTGTGCAGTACTGAGAGAAACTTCCTGTCACCAGTAGGTGGCGCTCTAGGCGTGACTCAATACCGAAGCATAGATGTGTTCAGGACGGTACCTTGATGAAGCGTGAGAAATGTTGAGTAAATCGGATAACGTATGTAGGAGTTATGAGGACTTCCTGTTTCACCAGTAGGTGGCGCTGTAAGTGTGACTCAATACCGACACATAGATGGGTTCAGAAGGCGACCTTCATGAAGCGTCAGCAATTTGGTGCGAATCGGATGATTGTATGCAGGAGTTATGAGGACTTCCTGTTTCACCAATAGGTGGCGCTATATGTATGACGCAATACTGACACATAGATGTGTTCAGGACAGAACCGTCATGAAGCGTGAGATAAATAGGACAAATCGGATAATGTATGGAGGAGTTATGAGGACTTCCTGTTTCACCAATAGGTGGCGCTATAAGTATGACGCAATACTGACAGATAGATGTGTTCAGGACAGAACCGTCATGAAGCGTGAGATATATCGGACAAATCGGATAATGTATGGAGGAGTTATGAGGACTTCCTGTTTCACCAATAGGTGGCGCTATAAGTATGACGCAATACTGACAGATAGATGTGTTCAGGACAGAACCGTCATGAAGCGTGAGATATATCGGACAAATCGGATAATGTATGGAGGAGTTATGAGGACGTACTGTTTCACCAATAGGTGGCGCTATAAGTATGACGCAATACTGACACATAGATGTGTTCAGGACAGAACCGTCATGAAGCGTGAGATATATCGGACAAATCGGATAATGTATGGAGGAGTTATGAGGACTTCCTGTTTCACCAATAGGTGGCGCTATAAGTATGACGCAATACTGACACATAGATGTGTTCAGGACAGAACCGTCATGAAGCGTGAGATATATCGGACAAATCGGATAATGTATGGAGGAGTTATGAGGACTTCCTGTTTCACCAATAGGTGGCGCTATAAGTATGACGCAATACTGACACATAGATGTGTTCAGGACAGAACCTTCATGAAGCGTGAGATATATCGGACGAATTGGATAATGTATGTAGGAGTTATGAGGACTTCCTGTTTCACCAATAGGTGGCGCTATAAGTATGACGCAATACTGACACATAGATGTGTTCAGGACAGAACCGTCATGAAGCGTGAGATATATCGGACAAATTGGATAATGTATGTAGGAGTTATGAGGACTTCGTGTTTTATGGCGAAATGTCAAACTTTGGCGGGGCGCCACGGCAAGGGTGTTTGGTGAAAACTCAATTTTTTTGATAACTTTTGATCACAAAGGTCTTAAGATGAAGCTGATCCGATATGAAGTTGATCGGATGAAATCTGTAGGAGGAGTTCGTCGAAGTACGAGGCATGGAAATGGTCAAAACAAGGACAAAATGGCACATTAAGAGCAAAATGGCGGACTTCCTGTTGCATGTTGGGTATAGCTCCAAGAGACATTTAAGTGTGGCTCGATGAAATACATATGCCCACCGAATTTCGTTCGCCTACATCAAACTGAAAGGTGGGGCTCGCCATTTTAAACTTTCCAGGGGGCGCTCTTGAGCCGTTTTGCCACGCCCATTTCCGTCACCAATGATATATCCGATTTTCACCGGGACTGATGTATCTGCAAAGTTTCATCCGTTTTCATTGATGTTTAGGCCGCCAAAAAGGCATTTGTTTCGGAAGAAGAAGGAGAAGAAGGAGAATAAGGAGAATAATAATAATCCTTCGAGTTTCAATAGGGCCTCGCACCGCCAGTGCTCGGGCCCTAACTAGGGCTGCGAGCAGCAGTGAGCGGGCCATCGCACCCCATGCGTGTCGGGGTGCTGCGCCGTTAAAGGCTGTGCTATTTCGGTGTGCAGTACTGAGAGAAACTTCCTGTCACCAGTAGGTGGCGCTCTAGGCGTGACTCAATACCGAAGCATAGATGTGTTCAGGACGGTACCTTGATGAAGCGTGAGAAATGTTGAGTAAATCGGATGACGTATGTAGGAGTTATGAGGACTTCCTGTTACACCAGTAGGTGGCGCTGTAAGTGTGACTCAATACCGACACATAGATGGGTTCAGAAGGCCACCTTCATGAACCGTCAGCAATTTGGTGCAAATCGGATGATGTATGCAGGAGTTATGAGGACTTCCTGTTTCACCAATAGGTGGCGCTATTCGTATGACGCAATACTGACACATAGATGTGTTCAGGACAGAACCGTCATGAAGCGTGAGCTATATCGGACAAATTGGATAATGTATGGAGGAGTTATGAGGACTTCCTGTTTCACCAATAGGTGGCGCTATAAGTATGACGCAATACTGAAACATAGATGTGTTCAGGACAGAACCGTCATGAAGCGTGAGATATATCGGACAAATTGGATAATGTATGGAGGAGTTATGAGGACTTCCTGTTTCACCAATAGGTGGCGCTATAAGTATGACGCAATACTGACACATAGATGTGTTCAGGACAGAACCGTTATGAAGCGTGAGATATATCGGACAAATCGGATAATGTATGGAGGAGTTATGAGGACTTCCTGTTTCACCAATAGGTGGCGCTATAAGTATGACGTAATACTGACACATAGATGTGTTCAGGACAGAACCGTCATGAAGCGTGAGATATATCGGACAAATTGGATAATGTATGGAGGAGTTATGAGGACTTCCTGTTTCACCAATAGGTGGCGCTATACGTATGACGCAATACTGACACATAGATGTTTTCAGGACAGAACCGTCATGAAGCGTGAGCTATATCGGACAAATTGGATAATGTATGGAGGAGTTATGAGGACTTCCTTTTTCACCAATAGGTGGCGCTATAAGTATGACGCAATACTGACACATAGATGTGTTCATGACAGAACCGTCATGAAGCGTGAGACATATCGGACAAATCGGATAATGTATGGAGGAGTTATGAGGACTTCCTGTTTCACCAATAGGTGGCGCTATAAGTATGACGCAATACTGACACATAGATGTGTTCAGGACAGAACCCTCATGAAGCGTGAGATATATCGGACAAATTGGATAATGTATGGAGGAGTTATGAGGACTTCGTGTTTTATGGCGAAATGTCAAACTTTGGCGGGGCGCCACGGCAAGGGTGTTTGGTGAAAACTCAATTTTTTTGATAACTTTTGATCACAAAGGTCTTAAGATGAAGCTGACCCGATATGAAGTTGATCGGATGAAATCTGTAGGAGGAGTTCGTCGAAGTACGAGGCATGGAAATGGTCAAAACAAGGACAAAATGGCACATTAAGAGCAAAATGGCGGACTTCCTGTTGCATGTTGGGTATAGCTCCAAGAGACATTTAAGTGTGGCTCGATGAAATACATATGGCCACCGAATTTCGTTAGCCTACATCAAACTGAAAGGTGGGGCTCGCCATTTTAAACTTTCCAGGGGGCGCTCTTGAGCCGTTTTGCCACGCCCATTTCCGTCACCCATGAATTATCAAATTTTTCACCGGGACTGACGTATCTGCAAAGTTTCATCCGTTTTCATCGATGTTCAGGCCGCCTAAAAGGCATTTGTTTGGAGTAAAGGAGAAGAAGGAGAATAATAATCCTTCGAGTTTCAATAGGGCCTCGCACCGCCAGTGCTCGGGCCCTAATAATCCTTCGAAATTCAATAGGGCCTCGCACCGCCAGTGCTCGGGCCCTAATAATAATCCTTCGAAATTCAATAGGGCCTCGCACCGCCAGTGCTCGGGCCCTAATAATCCTTCGAAATACAATAGGGCCTCGCACCGCCAGTGCTCGGGCCCTAATAATCCTTCGAGTTTCAATAGGGCCTCGCACCGCCAGTGCTCGGGCCCTAATAATAATCCTTCGAGTTTCAATAGGGCCTCGCACCGCCAGTGCTCGGGCCCTAATAATAATCCTTCGAGTTTCAATAGGGCCTCGCACCGCCAGTGCTCGGGCCCTAATAATAATCCTTCGAGTTTCAATAGGGCCTCGCACAGCCAGTGCTCGGGCCCTAATTAAACAATGAAAACATGAGGACAAGCTCTCCTCGGGACAAGCTAAGGGGAGGGGCGGTACAGGTGCCAAAATAACAAAGTACTGATGTTGGATCACCTTGATTAACCTTACTGGTCAATGAATGCTGAGAAGAGAATAATCTTTCTGTTGTTTATTCATCATAGCATGTATCAAAAACATACAGTATCAACCATGCTTTAGTCATTGGTTCAATTATAGATTTCAGACATAGCTTAGTTCAACAGTTATGTAACAGGATTAGACAATATAACATACCTGTGAACAGATGAGCAGATGTTGCAACAGGTGGAGTTAGCATGCTAACATGCTAACTTGCTAAGCTAAGCTAAAGCCAGCGTGAGATAGCCTAAGTCATCAGAGCTACGAGGTAAAGCGCTCCTCTCCAGTCCTGGTGGTGCTTCCTTTATACGGTTCAGTGGAGAAGCTTAATATAGGCTGTCAGCTGACCATTCTTTAATTATGGTGAGGAGCATTGACGAAACATTACCTAGGTCAAGATTAGATCTGACCTATATCCAATGTCTGGATTGAGCAATGTTCCCTGTTGACGGCTATTTTGCTGACTGCATGGTCAACTGAGAGACCCCTCTGACCTTCTATGACCCTTAGACTGACCTTTCATCCAATGGTATCTCCTTTGGCCGTAGCTAAATATACACTGGTATGAGAGACTAGCAGTCTAATATAGCTTTTATATGACAGCGAATGAGATCACTGAAACTAGAGACAGAGAAAACCACAACAGACCCCCGTCTGAGGGATTAATTTCCCTCAAAACCAGTAACATCACAGTTGGCTTCTAGCTTAACTCATAAATGTCAATAAAACAACAATTAACATTAAACAATAACTTCAGACAATAGATGCTAACTCAAAAACACACAGTCAATTTTCAAAAGAATTGTGTTTGTTATTCAGAAAACATTAGCTTTGTCTGTAGGTTGGAGTAGGGAGCGGAGTCCTGCGTCTTTGTCCTCAATGTTCATGGGACAGTTGGCGCCAGTCTCCACTGCCTCGTCCAGAACCCCACAGCCAAGCCATCTCGCGAGAGAGAGTTTCTCGAACACATGTGGAGAGGAAACCCACATGTTAGTCACAGTCCTTAACCATTTTTTTTTCCTTTTTCTTAAAACATAAGACAATTAAACACTTTTAAGACAGTTAAACAAAACAAACACAATTTTGTACATTGACAGATAAATACACTGCTTTGTCCTGTTACAGATAACTAATGACAATATGTATATATTAGTGATTATGCATTAAGAAAAGTCATCCTCACGGACATGTTTTTCTGCCTCCTCGCGATGTCCGTTGAAGTCCTTCTGTTTTTCCTCCTCCCCCGTTTGATCCATTGGCACACGTTCAGTCTTTTGCCACCCGTCTGATGGTCACCGTCTAATCCTCTGCCACTCGTCTGATGGCATCCATAGGAATGTCCTTTACCACCCGTCTGATCCTTAACACTCACACTCCCTAGCATAGGAGTGTCCTTTGTCCGATCAGTCCAGTAGAGTGTAGAGGAGACTGGGTAGACTGGCACTCCATAGACGCCTTTCCTTGATGGTCTTTGGCTCAAGAGTCACTTTGTTCCTTTGTTAGTGGAACTTCAGCACAATGCAGAGGTTACAGATGTCCACATTCACTTTTGGGTAGAGGGGAGACTGGAACTCAGCATAGCGTAGGAGTTAGGGTACAATTCCATCAGCAAAAACATTTGCAATTTTCTTGTTCCAATTAGAAATTAAAGTTATTATACATTTCTGATAAACTTGTTGTGCAGATAAATTTCGGACCAGCGCCTTGTCTGTACATTAACTTAAACTTGCGGCTTGGTTGGTATCAAAATAAAACTTATTTAAAACTTTAACATGAATTTAAATCAACCTTGCCAAAATCAAACCACACCTAAAGTTGTTTCGCACAGTGAGGCGTGGCCAGGCAATTTCAGGCAAGTTTTGGAGCAATGAGCAAGAGAATATGAAGACAACAAGAAAGTTGACATCCCAATGTTCATTTTGCATCAGTTGAGGATTGAACTTGTAACTTCTGACACCAAACAACATCCTCTATCTCACTGAGCTAATTAACAACAACTCACGTTTGGTTTTACCAATAGACTATGTGTCATCATAAAACACTGGTGGTATCTGCAATAGCCCATGAAATATCGTTGTTGATTAAAGTATACACTGAAACAAAGGATACAACAATAGATGTTGCATCATATACTAATGGTCTGCTCTTTAAAGTGTGGATGAGTGGCCTAAGTGATCAGAGTTTCATAATATATTCAACAAATTAAAGAGACAGCTGTTTACAGTACTTTGTATTGTAAAACATTTTGATGCATTGTCGCTCAATCTTAATGACACTCTGGTCACTGAGTTTGTGAATGACAGTCTGACTTCAGCAGCAGTCGCTCAGTTTGGCCAATCAATGAATTCAGTCATTGTAATCCTCGGCAGGGGCTAGGTATGTTTGCCAACAGCGATGTCTCCGATTGGTGGAGCTTGCGTTGGATTGTGGGTAATGTAGTGTTGGTTTCAGAGAACAGAATGAAACTTTTTTCAAAAATCCAATTTCTGAAATAAAATTCTGAAAGAAATCACACTACATCTATCCTTTATGACAATTTTCGCTGATGTGTTGTCCACGAGAAGTTAGACTTCAGTGGACGATGAAGAATAATAATAACATAGGCAAATACAATAGGGTCCCTGCAGCTACACTGCCTGGCTCCTAAATAAACCAATCCCCCCCTTGGACACGAAATTATCAAAATAATGCAGTGGACAATTAATAACATGTTTTAACTAAATCTTTCCTATAGGGGACTGTAATCAATAATTTAATTCCTTAGTGGAGCACAAAGCATTGACCACTCATAGCAGAATTAATGTCCATACTCCTGGCGTTCTAGAGCTATCTTTCTTCACTGTTTCTATTATATCATTTTTATTTCATTTTATTGTATTTTATCTTATTTTTATTTATTTTTCAAAACCCCATCCCCTGGCCTTCCCTTTGTGTCCCTCCCAGAGGTCTGGCTGGGGGTAAGGTGCCATTCTCCTTTCTCTTTGCCCCGTGCGGCATCACATTCCATGTTCCACGCACCTGAACCATAGGCCTCCTTTCGGAACCCTATCGTCCAGCCGCCGGAACCCCACAGTCCAACCGCCGGGCTCACCCGTCAATCACCTCCCCCGTCTGGCGCCAGCCTCGTTGGGGTACACATTCTTTTGGGCGATGACCTCAGCATGTCTCATGGTCACACCTGGCCTTTGGGGTATGATGAGATTTCACAAACAATGAACAGTTGATAATCTCTGACGCTCTCTACTCTACCTGCTTCCTGTAGCTGTGGCCTGTCACCATTCACTACTGCCTTGACCCCGCCCCCTCTCTGTAATGGAGAGAGAGACAACATTGGTCAACAATCCCACTTGGCTTTTACACAGTGGTAAATGCAGGCTAGAAAGAGACCTAGTTTCCTGTCTGCCAGGACAATTTCCGCATGTGTGCTCAACACCTGTCTTGGCATTCATGTACTGCTCTGTTCTGATTCTGCCATGTTGCTCTATCTTCCTTTGGATTGAATTAAAAACACACAAATTAACACCACAGTATAATACTTTGTTAGTACAGCTCTAAGATGAAAGTAAAAATACAACACTTCTCAATGGTAATGACAATGATGGCAATTGATTGCGCTGAAGTCTTAATTACCATACAGAGGTTCATGTTGGTCTCCTGACCTCCATTGCTGCTCGACTGGTCTGGTTCCAATTTTATTTCTGCTGCACACAGAGACTTTATCAACAGATTAACAAATTCCTTATTCAATAGTACAATTGTATAACAACAGTGTAATATAACAATTTGTTCAATTTCTCATATAGTCATTGATTTTCTCTCCACATTCCTTTCTCTCATTATTTCCTGGTGATAATAGTGAGTAAAAATCGACTGATTATGATTTGGACAGTTCAATTAAAATTTTCAAAAATATAAATTATTCTAGCAACAATTCAGCTTATAAAACTAACACTATTATTCTAAAAAACATTCTATACCTATTTCTAATATTTTACATCTATTTTCTTATAAAAAATATAAATTATTCTAAACAATGTCTTGCCCTGCTTTTTAACACTACCCTGGCTAAGAGCAAACACTAATTGGGACAATGTTTTTATTAAAAGAATGATTTTATAATTCTCTTTGCTAAATGACTTTGCAGAAGATAAAATATTACTAATTTCTTCCCCTGCAGGGCACTAGATTTCCAATGAGATTTTCGCTTGGGATAGTTAGTCTAGAATATAATTTAGCAAATAGTATTTACTCTCTCTTCCTTGCCCTCATGTACACACTAATCTTTTCTTTGTCCCGCCTATGCCACTGAGTTTAAATAGTTCACTTAATTACTGCTTCTTGCTTTCCCTATAACTCAAATAAGTCATTGCCTACTTTCCCATCAGGGATAGGTAGTCACTAAAGTCGTCACTCTAGTCACTACGCTTCCCCTATTACTTTTTAACAGTAATTTCCAGTCTGGTTAAGCATGTTATTTGGTTAATTGGCTACTCACTCACAGCTCACCTGATCCTCTCTTCAATGTACTCTTGATGGTTAGTCTCCAGCTCTCGGACGTCAGGTCACGATGGACAATACAATCCCATTGTAGAACAGACCTTGGCTCCAGAGCACCTCACAAGTTAGTTCAGTCAGTTATTAGATTGTATGTCAATAGAAATATTTATCTCCAGTGGAGATAACATTTCTTGTGTAGTCATATTGTATTTGCTTGACCCAATGGCTGGTTCACCACGGCCGCTCTGTCCATCCTGCAGGTAAAAATACACTTCACAGATGTTACCCAGCTACGTCGTATTATTAAAGGTTTGATCAGAAACCTTAATCACGTGCCTTCCTACGAGCCTGCAAGATGGAAGACGTGGAGCGGTGGCACCCAGGCGATTAACCAATTAATCACTGGGTCAGTTATTTGTCTTTAATCTGCGCGTCATTCACCACCGGTGACGGCGTTGGCCCAATCAAACCACGTTGGTAGACGCACAGGAATCGATTCTCCTTCACGACTTCGTCTCTCCTTACTCTGGAACAATACTCTTAGGAAGTCATATTATTGTTATGTTGTACACACATTACAGCAATATTTCCCTAAGTAGTCTATTGTTCTGTAGATTCTGATCGCTTGATATTGTTACGTTACTTCATACACGTTACAGTGCCAATTCTTAAAACAGTACTATATATACACCTGTTGTGGCCACTGAGTGTCTTCCAGCTGTGCTGGGGGGGGGAATACTTTTTCCTCTTGGTTCATGACGACCGAGTCATCTACACAATGTACTGCAGACCACCAGGTAAGCTGATGACCTGTCCTCCCCATTCTTTCTCAGGACAATAGGTGTCCCAAGCGTCTGGGGAGACAAGCACCATTATTGCAGACAGTACTCAAATCATCATTTGCAAGTTCCCTATTATTTTAAATAATATATATATATATATATCTTCAGGGTATTTCAAAATGCAGTTTCAATAGTTTAATATCATAATTTACTAACAACTAATCATAGTTTTGGCTCAATTCAATATTCTTTGGGGTACTGTAATTTTGAAAGAGAGGGAGAGATAGAGACAGTGAGAGAGAGGGAGTGAGAGAGAGGGGTGGGGGCTAGCCCGCCCGCCTGAGCCGGGGCCGTTGCTATAAATAGATTCTTGGTGCCTTTAAGAATTGTGTGTAACTCCCAACCGACGCACACACCGACCCTGAAGATTTCTGCTCTAGCCTGTCTCTCATGAGACACCCTCACTCTCATGAGTACACTCTCCTGATCTCCCAAAAGCGTTATAATAGCACTTCACTCAGATCAGCTGGCTTTTTTAGTGAGTAAGTTTCAGCACATTAGCATAGCTGTAGCGCTTAGCATTTTAAGCATTGTCACAGTTATTTTTATGACAAACATAAACATTGCATCATTCTTTAGTCGTCACTCGCTTTTTCTGGTATTTCCTGACACTTATCAACTACAAACATTTTCTGGAATCTGGCGTAACCTACAAATGTCACTTGTTTTCGAATTCCCTGTTCTGGTGTTTGTATCCGTTAGTTTGTGGTTAAATTATCAAATTAGGTCGCTTGAGTCTTTCAGACCTCCCACCCAGGGCGCAGTCCTGGGCTAGACCCCTTTCCCTTTTGAGGCCTCAGCCCGGGCTCCCCCAGATTGAGCACTCAACCTTCTGCTTCCCGGTGTCTTCTTTTCAAAGCCCACCGATCACAGAAGCACTACTTGCCTACTAACACATTCGCTTTTGGCTTGTAGTGGCCTGACTGTACATTGAGCCGAGCGCGGCGGCCATCTCGTGGTCTTACTGCCATCTGCGACCCGACCGGCCGGTGACCCAGTCGATAGCGATCCCGGACACTGTAATGATTGTTAGTCACCCAGCTCAGAACCGACGGTCTGATCCTAATTCCACTTGGCTATGGATATTAGAACTTTGACCGTTTTCACCAGCCTTGCCTATTCACAGAGGTCGTCTACCACGCCCCTCTGCTAGGTGTGGACTGTCATCCACGTACCACACCGTGCCAACCACCCTTAACAGCGACACAGTGCTGACTAGACGGTACCAGAGCAGTATGTTAATTCATACTTCATCAGACACGGGGGCCTTCAGTCGTCTCCCCAGCACTATATGTACCGATTTAGCGTGTCCTCGGGACCTTACGGCCCCGCCCCCGTCTGTTTACCGCTAGGTCCAGGGGTGCCCAATCCCCCTCCCTAACGGTACCGGTACAATTACGACCGAATGACTTCTCGACCGTTCTACCATGAAATCAGGCCCCGTTTCTACATTCCTTCCCCGCGGAATCGTTTATATTTCCACTTTTCTGCCAAGGTGATACGTCTAAAATCTGCAGTTTTATAATCAACACATCCAATCGAGAAGTCACTATCTGGGGCCCCTTGTTTTTGCTGTTTTTGGTTACAGCGCAGGGAAAACGACTATGTCAGTCCTGGCCAGCTGCCAGCGGTCGGTCCTTTCCCTTAGATCTTAACAATGCGTCTGTATTTCATTCACTTCTAAGGAATATCTATACTAGCCTACTTCACTCATTTCCAAATTTATCGAATTTCTGGGAAATAGCACTGACTGGCGGTTGGTGCTCAAACATACATATTTTAAGCATCATTTTCCTGTTAGTTACAGTGACAACATTAAACTTATGCAAATTTTCACACAGCTTAAATCTGGCATTATTCCCGTTCAACATTCATTGACCCTTCAATCAATCAGTTCCATATCAGGTTCTTTTGACTGAAATATATTCAATCCTTGCCTGACAACGCCATTTTGATGTTGGATCACCTTGATTAACCTTACTGGTCAATGAATGCTGAGAAGAGAATAATCTTTCTGTTGTTTATTCATCATAGCATGTATCAAAAACATACAGTATCAACCATGCTTTAGTCATTGGTTCAATTATAGATTTCAGACATAGCTTAGTTCAACAGTTATGTAACAGGATTAGACAATATAACATACCTGTGAACAGATGAGCAGATGTTGCAACAGGTGGAGTTAGCATGCTAACATGCTAACTTGCTAAGCTAAGCTAAAGCCAGCGTGAGATAGCCTAAGTCATCAGAGCTACGAGGTAAAGCGCTCCTCTCCAGTCCTGGTGGTGCTTCCTTTATACGGTTCAGTGGAGAAGCTTAATATAGGCTGTCAGCTGACCATTCTTTAATTATGGTGAGGAGCATTGACGAAACATTACCTAGGTCAAGATTAGATCTGACCTATATCCAATGTCTGGATTGAGCAATGTTCCCTGTTGACGGCTATTTTGCTGACTGCATGGTCAACTGAGAGACCCCTCTGACCTTCTATGACCCTTAGACTGACCTTTCATCCAATGGTATCTCCTTTGGCCGTAGCTAAATATACACTGGTATGAGAGACTAGCAGTCTAATATAGCTTTTATATGACAGCGAATGAGATCACTGAAACTAGAGACAGAGAAAACCACAACAGTACCTAAACCCATTCCTATTCTAGTCCCTTGAACACTACCCTAACCACTTACTTACCTAGATGTACAAACCATCGTCCTCACTATCTATCCCTAAACTATCCCTCCTAGACTAAGCCCGCTAAAATACAAAAGGTAGCACCTGACCAAAGAAGCTTACCTGGTGTATTTAGACATCGAGTTACCTACGTGTGTAAATGTAAACCCATGGGCCACTAGCCTCCCCTGGAACTAACTATGGGGGGGAACCGGAGCAACAGGACAGACATAAACCCATAACAAAAGAAAAGGGGCTACAAAGACAGAACAGAACGTAAGGTAAATAACCGAAGTCTAGGATTAACAAACAGAATAGACAGCCTACCTAACAAAAATCAAATGCCACTACCTCCACATACAGGGGAGACGAAGGTTTAAATAAACAGCAAAACACCCTGATTGGACAACAGTAAAGTGACACAATGATACGATTGGCTGACAGGACGAGACAATTAGCTGGCGGCACATGGAACAGGGATGATTGCCAGCACAGTTAACGATGACGGACAGGACAGACGACCAATGGGGGACAGGAGCGCCTAGAACTCAAGGAGAGCAAGAAAGAGGGAACAAAAACACGAAACGGACAAACATATAGATTGTAGGCCTAATAACTAAAGTGAAACGTAACACCCCCACCCATAAAGAGCAAACCTATAGGATTTGTGACAAACCATAAATGAACAAAAAAAACATGCATAGTAAATAATGCATAATAGTTTTACCAAATGAATTACATGGATGAACTAAAGCAATCAAAATAAACAAGCAAAACAGAAAAGGGACCTAAGCACGCGACAGCGCGTCCGCCAAGACATTCTCAGACCCTTTCTTGTGCTTGATGACCAAATTGTAACCCTGGATCACCAAGGCCCACCGCATGAGGCGGTGGTTGTGGTTGTACATTCGATGTAAGAAAACCAGCGGATTATGTGAAAGTTATTTTTATCCTTATTATAGTTAGATTGTCAAAGAACACGCTGAGTGGTCGATCAAGCTGGTTTTAAACAAAGTTCAATAGTTTATTCTATGTTACGATTCTGCAGAGTCGGACCCTCACACCGGAAGTGATTCCAGGCAAGAGTGAGTTCATGGGAGGACGGGGTCTTAGTTTATACAGTGAAAGAGGAAGTGACAGTTTCAGGGGGAAGACAGGGAAGTGATGTCACACAGGGAGGGATTTGTAGTTCTGACAGACTGATCTATGAGAACGAACTACAAGGTTTAGATTTACAGTCCAGGGGGAAAACAGAACACTTTGTTGAGACTTGAAATTCATTCACAATTCCCCACTTTGTGGATTAAATATCCACAACTATAATAGAAATTAAAGAATCAACAATGTGAAATCAAATTATAAAATAGGCCTATCATAAAAATAATCCAACATCTTTGGCAAAAACCCTATTCTACACATATGGAAAGGAAGTAATCTATTTCTCCACTAGGTGGAGCATAATAAAGATTTAACAAACTCAATTATTTAACACACCAAGATCATTTTCTTCTCATATGCAATCACGTACCAAAACTCCTCACCTTAATTTGGCATAAGCAAGGTAAAAAGATAACATGATTATTAATCTAAGACATCATATGTTCATGACTGAGTGGGAAAAAACCTCTTTGTTTTAGAAGAAAACCCTTAAATTCAAATTAGAACCAACAGATTATGTATCAAAATATTCCAAATAGTCAATGTCAATGGCACAGACATCATTAAGATCTTGAATTGAATTAATAGTAAATTTAACTTTTTCTATCATTATTTAGGCAGCATAGGCATATCTGGAACAGCATTTAAACATACACTTAAGAATATTAAAAAAATAATAACGATGAAGAACATACATACAATTGAAAACACACATATTTGAGAATATCCAGGACTTGCAAAAGCATTCCATTTAGGAACATTATCTAAGATCTGAATACCTTTATCGTTTGCTTCATGGAACTCAATGTAGCATTTGGATCTGAACTAACCGAACAGCAGATATAGCCAGTATTCTCTCTAAGGGAAGTCTATTTTGTAGCACAATCTTTTCCATGTAATTTACTTCTGTAGCTAAGGCTGAAATTACTTGGTATTGTGCGATCATGTGTCATGCGTTCATGAGAGAAATAATATACTGAGACTAAATTGAAAATTCGAGACAGCTCTATGGTGTCTAGTTTGATTGCTGATGAATTCCCTGCATTTGAGTGTGATCAATCTTCTTACGCTTAAGTCTTTCGGACCTCCCATCCAGGGCGCAGTCCCAGGCTAGACCCCGTTCCGTCCGAGGCCTCAAGCCAGGTTCCCCTGGAATGAGAGCTCAGCCTTCTGCTTCCCGGTGTCTTCTTTTCAAAGCCCACCGATCACAGAAGCACTACTCGCCTACTAACGCATTCGCTTTTGGCTTGTAGTGGCCTGACTGTACATTGAGCCGAGCGCGGCGGCCATCTCGTGGTCTTACTGCCATCTGCGACCCGACCGGCCGGTGACCCAGTCGATAGCGATCCCGGACACCGTAGTGATTGTTAGTCACCCAGCTCAGAACCGACGGTCTGATCCTAATTCCACTTGTGCTATGGATATTAGAACTTTGACCGTTTTCACCAGCCTTGCCTATTCACAGAGGTCGTCTCTTACGCCCCTCTGCTTAGGTGTGGACTGTCATCCACGTACCACACAGTGCCAACCCCTTACTGGCGACACAGTGCTGACTAGACGGTACCAGAGCAGTATGTTAATTCATACTTCACCAGACACGGGGGCCTTCAGTCCTCTCCCCAGCACTATATGAAGATTTAGCGTGCCCTCGGGACCTTGCGGTTCCGCTCCCGTCTGTTCAGGACTAGGTCCAGGGGTGCCCAATCCCCCTCCCTAATCCTGGACATTACGTGAGCAAGATAACATTCATATGACACTGTTGCACTTTAAAGTTGAATACGCTATTTCCCTATAGCTCAAAAATACGCCATTTGGAATGGCTCTCTGAACCTTAATTTCACATCTCATAAATCTGCTTAAAACATTAATTTGTCCTAATCTATGTGTTGTATCTGAAAATATTAATACATGCTGTGATATATTGAAGAGGTCACTTCAAATTGTTTAACTCGCTTTTCAAGTTCAGCCCTGTGGATGCAATTCTGTTAGGCTTCATTTTAATACTTGGTTGATGTAGTTAGGTGCATAGCAGTTAAACACAGTTAAACACAGTCCCCTGAGAATAGTCTGGAACAGCTTCTACAAAGATCAACTTTATAATTATGAATTTTCAATACTTCTATACCCACTCTAAACTAAACTCCAGTCACAGTTTCAACAGTATAACCTGGAAATCTCTGTTGCTTTCAAATCTTATATATGCAGAATGTAGTATTTTCCATTCATCTTCGTCTCAACAGTCAAGTGGAGTGCAACATTCAAATAGGACAAACGCTTGTCCACGTTGCCATAACGATCCTGGGAAGGAGGTGACAGGCAAGGTCACTTCTTTCAATAGCTCCTCCTCAGAGGAAGCCACAGTGTGGTGGCCCATGATTGTGTTTTGCTGAAGTGGCGCTCAGAGTTGTCATCCTGACAGCAATGAGGCGTTATTCTTTGTCTGATTCCTCATCTGAGACCAGAGAGTGAGCTTTCGCCCTGGTGGTGACACAGGATATTGCATCTTGGTTGTTGGAATTCTCAGGCCGGGTGGCCTCGTCCTGGTTTGGAACCAGCCTGCAGTGGCTGGCGTGTACCCGCAAAGTCCTCTCTGCTACGTCTGAGTTAGCAGCAGGAACTGGTACGGGCCCAGCCAACGGGCACTCTGGTTTCAGGTCTCTGCTCACAACCCATTGGCCTGGTTGGAAATGATGCAGGTCGGCTCTCTCAGGTCGGCAGACCTGTGAATCCACAGATGAGAGACAGCATAGACAAAACAGGACAGCACCGCAGCTTTTAGCAGCGGAGTTAGCAGCCATACTGGACACAGGATCAGAGGTTTCAATAGGAGCTTGGCCTTTGCCACCATCTTAAAATATTACACATTAAGTTTCTTCTTCAGCTCTGCATCTCGTTCTTTCAACTACTTTCTAATTTCCTTCAACTACAACCTCCTCACTACCTTCAATTCAACTTCCTCACTACCTTCAATTCAACTTCCTCACTACCTTCAATTCAACTTCCTCACTACCTTCAATTCAACTTCCTCTAGTCTGTTTCATTAGCAACAACCAGTTAACTTGATAACATCCTTTACTCCCCCTCTTTTTTGAAACATGATCTGGTCAGTGTGCTAATTTGAAAACATAATGAAAGCATGGAATATGCAGTATAGGTTATGCTAACTATGAAATGAGCATTCATTCAAAATCAGAGTGAGAGGAGAATATCTGAGAGGTTTGAGCGTGGCTTAATTGATCTCGGTCAATATGTTGAGTCATGTCTCTCTGCCTTCTGGAGGAGGAAGCAGAGTTAAGGCGAGACACCCCAGGTGAATAGGCTAAAAAAATGATTTAATAGGTATCACCATGATAATTACCCAGTTGATTACTTATGATAAGACAATGTTTTTTTGTATTACAAGTTTTATGAAATGTTATGTTTAAATATGCAAATTATGCATTATCTTATCAAATATGCGCTAATTTGCATGACTTTCCAGAACAGAAATCTGAAGTTTGGATAAAGCCAGATTAAAAATTATTGTTTCATTTTGTTGACATATTAGAGTCAAAGGCTTTTACAGAGGGGATTTTTGATATCTCTTTTTATCACTCCATAAAGCAGAAAATAGTTCAACAGCCATAGAAAAATCTATTTTCGCCATGTTTTTAGGAATAAAATGTTATATAATTCAGGCTTTGAATGACATATGAACAAACCCTTCTGTAAAAGCCTTCAGAACATAGATAGGAGTACAACTGGAAAGTTTGGTGTATGTAAGTGCTACTGAAGTGGAGATTTTGATCTCAGAGTATGAGAAAAAACTCATTTAGAGAAAACAGGCTTTTAAAATATGATTACATACATTTTGTTGGAAAACACTATTTACAGACACAATATCTAATCAAATCATTAGAAACAACAATATTGAACATCTAAAACATAAAAACTGATTACAATAACACAGCATTTATGAACTGAATAGAACCAGTCTCTCTCTCACACACACACGCGCACACACACACACTGCCACCAGTAGAACTGCCAACCTAGTTTGTTGTATGTCTACCTCTATAACACAGCCTAGTTGACCATGCCTGTCTACAGCCTAGTTTTCCATGCCTGCTCCATATGTAGGCCCCTCATCCATTTCCTGCTGATGCCTTTTCAGTTTCTTAGCTGTGCTCATGCTCTTGCGCCTACGTTTCACACTGACCGTGATGGCCTCAGCTTTTGCTGACCTGCTCCCTGGTTCTGTGCAGTGACTCCAGCCCTCTCTCAATTTCTGCCACTGAAATGAAATGTATAGTGATTCTCTTCATCTGACCAAGCCTTATTGATGCAATTCAAAAAAGACAACAATATACTGATATAGGATAAGTATATACAGTACATAGCCTACCCTCTCCCTTCTCTCTCTAAGGTGCATTGTGTTGCCATTATGTACATTATGTATGAAATGTGCTATATAAATCAAGTTTGATTTGAGAGACACAGAGACAGACAGACAGACAGAGAGAGAGAGAGAGAGGTCTATCTAACCCTGTTTCCATAGACTACCCGTCACTCTCGTCATGTCATATTTGTCTCATACATTTTAAAATGAAGTGTATCACTAACTCTTCATCTGGTTGTGTTTTATTGATATAAAGTAGAACTGACCACAATACACAAAATACTGAATGAAATATTATTCACTATATTATTCTGTGGGTCATTACTTCATCCATATTATAGCCTACAACACGCAACAGTAGAGCCTTGCCGTAATATAGACAAATAGCCTACACTGCGGGGAAAGCCAAATGTTACTGCGAGAGAGAGAGAGAGAACTTTTTTTTTTTTTACTTTTCCCCTATTAGGGGTATGATTAGTATGCACACACCCCTTCCCTTCTATCTATAAAGTGCATTGTGTTGCCATTACAGTAGGCTATGTATGAAATGTGCTATACAAATCCTTGAGAGAGAGAGAAAGTGAGACATCTATCTCAGTCCTGTTTCCATAGCCTACCTGTCACTTTCTTGTCATGCCTCTGGTAGGTTTTAAGATGAAGCCTGGGAATCCCCAATACCTTGCTGATCTTGTTGAGAGCTGCATATCCCAATCCTAACTCGTGTGCTAAGAGCACCATCCGCACATTGACATCAAATGCGACATCGTTCCTGGTTGCGTCTTCAAGGCGCGGAGATGTATACACACTTTTGCGGTAGCAATCTCTTTCACACAAACTGCACTCTAGAAGCAAACTGCTACAGAACCCACGATTCTGTGGATCTATGTTCATTTTAAGCCCTGTCCCTGCACAATTGGGACAAATCAACCCGGCGATCAGTTCATTCAAACGCGCGACATGAACTATTAGCCAATGCTGTGCGGCGCGGTGGTCACTCCCGCTATCTCTCTCCTGTTGTCCGGCTGACAGCTTGCGCATCGATGCACTTTGTGAAGTAATTTCACCGTCTGCTTCATTTGATTGCTTTCCCTTCTCTTCCATTCCCTTTTTCCGATTACACCTTGCAAGTGACAACTGTTGTCGTCTTTTCTGTGAGCGTTTTACAGTAATTGGCGTCGGCATCTTGAGATTTTTAAAGGTCCCGCTGAAAGCTATCAGGAAGTGTCATAGCACGTCACGTGACGAATCTGAACCAATCACGTTCTCAGAAATCAACAACAGCCAATGAGATTTCACGTTTAGCATCAAACCCGCCTTTGTATTTCCACGATTGGTTGCTGATACAAATGAAACTATCAGGTTTGGTTGCGATAACATCATGCTCGAGAGAGAGATCTTTCTATCAATATATCACATCAGCTGATCCAAAAGACGGCCGCGCTCTGGTTCGTTGCGAAAAAATGCTAACTTTTGGTGATTTTAGGAAGAATCTACAGACGCAAACAGACTAAATGAAGTAAAATAAACATCTAAATGCGTATTTTTGATGTTTTATTTCCACTAGTCTGAAAGAAGACATGTTATGGAAGCAAAATAGCACATAATCTCAAATTTGACCAGAGCTTTGAAAAACGATGTTTTCACCTGCCGTGTCTCGCCTTAAGAACAGTGCATCTTTGAAATGCACGGTCAACAGTTCATTCTTATTAAAGCAGCAGCCACGCTGTGTGTAGGTGCGATGTAAAAGATGAATAGACACAACATGCCGGACATGGACAAAACTGTGTGCGCAGTGCTACTAGGTCTAAAACAGCACCAGTGGTAGCTGCCACTGATTTCAAGTAGGACCCAAGTCCTTTTAACAGAGTCAAGTCTTAAACATCATTATTAAGTAACCAAGGTAATTAACCTGCTCACGCACCAATTAGATTTAGTTCTTAGAAATTTTATGGCCATTTCCTAAAATAAAACAACATCTTCGTATCATCAAACCATGAGTCCTTGTTTCTAACAAGAAATTGTTATTCAAAATAATCATTTAAAAAGGGGAGCGCCAACACATTATGTAAAACAGCGCCCTCTAATGATAAAAACAAAAATTCCCTTAAATCAGGGTGAACAAATGGAAAAAAATGCATTACTCAAACCAAAAACAATAAATGAATAGCTTCATATGGGGTTCTCAAACCATGAACAAATATAATTTATCTAAACCGCTCTCAAAAGAACACTAGGGGTGTTATAAGTTGAGCTCAATTTCAATAACCACATTTCTGCGTTTGAGGACAGAGGGTTATGAGCACGCTTAGGACGTGATGGTTCATTGGGTCTGACAACCGCTTGGTTACTATTCTTAAATTTAGCCTAGATCATATCTATCTCTTACCCACAGTCAGTTGGGCAACGTGGGGGTGAGGCGTTTGACCAGCGTCCCCACGAACCAAGGTGTCAGCCCATATAAATGGGAAGTCGGTTACCCCGGTTATTCCAATTCTTGGAGCAGCCTCCATCTCTCGTCCCGTGCCTGTGTCTACTCTGTAAACAAACTTCAGAAATAATACGTGACACATTTGTTTTACCATGCAGCTGTCTCTGTGGGCCGTCAGACGCACAGACAGAGCTGCAAGGGCAGTCTACATACAATAAAAGACAGACAAAATAAAAGACATTTCAATTTCTCACCACTCTTGTGGGTAACACCAATTCTTAGAAATTATGCGCCGGAGGCACATAAACATAACAAAATAAATCATAGACCGCAGTTTTGATAAATCGGAGTGATGTCTTTTCTTTTTTTCTTTTCAAGAATATGTATCTGAGCATATTAAGTTAACATGACAATACAGTGAATTGAGTTTGAAGTTAGCATCATCTAACACAACTTTAAGTGGCAGTCATTTCAAATTATTAAAATACTTGCGGTTCCAACCGGTTTGGCATTTATCCGGTAGTCCAGGAACGTCAATTCTCTGTAAAACTCAAAACCAATGAATGTGCATCTGAAATCAGTAGAACATGAAATCTTAAACCAAACAAAATTCTCAAAATTGGGTTGTCAGACAATATGTATAAGACTAAGATATTGGCAAATATGAATATTTTCTTTTTTCTCTTACCTTTACCCTTTCCTCCCCCCCCCCCCCATGTCACGTACACTCTCACTCTCCCTAGACTTTCCCTACTGAAATATCTATCTTATCTAGTCAGACAGTTGGTTGAACAGCAGGAAGGGACGTTTGGACAGGAACGGACGTGGCCTGTAACAACAAAACTCTTGTTTGGATAGGTGTCATAACAAGGAGGGGGCCAGTATTGGGGGTTGGTTGAAACCGTTTACATCTGCTTAATAAGGGACATGGCCTGAAACAACAAAACTCTTGTTTGGATAGGAGGTCAGAACAGGAAGGGGGCCTATCTGTCCCTTCACTATTCTCACACACATGCTTTAGTGCACTAAAAATAACTCCCATTTTAAAAGAAAATATGAGAACAAACAATGTAATAAAAAGTTACAGAAAAAAAACTAAACACGTTTAGTCAACCAAATTACTGCTGTGCTGAGAGATACTTGTTTGTTTTTTTATCCTGTTATATATATTTTTTTTCCCAAGATGGCAGTCATCAGAAGCCAAAATGGTCGACCCTCAAATGGAAAAGAGGAACAGGAAGTCTCTCTTTTTTTTTTTTTCACACAAGCAGCAAAACAGGAAGTTAACCACGTGTGCACAAAGTTAGCTAATCACGTGGGCTAATCAACATGTGGATGAGGCAGCTAGCACATTGAAACAATAGAACAGAGGAGATAGCTAGTTTGGAGCTAGTTTGGAGCAGAACAGGAACAGTAGCCTAGCTAGAATGCAGCTAGCATGAAAATCAATCACAAATGTACACAAACCAAAACCCTGCATAAAACCAAAACACCCAACATAACCCTGGGTTTAACAGTTAAACAGGACCTCAAATCCCAAAACAAAAACAGATCTACCTTGGCGTAGACTCAAACATACAATGGACCAAACATTTAAGAAGCCTCAGCTTCACATGAAACACAAAACGCAGCACAAACAGACATCCAAGTATAAAAACAAAACGAAACAAATTAAGGATTACGTCGTAGGTACGACTACCTAGCTAACCCCCCCGGGGATTCCAAATAACCTTTCGAAGTGAAACAGCCATCTTCGTGTCGTGCTCCTTCACAACACGAGATACAGAAATAAAAATAAATAATGAGCCCAAGATAACAAGCTCTCTCGTGCCGCGGCAACCCCCCACAACGCGGATCCCAAAAACAATCAAAAGAGCAGGCTTTCCGAAAGTGAAACGTTGTGTAGTACTAACACACCCGTTCTAAAATGCACACTTACAAAACCAACCCTGGTATATTGGTCTTTAAGCGAACATGCGGTTCAAAAACCGACTTTCTACCCAGGACACGTGTGCGCGACACCGGCTCAAATAAACACTATTGTCTAAGTTTATCACACAGCTGAACAAACAAAGGGACCACTCTGAACTAGGTTCAAACAACGTACCAGACTCTCAGGAAGTTCCAGGCTGACTCGGGCCTCGGGGGAAAACCGCACCAACTAGATGTGTGCGTCCCCGAGATTGAAATCCCCCGTTCTTTGAGAAAAGCACGTCACGCGTCCGTGAATTCAGCCCAAAACAAACCGAAATCGAGCAGTCGTTCACATTAGAGCATTTTCGTCGCCATATTGTGAAAGTTATTTTTATCCTTATTATAGTTAGATTGTCAAAGAACAAGCTGAGTGGTCGATCAAGCTGGTTTTAAACAAAGTTCAATAGTTTATTCTATGTTACGATTCTGCAGAGTCGGACCCTCACACCGGAAGTGATTCCAGGCAAGAGTGAGTTCATGGGAGGACGGGGTCTTAGTTTATACAGTGAAAGAGGAAGTGACAGTTTCAGGGGGAAGACAGGGAAGTGATGTCACACAGGGAGGGATTTGTAGTTCTGACAGACTGATCTATGAGAACGAACTACAAGGTTTAGATTTACAGTCCAGGGGGAAAACAGAACACTTTGTTGAGACTTGAAATTCATTCACAATTATGATCCGTGTACACCACTACAGGGAGAGGAGATGAACCAACATAAACCTCAAAAAACTGTAAAGCAAATAATAATGCTAGCGTCTCCTGTTCAATCGTGGAGTAGCGCAACTGACACGCGTTAAACTTACGAGAAAAATAACAAACGGGGTGATCAATCCCATTAGCATCCTCTTGTAGTAATACGGCACCAGCGCCAACCACACTAGCATTTACCTCCAGCTTATGGAGTCAGGCGCAGCCAGGACTGGTGAAGAGCTGAGGAGAGTCTTCACGGCTGCGAACGCACCCTGGCACTCAGGGGACCAGCGGAATGCTACGGTCGGACTGAGTAGAGATGTTAATGGGGCAACAACAGAGGAGAAATTACGACAGAACCCGCGGTAATAGCCAACCATCCCGAGGAATCTGCGCAACTCACGGCGGGTTGCAGGAGGAGGGTACCTGACGATAGCTGCCACTTTATCAGCCAGCATACGGACCTTACCCTGCCCTACCTGCCTGCAAGATAGGTCACAGTAGCTCTCGCGAACTCGCACTTAGCGAGGTTCAAAGTCAAGGACGCCCTGGCTAGACACTCAAACACGGTTCTCAGTGATTGGAGATGTTCGGACCAGGTCTCGGAGTGAACCACTAGGTCGTCCAGATAGGCGGTGCAGTTTGGGACATCTGCCAGCACGATGTTCACTAGGCACTGGAATGTAGCTGGAGCATTACGCATCCCAAACGCCATTACTGTATACTGACAGAAGCTATCTGGGGTCACAAAAGCAGAGATGTTAGAAGCACGAGGACTAAGTGGGACCTGCCAGTATCCTTTGAGCAAGTCTAATTTGCTCACGAACTGGGCTGAGCCGATGGTATCAATACAGTCATCCAGTCGTGGCAACGGGAAACAGTCAGGTACAGTCACAGCATTCACCTTTCTGTAGTCGGTACAAAACCTGGCTGTACCATCAGGCTTTGGAACCAGAATGCATGGAGAACTCCATGAGCTGGAGCTGGGCACTGCCAAATTATTCTCCAGCAAATACTGAACCTCACGTTTCATAGCTTAGCGTTTTGTCACGTTGCGTGCTGCTTAATGGGCACCGCGTCACCCACGTCCACGTCATGTTCCAGCATGTTAGTGCAGCTAGGAACATCACTGAAAAGACAGGGGAAATCATTAATCAAGCGGATGACATCGGATTTTTGCTCTTCACTTAAATGTTCTAAATGAGAGGAGAGAGACCTGAGCATGTCGGAGTTCCTCAAACGCGCACACTGCTCAGGCACATTTCGCAGCACCAACCCGTCCTCGTCCCCATCAACCATAAAGTCACGCACCAGTGCCGCCGAGGCCACAGACGAGACAGCGGGCCCAGCTGTCTGGTCAGAATGTACAGATAAAACCTCTCTGGCATGGTAACGCTTTAACATGTAATTGTGACAAATTCGGGTAGCGCGCTTCCTGTCCGGTGTCTGCACAACATAATCAGTGTCGCTAAGCTTTTTCTCTATCTGGTAAGGACCTGAAAAGCGGGCAGAGAGAGAAGACCCCGGAATAGGTAGGAAGACTAACACACTGTCACCAGGCTGGAAAAATCAAAAATCTGCTTTTCTGTCAAAATGCTGCTTCATCTTCTTTTGGGAAGAACCAAGCGCGTCTCTGGCTAGCGCTCACGCACCATGTAGTCGCTCCCTAAACTGGCTAACATATTCCAGCACACTACGCGAGCCAGCGGCGGTGGACATAATCTGGTCTTTCAATACTTTTAACGGACCACGAACCGTATGCCCAAAAACGAGCTCAGCGGGACTAAAACCTAACGACTCTTGAACTTTCTCACGGGCAGCAAATAGCAGCAATGGAACGCCCTCATCCCAGTCTCTCTCTGTGTCCATACAATATTTACGCAGCATAGATTTAAAAGTCTGGTGCCACCTTTCCAAAGCACCTTGGCTTTCGGGATGGTAGGCACTGCTCACACTGTGCGTAATAGAGAGAGATTTCAAAACCTGCTCAAACACTTTGGACAGAAAATTAGTTCCCTGGTCCATTTGTACCGTTTTCGGGAGACCGAAAGTAGAAAAGAACTTGACCAACGCTTTCAGCACGGCTTTGGACGTGATATTACGCAGTGGAACAGCTTCAGGATATCGAGTAGCAGAGCACATCATTGTTAACATATATTGATTCCCAGACTTAGTTTTCGGAAGTGGGCCTACACAGTCGACTATCACCCTCTCGAAAGGTTCTCCCATAACGGGAATAGGGTGCAAGGGAGCCGGAGGAATTACCTGGTTCGGCTTCCCAGTGACTTGACAAGTGTGACATGTTTTGCAGTAGCGGGTCACATCGGTTTTCAAACCAGGCCAATAAAAATGCCGAAGGACCCTGTCATACGTCTTAGTCACCCCTAGGTGACCAGACCACGGGATATCATGAGCTAGGGCCAGCACTCTCAGACGCAGGGCGGAGGGAACGACAACCTGAACCACCACACTCCAGGTATCGTCAACACGGGGAGTCCACCTGCGCAACAGAAGATCACCCTCGATAAAGTAGGCTGCTTGCAATGACATAGCTTCCTCTGGACTAACCGCAGCAGCAAAACACAGCGACAGACTAGTATCCTCCTTTTGGGCCTGAATAAGCTCTGTACGGGTGACGGGTAAATGTAAAGCCGCCTCTTCATAATTTACCGCTTTCTTATCCGAACCAGAGCTAGGCACCTGAGTCTTTTCGCCTGAGAATACAGGAGCAAACACGGTATCGGTTAGACCAATCGCGTCAGGGCAACGACATGCCTGGGCACGCGTCACTGCACAAGTGGGGAATACCTTGGGGAACTCCTGGCCTAAATGATCGATGGAATGCTCGATGGGAGTGTCTAACACTTCCAACGTAGGTGTCACTTTGCCCCCTGCTACATCGTTTCCTAAAATCATCGACACACCCTGAATAGGCAGACTAGCCTGCACGCCGACACGGAAACATCCACTAACCAACTCACAATCCAAGTTAACCTGGTGGAGGGGCACAGGTACATAACCCATTTCAATACCTTGCAACACAACATTAGAGCCACTGTACGACTTGTCTGACCACGGCAAGGCATCGGCCAAAATAAGAGACTGCGCCGCACCAGTATCTCGTGAAATCTGAATGGACGTCTTCGTTGGCTCACCAGTGAGCGAGACCAACCCCTGAAATATGAATGGCCGATAACTAGACTCAGGAAGGGCCGACACACTAGAAACCAAACTAGAACCACTCTTAACTGGTTTCACCAAGCCAACACCCTTAGTCTGAGGGGGTGGTTGTTTACGTTTTAAAATGAGACAATCGGCGATCACATGTCCTGGCTTATGGCAGTAAAAACAGCTACGCTCCTCTTTCGAGTTACGCACCACGAACACACCCTGACTACTCTGAGAGGGGACACTGACACTCTTACCATTTCGACTGGTCTCACTACGACCTGGGGTGGAAAATACTGTCTTGTGGGTCAAGGTAAACTCGTCCACGAGCACGGCCGCCTGGGCAAGGGACGTCACCTTTTGCTCATTCAAATAAACTGCTAAGCGCTCAGGAAGACAGTTTTTAAATTCTTCCAACAAGATTAACTCACGCAAACTAACAGGCTCCGTAGCCTTACTGGCAGCACACCATCTGTCAAAGAGAGTTTCTTTCTCTCAAGCAAACTCGACAAACGTTTTCCCAGAAACCTTTTTATGGCCCCTAAACTTTTGTCTGTAGGCTTCAGGGACTAACTCGTAAGCGCGTAATACAGCGGCTTTGACCACATCGTACTTTAGACTATCATCAAGGCTAAGGGCAGCTACAACTTCTTGAGCCTTGCCAACTAATTTGCACTGTAGGAGAATTGGCCAAACATCTCAGGGCCAACAGAGAGTAGTGGCAATACGCTCGAACGCACAGAAATACGATGCAACTTCTGACTCTCTGAACTGAGGTACGAGAACAATGTTCTTACTCACGTTAAACGTGTCAACTGACTGGCCGGATGGCGTAATCACTCGAGGGGTGGAATTGCAACCAGGAGCCGGAACCAAGGCCGCTGCCCCAGCCTCCAACTCGAGCTGGCGAATTCTCACCGCCTTGTCCGCCTCAATCTCAAGTCGTTTGACTTCAAGTCGGTGCGCATTCTCCATCTCCTGCGCCCGATCATCTCTCTCCATTTGGAGACGTGCCAGCCGCACCTTCAGGCGCGCGCCTGGGGATGCCCCACCCAAACTCGACATACTAGGAGACTGTGGGTCATACCGTGGCATGGTGGTGGGATGTCGCGGTGGCGACTGCAGACCTACCACAGACACGGCCACCGCCGGACCCGTAGTCGGACCGTCGTCACCCAACTCCACATCACTCCCTCCCGTCTTAACGGGGACCACATCTACACCCTTGTCAGGAGGAGGAGGCGGAACGACAGGCACACCGGAGACCAACACTCTCATGCCCACCAACCCGGCCAGCACTTCCTGCTTAACCTCAGCCTTCACTAGATGCCTTTGCACCGGGACCTCATAATGCTCAGCAATAGCAATCAAATCTTTTTTATGACACGCGTCCAACAACGCTACCGACGGCGCGTCAATAAACAACTGCACTATGGAGGCAGTCATCACCACAATACCACATCAACAAAAAATGCAAAATAAGTCAACACAAAACACTAACCATACCCAACAGAACCCGAATCACAGACACCAAAAAACCGGGAAAACAAATCCGGACGAGCCCCCATTCATGTTACGGCCCCTCTCAGGCTGTTATGTTTAGGAGTGTAAAGGGAGAGGGGCAACCGCAACAAGCGGTGCCTGCGTGTGGCTAAGTATGGGTAATGTAAAGCAGACTAATGGAAGCAGTGGCTAAAACAAACAACACAACTAATAACCAAAAAGGTAGACGGACAACCAAGGAACAATAACCTTGTTAGGTTTATTGTGGTACCAAAAAGGTGATACTGTAAGAGACGGGTAACAAGACAACATTAAACAATGAAAACATGAGGACAAGCTCTCCTCGGGACAAGCTAAGGGGAGGGGCGGTACAGGTGCCAAAATAACAAAGTACCTAAACCCGTTCCTATTCTAGTCCCTTGAACACTACCCTAACCACTTACTTACCTAGATGTACAAACCATCGTCCTCACTATCTATCCCTAAACTATCCCTCCTAGACTAAGCCCGCTAAAATACAAAAGGTAGCACCTGACCAAAGAAGCTTACCTGGTGTATTTAGACATCGAGTTACCTACGTGTGTAAATGTAAACCCATGGGCCGCTAGCCTACCTCCCTAACCCTCCCCTGGAACTAACTATGGGGGGGAACCGGAGCAACAGGACAGACATAAACCCATAACAAAAGAAAAGGGGCTACAAAGACAGAACAGAACGTAAGGTAAATAACCGAAGTCTAGGATTAACAAACAGAATAGACAGCCTACCTAACAAAAATCAAATGCCACTACCTCCACATACAGGGGAGACGAAGGTTTAAATAAACAGCAAAACACCCTGATTGGACAACAGTAAAGTGACACAATGATACGATTGGCTGACAGGACGAGACGATTAGCTGGCGGCACATGGAACAGGGATGATTGCCAGCACAGCTAACGATGACGGACAGGACAGACGACCAATGGGGGACAGGAGCGCCTAGAACTCAAGGAGAGCAAGAAAGAGGGAACAAAAACACGAAACGGACAAACATATAGATTGTAGGCCTAATAACTAAAGTGAAACGTAACACACTCAATGGCACGTAAACAGGAAGTGAGGTCTAATTGCTTAACGTATCATCCTTTTGACATTATACTTAATGTGCATGCTTAAAGGGTGAATGAACACAATTTAAGATGACCACCACTCAACAACGCAATGCGAAGTAAACAGGAAGTGAGGTCTAATTTAAATACCATTCATGCCATTTTAATCTAATCTATTTTTGATATACTGTACTTGCATTAATAATAGCCTACTATCGTATACTATTAAAGCTATAAACTACAGTACTATTCAGCAATCACACACATTTTCTTCAGAAAATGTCAATGTCATTCTAATTACTATTGTAGCCATTGTTTTTATTACTATTATGCTGTATTATACCTTACTGTCACTATCTTGTGTTGTTATTATGTCCCTGTTATGAGGAGGAGCTAAAACCCAAGAATTGTATTCCCCTGTACACGTACAAAGGATGTAACAATAAAGGAATCCGAATCTAAAACTGATAAACTACATTATTTAAAAACATGCACACTCCTCAACCTCAATTTCCTTTAACATGTTTTTAAAACTGGCCAAAGAGTCCAAAGAATCCAATTTGATGGTCTCCTGAAGCTAAAACACACACACACACATGCACATACATTCACAGATAAGGCTCTCTCATCATATTAGTGAAGCAGATGAAGATGAGAGAGGCACAGTCATACATCACATTTATTTCTATAATAGTAATATATTCACAATTGACCATGCCTAATTTATTTGAAATAATTATTAGGCATACTGTATTGGTAACCTTAAGGGGGACTTGAAGGAAATCAAAGACATTCTTCAGCTCTTCTCTTTTGCATTCTTATGTGGTGAGCTAGATTGAGCTACTAATCTTCTAATTCTTTCATACTAATAACCCTCTAGTTATGGCTTGGTTGGAAGTGAACCCAAACGCACAACTCAAGACAATAGACAATTATTAATGCCCGCAGGCAAGCACAGCCCACCAATTAACATGAATGCCTTCATCGGCACCGGAACAAGCGCAGCGCTGGTTGCTACATGCTAAGGTTTTGTTCTGAAATTGGCATGTAGTGTAATTTGCATGCTCACTGACAGAATCGGGCCTTCTTTTCATCACTTGATAATATTTTTTTTTTTTTTCTCTTTTTACAAAGGTTTATGTGATGAAGGCAAGGTTTTGACTTTCCCTTTCCCTTTACCCATGGAGGGTATGTGGTATGCATTGCCTCAGGTCACACTATAATGCACATGGGCTGGGGGTCATTTCATGAACATAACACAGTAATAATCTCACTCTTGTTCATAGTTGAACAAGTGGGAAAGCTGGATCATTCAGTGTTATTTTTTTTCACAGTACATTGCGTTAGACTCCTACGACTTACAATTGTTGCATTCAATTTTGTTAAGCTGTGATGCAGCCAGTACAGTAGGCTACATAAATAGATACACTATATTTTGACATTGGTTCTTAACTCACCTTTCTCATCACCATCATCTGCCTACATTATGTCTACTAATTAACACAAAGTGCCAAACAAAAATCCATTTGATTTCCATACATTGTTTCTCCCATTACTAAGATTTAATTGATGCATTTGGCATTTAATCTGGTTTACATAATCGGTCACCTCTAACCAGGCTTCAGCAAATTTAATTGAACTGTGCTCTTCTGCTATTTGTCAATGTTTTTTCCAAGAGCTTTCAGAATCAACATAATCTGCTGTTTAATCAGTGAAAGTGAGATTTGGTCCTCATAGTGGTTCCTATAGAATGCAACCCAGTACGTCCTTACGATACAGGGTGGTGAGCTCTTACAGTATGTGTATAATGAAAATCGGTCTGGCAGTTTTTACGTAATCCTAGTCCAAATTGGAGGTGAATTGCCCGCCCAGCCATGTTTGGGTGGCTCGTGGACCCGCCCGGTGATTCGGACCTGCTCCAAATTTGAATGGGTTCTAAGTTGACCCATGCTACACCCTTCTTTTTGCATTTTTTATGCATAATCCTGCTAACAGACCAAAAAATAATGAAAGAACGAGGTAATAATAATAATAATAATAATAATAATAATAATAATAATAATAATAATAATAATAATAATAATAATAATAATAGATTAAATGTATATGTTACAGTGAATGTGAGAAAACGGGGAATGTGAGCTTTTCCCGGTTAATGTGCACATTCCCCGACCTCGCGGGGAATGTAGGAGAAACGTGCGTTTCTCACATCTCCCGGGTAATGTGCACATTCCCCGACCTTGCGGGAGAAATTGGTTAGTATTTCTCACATCTCCCGCAAGGTCGGGGATTGTGCACATTAACCGGGAAATGCTTACAATTCCCGACCTTGCGGTAAATCTAGCAAAGTCCAACCGTATGCAAAACTTCTGCGTAGCCGTAGCGTAGTGGGAGGGGGATGCTACCGTAGGCTTATGCCAAAAGACAAGTGTGAGTTTGATGCATCCTCAACTAGATCATTTACAGTTAATAATAACAGTCTGTGGTCTACTTTGAACAGTAATATATGCTGCAGTGTAAGTAGTATTAGGAGGATACACTGGTGAGTTAACAAACGCAAAAGGAACATTGCAACCAGAAGACGCTGTGAACCCGACATAAAATCCGCATTGCATTCTAAATGCACTTCTCAGCTGTAATATGGAGGAGACTGGAAGGAAACCATTGAGTGTGAAGGCAGGTCTTGCGGGCGGAAATCTCTACCATGCTCTTGGGAGGAGATGAGGAGGGCTGCTGAAATATATGACTGATTTCTCCTTTACGGCTTGGTGGAGCATCATGTCGACTTATTCAGGGTGTTTGGTGGAGGCCTGGGATATTCCGCTCCAATGACTCAGTGCCACCTGACACAGATTTCCCAGGGTGCCGCCTTTGGCATTTACCCATGGCCAAGAGAAAACAAGCAATATTATCCAGACCTTTCACCACCCCAGGTGGGTCCGGTGCAATCAGGCTATTATGTATATGTGTTCTCGTGGGAGAACAATTCCTCTGTCAAGCAATCGATCTTTCCAGCCCCACACATGAGGCGAGATATCCCCAAGCCTGATGCAACAATCTAGGGCCCAAACCTGAGAGCTTGTGAATCTGTGTGAATGGGCTTTAGTGCTCCTCTGATCTGAACAGTGTGATTGTGATTGGGGAGGGGTCTCTCCCACAATCAACTGACCATTGAACTTTACTCCTTGGACTCAGAGGCAGTTTAAAGTGTTATCATCCATGCTGAAGATGTTGCTGAGTTGTTTTTCAAATTCAGCGTCTTAATTTGTTATTCCTGCAGTTAAATAAGCAGCTGAAGATCCCTTTACAGGGCAACGATCTACCCCATTTTCGGCCTTTTCCCTGCTCCTTTTTATTTTCAAAACATGCATTCAGGTGAATGAGGTAGTACTGCCCAGTCATAGAAGGCAGCCCATGCTTTAGCTGACATACTTGTTGCACGGGGTAATGACAGAGCATCCTGAAGGTGCTTCTACTGTATCTGTACTGTACAGTATGTCATACATTTCATTTCAGAGTTGAATTGCTACAGACAAAATTGACTTTTAACTAGTATTGAATGTAGGTAAAACTAAGTCAACGCTGTTTTTCTAAAGCACTAAAAGATTACTGATTAAAGCCTATGTACTTTGGATGGTGCTCTCATTGATAGTGTCCATTCATATTTATTACAATTTGTCATTGTTTCCTTGTAGGTCTCATTTTGCCAAAGCATAATTTTCAATGTCACAGAGAGAGTCACTGGCATGAGGTTAGGCAGATAGGACAGATGGTGTGAAAGGGAAAAGTAGAGAGCTTAAATATTTATGGTACTCTACCTGTGAATGAAATATTAATGTATTTTATGTGTGAATGTCACTGTGTGTGTTTATGTGTGTGTGTGTCCATGTTTGCATACTGTTAATCTGAAACAGTTAATGGGTGTTAATGATAATTCACATGGAGGATGGATCATGCAAACCAGCGTGGTTAACTACAAATATTTGTGGTCACGCCTCTCCTCTACAGGATAACGGTTAAGCCACAAGTCCCATGCTGCCACAGTGCCTGTTTCCGCAGGCTGCGCGGTCCACATTCCGTGTCAAAGGGCTGTAGAGAGCCAGGGAACACTGTGCTGGTGCATAACAAGCAGAAGTCCTCAAGACGTTCTCAAGGAAAGGGGAGGGACTCTGACGTGGAAGGCGCCCAGGGATGATGACATGGTGCTGTATCTGGGGGGTGGAGCACAGTACCACAGTCACCCTACCTGTTGCAGATTATAAAACGAAATGGGAAAAACGAAGAACACCAGGGTCCGCTCCAGGAATTGAATCATTCTCAATATCTCATCTCCTATAGCTATAGCAAGACACGAACATGAATGCTTTTGGCTGATGGAGGGTTGGGGACGGATAAAATGTTTGTTCTATATCTGATGCCCTCAAAGTAGGCTAGCATAGTGTAGGCTATAGTGTCTAGCCGCAAAGTACTAGTCTACTGTAGGCCAAAGCTTTAATTTTATGAGGTAGGACATTTTAGTTTTAGTATTTTGTTTGTTCGTTCGTTCGGTCACATAAAGTAGCAGGATTATACAAAAACTACCAGAGCGATTTTCATGAAACTCGGTGGAGGGGTGTAGCATGGGCCAAGACACATTCACATTCAATTTTGGACCAGGTTCCTTCCCTTTATATTTACTTCTCATGCCGGATCTCCTATACCGCCAGTGGCCGAGCGGTAGTGTACCAGTCCTGCAATGCGTCGACCTGGATTCGGCTTTTGATATAAGCCTTTTTTTTGCTGTTTACGCTCAATATTGTCTTATGTTTCTATGCATGTAAAACAAAATAATATCTGACTCATGAAAAACAAATCAGATAAACACTGTATTAGGAGAATATACATTTTCTTAGCCTGGATCCTGTGGTATTAGCCTACATATAAATCATAAACTACCTGCACATCTGGGCTGAGGTTTTGCCCCTTGAGTGTCAGGTTTCACTAACTATTTGTTCTTTTTAATTTGAGTGTTGAAGCAAATGAAAAAAACTGTATAAATCGAGCTGCGAGGAAGATAGAATATATTTAGAGAATATTTTTTTGAGTAATCGGTTACTCGAGTAGGATCAGGTTAGGTTACTCGGTTTTAAAATTAGTCAAAATTCCCATCCCTAGTAATGTATACATGTATGTATGCATGAACTGTACTCTACTGTACTGTATAGAGAGATGGTGAATGAGTGGATGTATGGATAAGTACATCATCTATCTCAGGTGTTTGTGTTTTTCAGATTCAGAATGCATTGAGGGATGGTGTTTAAGGGTTAGATCTGAGGATCAAAATGTCAATCATTTAGTGAAACTAGGGGAAGAGGTCTTGGCTCCCACGAGAAAGGTAAATCACACAAAAAGCTTAGCTTTAGAATTATTCATAAAAGTCACATTGTTCCATCAAAATCAGTCGAATGTTCTGCATTTAATAACTTTTCTGAGCCAATACACTGCATAGCAAACTGAAACGTCATGCTGTGAGAGTGTGAAGCCTTTTCTAACACCTCCTGTTCTCAAATTACTCTCCTTGTGTTTAACCTGACAGTAAAAATGTGATATTATTTTTTTACTAATTATGGACATGCACCGCTGCCCAGGGATAAATGGAAAAGCTGTACCCACCCACCACTGTGCAGTCTGCCAAAGCACATATCACTGGACAAAGGACTGTCCACAAAAAAATGAAGATTCAACCTTGACAGATGAGAGACCTACAAGTAGACCTGTAACAATTATTACATAATCGCCAAACCGCAATTTTGTGACATAAATGAAGTCAACGACGCAAATTCAGCCGAGGCACGTACGTCACGGCCGGGGGGTCAGCAGAGGTTAATCAGTCACGCATGACGCAGCACCAGCTGACTGTAGCTGTCATAGCATTGGTCAGCTCACTAGAGCGCATGTATTTAAGCTGTCAAAACATGTCATTGTTCGCGCTTGCCTTTACTGCTGGTTGTGCATTGCATGCTCGCTGCTTCCGCGTTCTCTGCGCTGGCGTCCGCTGCCATTCCTGCTATTCCTGCTATTGCTCGTGTCTGCGCGCTCGCTGCTCCGCGTCTTGCTCGCGTTCCGTGCTCGTATTGTGATTTGGTGCGTTTGCTGCCTGCTGCCCGCGGTGTCCTCGCTGCTTCCGCGTTCTCTGCTCTTGCGTTCCTCTCTGCCCGCGTCGTCTCTCCGGTCCGTGGTTTGGGGGTCCGTTTAGTGGCGTCGTGGAGCGCCGGCTTCCGAGGCCGAGGTGCCCGTCTCCCTGTAGCACCGTCGTGCCATACTTGCGTATGGTTCAGTTGCTCGCATAACTTGCGTTGGAGTCCGTTTAAGCATTGCTACGCGCCGGTCACTGGGTTTCATTCATGAGCCGCTGATGTCGGAGGTTGTCCGTGCCTCGTCTGCCGCATTACTCAACTGTCGATGTGCGCCGGGTGCGTTCACCATTGGAATGTTTGCAGTTTCGGGCGTGGACGTGCTGTGTGGATTCTCTATGTATTTGGTTCATCTAAGTCCTCCCCTCGCGGCTCGTTCGTGGATTCGCTGGCTGCATGGCAGGCTATACTGCTCGTTGCTAACTAGCTGGCGTTCGTCAAGGTTCCCGTGTTGCACGTCGGGGCGTCATTATGTTGGATTGCTAATACTAGCTCATGATTCATTATGTTAGATTGCTAATACTAGCTCATGATTCATTATGTTAGATTGCTAATACTAGCTCATGATTCATTATGTTGGATTGCTAATACTAGCTCGTGATTCATTATGTTGGATTGCTAATACTAGCTCATGATTCATTATGTTAGATTGCTTATACTAGCTCATGATTCATTATGTTGGATTGCTAATACTAGCTCATGATTAATTATGTTGGATTGCTAATACTAGCTCATGATTCATTATGTTAGATTGCTAATACTAGCTCATGATTCATTATGTTGGATTGCTAATACTAGCTCTTGATTCATTATGTTAGATTGCCAATACTAGCTCATGATTCATTATGTTAGATTGCTAATACTAGCTCATGATTCATTATGTTAGATTGCTAATACTAGCTCATGATTCTAATACTAGCTCATGTTTCTAATACTAGCTCATGATTCTCGCGTTCAATTCATTGTTGCAGCCCGTGGGTTCCATCTGAACTGCTCTCTACTCGCTAGCACCCATATTGCGAGTGCCGCCACGCAGCTAGCGTTAGCCGTTCGGTGTGGCTAATGCTAGCTGTGTCCCCCTCAATGAATCTAAGCTTGTTATAGCGCATTTCATGCCCTGAGGCGGCACAATGCGCTTTCCTGAGGACATGGGAGGTGGGTATACGTCCCACCCCTACGTATTCTGGTAGGGACCTGACGTTGATCGCATCGAAATTGCTTCCGGAGCTACAAACAATATAAAGATAAATGAGAAATAAATTAATGAATGTAAGTAATGAGATAAGGAACGATAAATATTATAATAATATTAAGGCTGTCTCGCCTGTCTGGTAGGCTGGCTTGTATGGCCGATTGCTTCGGCATGTCCAAACCTCGTTCGGGGACAACGACGGCGATGATGCCTTACCAATTATTGCAGTTTATTGGCTTTATAAATGGTTCGGGTCAGTAGCATCGGGCTACTGCATGGTTCCTTAGGGCAACGTACTGTAAATTGTGCGTTGTCATCAATTGATACAAGCCATTATGCTCTGCAATCTGCTGCGTGTGCGCGACTATCCTGGCTGTTTGGTTTAACGCGGTGCTTATTCCTTCCACCATTTACGTTCGTCGCCTGCTCCTCCGCGGTGTTTGGGGCGGGGTTTACGGACTTTTATTTCTAATGTAAAAGGGATGTATGCTGCGCTGGTCACGCTTCAATGTCGGATGTGTCATTTTACGCTGCGTTGGGATCCTGCATTGCTCTTCGCATTTAGCCCTCTGCGTTATTTCAAAGACTAATCACCTGATTATAATGCTGCGTGCATGACATGATCGGTTTGTCGACTGGACGATGGATAGGGTGTTATGCGCGACGTGCAGTTTCTCTATCGTCGCTAATATTTTGCGGGGCCCCTCAGTGGTCTAGGAAACGCTTCTCTTCTGCATAACGGTGCACCGTGTATTTATCAACTATGATCGTTCGTACATTCCGTTCGTCAATAATTCATGCGCTGCTCGCATGGCTGTCCGGGGAAAGGGGGAAATTCTTTTCCACGCATCCTCGTCCCCGGCTCAACGATCGAATCGCAGACTCGCTTCCCTGTTTGATTTACAGAGTTCTGCAGACTGTGCCCGGCTGCGGGCGGCCCTGTCCGGCCTGGTCTGCCTCTTCAGCGGATGGTTCTGGACCAAGCGATGCCTCGTGCCCTACTGTATCCGCTGCCCGATGCATGAGAGCTGGTCTGGCCCGGACCGCATTGACCAATGCGACTGCATGGTCTCTTTTCGCTGCGTTCTGCTCCACATTTGATGAACCTTCGTGCCCGCTAGCGTTTCGGTTTCTCAGCATTTATTGTCCATCGTGTTGGATCCTGACGGCTGCGGCCTCGATCGGTCGAACGTGTCGTAGCAGGCGTACAAATTCGCATGCGCTGCCTGGACCCCTTCGTCGGCATACGAACGCTACCTGGGGCCCGGCGTCCACTACGTTCTGCTCCATATTCAATGTAAACGTCATGCCTGTGAATATTCAATACTATCAACATTCATAGTTCATTGTGTCGTGTCTAGGCGGCTGCGGCCTCAGTCGGTTAAGAGTATTGTTGCAGGTGTTCATTCCACATGCGATGCCTGGACCCCTCCACCGTTTCTCTGCTGGGGAACCGATCCGTCCAGCTCCTCCTTAATGGCATCACCGATGAGCATCCCCAAGGCATGGATATACGTCTTCCCTTCACTCCTTCGCTCGTTCATCGGTTAATCGCACGGTTGAGGCAGGGGTGTTTTGGTGGTCACTCGTATTTAATGTTAGAAACAGTCATTCTCACAGCTTTCTATGGGTTCCTTAAGGTCGGTGAATATTCTACACGCACATTGTCATTCAACCCCGCGCACGACCTCACTCGGGCAGATGTCACATTGCACGCGCGCTATTTCGTCCTGCACCTGAAGCATTCAAGGCGGACAGAGCTGGTGCCGGCGTGACCGTTTATTTATCAGGCAATAACACCTTGTTTTGTCCTCTGTCCTCCATGAGCTCCTACCTGACGAGCAGACCCCAGGCCGGTGAGGAGGAGCCCCTCTTCATAAGAGAGGCAAAGCCCATGACTGGAGCCTGGTTTGCCGCCAGACTCCGCGCCCTCTGCCAGGCGTGCGGGCTCCCACCGGTCCGGTACACTGCACACTCCCTCCGTATAGGAGCGGCAACCACCGCCGCCGCCCCGGTGTCTACCCTGAAGTCCATGGGCCGATGGTCCTCGTCTGCTTACGGACGCTACCTACGGCCCGGAGTCGAGGACATTCTGGATGCCCAGAGAGCTATGAGTGGACTGTGACATTGGGTTGGGGGGGTACTGCGTATTCAGGCGGTCATGTGGCTGGTGCACTATTAAATGTTGTCTGGCTCATCAGTCAGAGCGCTCTCCGTCAACCCTTCTGCGCATGCGGGCCGCGGAGTTGCTGGTGTGTTCTTGGGGGGTAGTTTGCAGGTATTCCACCAGCGTCGGCCGGTGGATGCCAGAGTAGCCGCTAGCTGGTCTCTGTGGCTTTCCATGGCGGGCGCCATGGACGCAGAGACACGAGGCTGTATCTCCCGCGGAACCCACGAAGCGTCGGCCCGTGGGGACCAGGGACTATAATGTACAGCAGTCCTCCTGTGGCACTCTTTGACGGTCTTAGTGGGCTGAGTTACCTCCGAGCGTCTTCCCGATCGCGGCCAACTCTGATCGTCATTGAGGCAGGGGGCTAGATGCCGTTCCCCCTTCCTGGCTCTCTGGGCCAAGGGCTTGGCCCAGAGGGGGGGAACACCTAGATAGCCTCCCCCTGCTAACGCGCTTTCCACGCCGGTGGAAGGCAGGGGGCCCCCCGGACAGGGCACACCGCCAAAAATTAATATGCATGTATTATGCTGCTTGTATAATAAATGTTCAAATTTGACAAAAGTGATCTCGTCTGAAATGAAGTCAACGACGCAAATTCAGCCGAGGCACGTACGTCACGGCCGGGGGGTCAGCAGAGGTTAATCAGTCACGCATGACGCAGCACCAGCTGACTGTAGCTGTCATAGCATTGGTCAGCTCACTAGAGCGCATGTATTCAAGCTGTCAAAACATGTCATTGTTCGCGCTTGCCATTACTGCTGGTTGTGCATTGTATGCTCGCCCCTACTCCTCCCCTGCTCCTCCTGCGTATGTCAATGTCATCTGTTGTCATCGTTGCTCTCTGTCCGGGGTAAGTTTGTCAGGTATTCCACTAGCGTCGGCTAGTGGATGCCAGAGTAGCCGCTAGCTGGTCTCTGTGGCTCTCCGTGGTGACCGTGGGCCGAAACGTCTCCGAATGGCCATCCAGCGGTCCCTCCGGTCGCCATGGAGGCAGAGACACTAGGCTGTATCTCCCTCGGAACCCACGAAGCGTCGGCCCGTGGAGGCCAGGGACTATAATGTACAGCAGTCCCCCTGTGGCTCTCTTTGACGGTCTTAGTGGTCTGAGTTACCTCCGAGCGTCTTCCCGATCGCGGCCCACTCTGATCGTCATTGAGGCAGGGGGCTAGATGCCGTTCCCCCTTTTCTGGCTCTCTTGGCCAAGCGGCCCAGAGGGGGGGAACACCTAGATTGCCTCCCCCTGCTAACGCGCTTTCCACGTCGGTGGAAGGCAGGGGGCCCCCCGGACAGAGCACACCGCCAAAATTCATATGCTATGTTTTATGCCGCATGTATAATAAATGTTCAAATTTGACAAAAGTGATCTCGACTGAAATATAGTGGAGCTTGTCTGGTCACACGCACATGCGCGCGCACACACACACACACACACACACACACACACACACACACATTGAATCATGCATGCACACACGCTCTCTCTTTCTCTCTCTCTCTCTCTCTCTCTCTCTCACACACACACACACACACACAATCACACACAAGATATAGGCACTTAAAGGAGAGACATATAAATTGACTGTACTGTAAATAAGAGTTTATTCTATATGACATGTCTATATAACCCAAACCATGTTCTGTAAATTCCAATATTGTGTCGTTGTGGTGTGAGAAATATCTTTCACACATGAACACACATGAACACATGAAGCGACAACAGGACAACAGGCCAGGTCCAGAGGGATGTTCACACTGCCTCACCTGTTATCAATGATGCATGTGACAATTTACGCTCAGACAACAGCATTCTCTTTATCAGGAGCTGAATGGGGATGAGCTACGGATCACTAGACCATGATGTCGGAATCAAGAGGCTAGATCAGACACCAAGCTGTAAAAAAAACTGCTTTCATAATCCTGCAGCCCAAGGAGGCTCCTTCTAATGTGTTTCATATCTTTGTGAAGACTACTATAGTGCACGTGCCCATATAACTCATAACAAATTCCTTATGGCTATTGCTATATGCATTATTACATATGAACCTCCGGCACAGCGACAGCACAGGGCAAGAGGTAATGTTTTCTGTGGCGTGTGTTTGTTTGTTTGTGTGGGGGGGTGCCACAGAGCCGCACAAACATGGCCACCCATTCACTTCCATTAATATTTTGGACTTATACGCTCATGAGTGAAAAATTCCCCCCATTCATTGTCAATGTGGGATATAGAAACGACCGTATCTCGATGTGGGAAAGTCACAGAGACATGGGGTTTGGACAAGTATAAAGCTCCCTACCTAAATCTCACCTCTCTAAATGCAGCAATATCCAACATGTCATGCCCGCACGCACGTGCTCACGCACAGAGCCACGAAATGCATTCATGGGTGGTGGTCTGTGCTCTCTGAGCACCATTTCTAGTTCAGCATCAGTTTAGTTTAGAGTTGTACTGTTTGGACAGATAGATAGATGGATGGACGGACGGACGGACGGACGGACGGATGGATGGATAGATAGATAGATAAGTAATAGCCTAACAGGTGCGTTTTCAGTTAAATTGAGAGACTTACACTGCTCATTACCTGGCCAACTGTTTACTCTCTCTCTCTCTCTCTCTCTCTCTCTCACACACACACATACACGTTGTGATGTCATGAGAGGTTGACTCTGCGGTACAGTTCCTGGGGCCTCATTTATAAAGCTTGCTTATGCACAAAAGGATTCATACGGAACCATCTGTGCACGAGGGGCCTGGTCGGATTGGAACGTCCAGGTGTGGAAGCGCTGTGCCATGCCAAACCTTGTGAGCCCATTTCTGCCAAGGATTTCACCCTTCAGTTGGTCGTAGTCATTAGCTTTGTCCGGGGCCAAGTCCTGGTCGGCTTTCAGGGACTCTAGCTAGTAGTCTAACCCATTGTTCCTTGGGCCACGCTTGCCTTTTGGCCGTGGTTTTGAAAGCATGCAGGTACGCCTCAATGTCATCAGTCACTCCCATTTTGGGTATAAAGTCACCGGAGCTGGGCGGAAGCCAAAGCATTGGTCTCGTTGCAACGCTCTTATGGTTCGAGTGTCCCCCCCCCCCCTCTTCACCAATAAGACTGGTCTGGACTGGTCTGGTCTCTTCTGCAGCTTTGGCCTTGTGGGGTCAAGATAAGCTACGCCGCCTCGGCGCCCAGCTCTAACTCTAACCACAACAATAGCTGTTTGGCACAGAATGTACCAGCCCTAAGAATGTCAAATTTATGACAAGTCTATGGAAGGGAGACAGTTTCTTACTCCGGCCGACAGCCATACTCTAATCATCATAATTAGAAATAGCTAACAGGATTTCTCTGAAAATCAGCAAAATTCATCAATCCCCCTTAGATTATACGTGAACACGCAAAATCATAATGATCAAGAGAAATGTTGACTTCCAAAACCTAAACCTGAACAGCCATTATGCAGAAAAAAAAAGAAGCAAACCTGGAAGCTGAAAACCCTAGAAGCTAAAACAGGTTGCTGTCTAAACAATAACATAAGCATACCTTCCTCTAGCATAATTACAATTCTAAAGCATTTGAAGCAAAAATGTATCTATCAGATCACTTCATGTATTGCTGTGTGAATTTCTGCTGTGAAAGGAAAATTACTCCAAATTCGAGTGCCCCCGACCCAGAGATACAGAACCTTTTTAACAAAATACACTTCACAATACCCCTGTCTCCGTTTTAAATGAGTATATCTCAAGTGCAACCGTATCTGTAGGATGAAAAGGTTATTTTAAAAGTCGGCCACTGTGTGTGTGTGTGAAAGCGTTGGACCACAGAATGAGCAGTGAAGTCTCTCTCTCTCTCTCTCTTTCACAGAAAGCGCACTGGTTAGGCTTTTATTTATTTATTTATTTACGTCGCCTGCATTAGTATTTTAGAGACCCCTACAAAGCTCAGATTATAACTTGAACCCTGCTCCCAGGTGTGCTTGGTTAGATACAAGCCAAACATTCAAAGACCTTTGTTAAAGCTCGCTTGGGATCGAATACAACTTTTCATGCATTAAAAAGAAGAAGAATGGCTTTACTTCCCAGCTCCTTTTTAATCTGCACTCTGCTTGGTCAGCATGGACTGTTTTTAAACCAACAACCAATTAATCAGACACAAATCATTTCTTATTGAGTCCCATCTGTAAATCGATCATTAGTTTAATTTTGTCTGGTTTCCTGCACTTGATCAGAGGGGGCACAGTCAGCTTTAACTTATTTACCTTCCATTTTCTGATCAGCAGCAGACATAGGACTGCTGATTCCACATACATTTAGCCAGCAGGGGGCAGTGTTGCTCACTTTTTTGTTAGTGTTCTGCTCATTGTCTGCGGCTGTGTGACCTTACACCTTGGGAAGAGTCCAAATATTTTTATATACCAGTTTCCTTTACCCTAGATGCACCAATCTTACAACGGAGGATATGTGAATACCTTATTTGATGTCATACCTGATTTGATGTACGTATAGAATTGTCTTTTCCTTGCTGTGAAAGACACTTAAAACCCCTAATCAAATGCCCCACAACGCAAAGAGACCCATACACAACCTTAACAATGCATAGGTGACCACTTTGTATCAGTGAAAGCAGTTTCCCAATGATTGCATTTTGTTGCAGTCCACATTGTGGCGGATGATAGGCTAATTCCTTCTGTTTATAAGAATTGGTGTGAGTAGGTGAGATCTGCTGGTGGATATGTAGAGGTCCGTTTGAAAGCCACAACAGCCCCTTTCTCACTCTTATTGTGGCACTGTAAATAATCTCTTGTTGAAATTTATTGGTGCCAGCATTCTGTGACCACTAACGCATATATAGTTTCAATATTTATTTTTCACATAAATAATCATGCTCATTCACTGAAAAAAAAAAGAAATCTCAGGAGCGGCATGATAAATTTAGTTTCCAAGAGAGAGAGTAAAAACAACTTTGACAGGAGCAATGTTTTAACAGGGCAAGTGAATTTTGGCACCACCAAAGGCCCTTTCCTGCGTTTCTTTTTCAGGGGGTACATACGCCTCAGTTTAATCAAGGCTACTGCTCACAAAGGGGGCATTTGTTTAATCATTTTGGCACCGAGAGCGGTATGCGGAGACAACTTGGACCTCGTTCACACACTTTTCGAAGACTGTCTGTCTGTCTGTCTGTCTGTCTGTCTGTCCGTCCGTTTGTCCGTCTTTCTGTATTTCTTTCTGTCTTTATGTCAGCTGGTTGGAGCATGGTACTTGAAACATTTTCAGAGTAGCCTACAGTCAACAACCACCTTTCATGGAAGAGAACATTCTTATAAGCCGCATACCGTATTATAGTATGGCTGATCTGCACCAGATGAAGAAAGCTCTGTCTGTAGGAGATACTGCACTGTGGTGTCATACCGTCTACCTTCACCTCACTTCTCCCAAGTGGTCCGGTGTGTGTGTGTGTGTGTGTGTATGTGTGTGGGGGTACTCTCTCCATGGCAGACGATTGATGTGACATATTATCATTGGCCCCGGATGTTTGTGACAGGAGTAGCCTACTCTAGTAGAGTGCATCGCTGCCTCGTAGCTACCTCACAAACCCCTGTTATTGCAGCAGCCCCATCAGTCCCATGCCCCATCCGCCTACCACAGGGCCTCAAGCCCCCCCCCCCCCATCTGCCTAGCGTCCGCTGACTAACGCCAACCTTTGAACCTGAGGGACGCCGACATGAGGAACCCGATCCCTGTTGACACAGCGTCTAAACGACAAACACCGGGGCGGGGCCTTGTCTCCTGGGAGCCGTGCGAGTCCACAGCTCGAGTGTACAGTATAAACAGCTTGTAGAGCATTAGGGGGATCAAATGGCGAGGGGATGAAACCACAAAGGGGTGCTCTGCGTCGTGTGAAAACATTAAGGCGCTCATTACGATTACTTAGGAGCTGTTGACTCACTGAAATTGCGGCGCAATTGGCCCTACTGTTGAGGAATGCGGGGCCCAGACAGACAGTAATTGCATTTCCTGTTAGTCTCCCGAGTTCAGACTCCCCTCTCTCCTCTCTCCTCTCCCCTCTCTCCTCTCTCCCCTCTCTCCTCTCTGTCCTGGCAGCTCTCTCTCTCTGCCCAGCCTGATCACACGACCTATCTTGTTCTGTATGCTGGTGGTGGGCAGACCGTGGTGGAGACAGTAGAGTAAAAAGCGAGTATTAGTGTGTATCCATTTCACTCACATCTCATATTAAGAAGAAAACCTTCAAAGGAACCTTTTATTTTGCTCAAATTATGCCAGTAATGATGAAGGCAGTTCTGCCAATCTAAATCAGAGCTTGCGGTGAATTTGTGATGAATGTATAAAATGGCCTGACCCTGTTAGTGTTCGCTGAGCTTGGCAGAGGTTTCCAGTCCACTTTATTGTCAGGGGGGGGAACGTTCACCTCTAAAAAGTGCGATCGTTTAAAGCTGACGGCAGTGGTATAGCCACACATGTGGCACATATAAAAGGCTACCAGCGATGGCAAACGCAGCTCAGAGAAAATGGTCGACTGCCTCCAGACACTGTAATGGCAGCGATCTGAGAGAACAAGCTCACTCCTCCACGTCCTGTTCGATAAAGAGAGGGCTTGGACGGGCGCCATTACCGGGGGCTTGGCAGGATGCTGAGACTCGCTGAGGTTTGAAACCCCATTAAAAATTGTCACTTTATTTTAAGCTGCTGCCACACTTCTATGAGTCCCACATCCTTCTGGAAAACCTATCAGGGCCCCAACGCCGACTAGGGATTGGTCGAACTAGACTTATATGCTGAAGTTGTCCGAGTTGTTAAAAGTTTGTCTCTGCAATAATACTGGATGGTAAATAAAGGTTTTAATTTCTCTGAGAGCTGAATCTCAAGCTTCTGTCCGGCATTGTGAGAGGCTGAGCAGATTATTTATGAATCCGTTGATGCATACCTGACTAAACATTGACGTGTGGGCCTGGTAATAACCCTATGAGATTTAACGAGTGACGCTTTATCATGGTGCTTTATGGCACACACTGCCGGGTCCCACTCATAGCTTAACGTCTCCTTTGTCGAAAGATTCAGACAATGACACTGAAGAATAATGAAGAGTGTAAAATGGGTGAATGTAAAATGACCATCACTTCCTACTGTTTATAGTCATTGCTATAGTATGGATCTACCAACTATCCATGGATCTGTTCTACACTATTACTTCCAAATGAAGCCTCGACACATTCACATATAGCGAGGAATTTCATCTGAGTTTTCTGAGGTAAGAGGAAAACTGCAGTTGTAGAGTGTTCAGGAATCTCCTGCCGACAGTTTACAGTAACCTTTCCTCTCAGAATTGAGGCCGTAATTATTTGCCTTGAGCACAAGTCAACCCAAACACGGGCTGAAGCGTGCTGTTGTACCTGGCAGAGGAGCAAAGCGCCCGTAACCTTTGTGAGGACTCAGCATGGCCAAATAGCATCAACACAGCGCACAGACAAGACTGAGACTTGAGGTCACCGCAAGATAGTCGTTTGGGTTAACAGCCTTGTTAAAGAGGTCACAGCCATGCGGCCAGCTCTAGGTCCTGCATAGTCCAGAACACGGCTTAGGACACACGCCAGCCACACACACGCACGCACGCGCGCACACACACACACCACCGAGGACAGTTATTCCAACTGAGTCATGATGTTATAAATAGGACTGTATTTCAGGATTACAGCATGCATTCCCCTGCATAATTAAAGTGACCCCTGACTTTGATGTGCTCCCAGGGTGGTAACAGTGGTTCCTGCTGGAGTCTGGCTATATGACATCATCTAAATCATTTTGCTTAACAGGAAGGAAGTTGGATATTTCATACTGTCTCACTACTTACACTGAACCACTGAAGCTCTCTCTCTCACACACACACACACACACGCGCACGGAGGGTTTTGTCTTGCTAGCTGGACATCAGGCAGCAAATGTGCTCCCGGTTGCATGCAGACAGTTGGTGGAGGTCCAAGGTAAATCATCCATTCGGCCACAGAGGCAATACCTGGCAGCAGGCTCAGGGCCGTATCATGGTCCAGTAGTAGTAGACTCTCCACCAAACCTCTGGTCGTCCTCTGGGCGTCTGACCGCCATAGCGTGTCCAGCCACTGGTCCGCCTGTCTGTCTGTCTGTCTGTCTGTCGGTCGGTCGGTCTGTCTGTCTGTCTCTGTCCCTGTTGTGACTCTGCCCTGTAACTGCTAGAGATGTGTACAACCACGCTGGGAACATCCAGGGGTTTATTGTTGCAGGTATGGAAGCCACATGACAGGGGGGCGAGAACGCCTGTGTTTATTTTATATCCAGTTCCGAAAGTGTGCCTGGAGACACTCGGAACAGGATGAATAACACATTTAGGGAGGAAAGAAAAGACAAAATAATCAAAATAATCAACACTGGAGCAGAAAGACCGAGGGGGAGTTTTGGAGGAATTTGGCAGAATACGCAAAAGCGTCAAGAGAAGAAGAAAAAAATTGCGAAACCCGAAAAGTTAGTTGACACATGTCGTTTTCACGCTTGAGGAACAATTATTTTTGAACCCGGAGCAGAAAGAAAAGAGAAATGGTTTTGTTTTTGTCTGTGAACGTTTAAATGTTTGAGCAGGCCGGGTGCCAGTGTGGAGGACGGGGCAGCGGTACTTCTCCCGCTGCGGCAGGCCAGGAAGGGGTCAGCTCAGTTTGCTGAAATCAAATCCAGTGGCTTTATTTGAGCGAGACAACAATGTGGAGCAATAGCCTCGGGGTAATGGCGTGATTACGCTGTTGCCTGTCTTGGGGTCAGTCGTAATGAAGCGTTCTAAGTTAGCTACAGCCGTCTGGGTTAAACTGATACTTGTATGCTTGGTTAAGAGCTGAAGCCAGGTGTCTTGTTATGATCGCCTTGTGTGGTGCAGATAACATTGGTGGGGTGGCCGGATAACACTGATGTCTCAAATAGAATCTAAATCAAATCCAACAAATTAAGTTTTTTTTTAAATTGCGTGTAACGTTGTAACCCTCTGCATTCCCAGCTTGCACAGGGTCTTGAATGAGTAGATGAGGTAATTTAATCCGAGCCACAACCTATTCAAGATATCGCTTGTCTACTGTAGACACGCTTGGATTTCAGAAATAGATGATTTCCCACTGAAAGGCTCCAGAGCGTAGGTAATAGGTCTTAGAGCGGTATACGGTTGTTTGAAATGTTACACCATTACAAGACCTGACTTAATCAGAGCGGGCCATGGTTTTCAGATGGCATTTAGATATGTAATGTTAACAAATGAGGCTGTAGTATTATGGTAACAGACCCCTAATGTTATTTCAGCAACCAAGTCTGTCTCTTTCTAGTGGTTAGAGGAGCTTAGGCCTTATCCCGAGGCATGGAGTAAGCATGTTTGGGTATGCACATTCTCTCCTTAGCGTGTAATTGCTATATTATAGCCATGAAATACAGCTATGTGCACTCACATGAATGCTTACATTCAAACATGGCTGGAGTTTGGGCCTTGGGTTTCAAGGCTCCTGTTGAAATTGAATTTGGAGTCATAACCTTCATTTAGCGAGACCTCTGGCACTTTGCAGGGGAAAAAAAACTACAGCAGCACTCTTACACTGCGCCTTGAGACTACTTGAACGTAACAGGATTGAGGATAATGGATATTAAGTGTCCTCAGAGATAGTGTCATACTGTCTAAGCCTATTTTAGATCTTAGCCCGAGACAAACCCCAGTCTTCCCCATCTTCCCATCTCTCCACGGGCTTCCTCCTCTCGTTGTTTTGCTGTTGTCCCCCCCCCCCCCCCCTCCCTCGCTGTACCTCTCAACTCCTCATCCAGGAATGTGTGCGCTCCATCATGTGTGTGACAGGTAGCGACGGCGTGAAAGAGGACAGTTTGTTCTGCGGAGCAGCGCAAGCTGCGGGGTCCGTGTTTTCTTTGGACGCCAATGAATAACATTGTATGGGGGGTTGGTGGGGTGAAGTGGAGGGGGGGGGGGAATTAAAAATGCTGGGTTGTAATTTACAGGAGGGTGGAACTGATTTAAACTCCCTCTTTTTTCCTTCTTCTTCTTCTTCTTCTTCTTCTTCTTCTCTTTGCCGCTTGGCTTCCAGGCTTCCAAATACGCTACAGCTGAGTGCAAACTGTGCTTCGTTGTGCTGGCAAAAACAAGAGAGGCAGAACTGCCAGCTCGCTCCCTAACCCCTCCCTCCTTGGCAAAGACAGGATGGTGCTAAGGTAAACCATTCATGAAATCCAAATGCTACACATGCCTAGCTGATTTCACCTCCCAGGAAAACTCTCTGCTTCGTGCGAGGGTGAGGAATGCACAGGTATTTCCTACTACAATCCCACCCGCTGTGTAATATTCATGAGAGCGATGCCTGAATGAAAGTTTGTTCCTGTTGCATTGCATTCGTTTAGGGCCGCGCAAAGCGGGGTGGCGCTCGGCATTATGTGTGGCCTGCCTGTGGTCTCTGCGTGTGGCGCCTCTGTGCACAGTAGTGAGTAGAGAATGGACCATATAGAAAAGTGACAAGATGAAAAGTTCAAATATTTGACCTCATTAGTTCCGTCTCATCGCGCTATTAGTGTTTCTATTCTAAAGATGTACTTGACTCAGCAGTATTCAGGAGCCCTCTCCCCCAATTAACATTGTTACAAGCCTATAGAGTTGAGTCATTTGGTATGTGGCGCTTTGCGGTCAAGGGGGTATGTGGCATCTCATTTCATTGTCCTTGTCTCTGAATGGCTGTATTGACGACAGACAGATTAATCTCATTGGCCGTATAAAGTCACAGCTCAAGACTCAAGACTGTGATTGGCTCGTTTGGAAAGGCTTCACCTCACCCAGCTTAGATGCTAAATTGGGAAATGTAGCCTACCCCCCAGAAAAAAAAACTTTTAGAGCTTTCACCCTTTATAAACCTCAAATTTGCTGCAGGGTAACATGACCACTTCCTCTCTTCCTGTGAGAGAGATCAGGCAGTCACGTTGAGGAAGGCAGAGCAGGCAGAGAGCGCTGTGGCTAGCACACAGCTGGCACTGTACTCACTCTACCTAGCACCTGTGGGTGGGCGTCAACACGCCTGGCCAAACAAACAAGACTCCGATCCAACTCTGACCACAGTCCCGGAGGCTGGGAATACATTAGAGTGCCCCCTACTGCCATGGAGGTCCACTAGCAGCTCCCTTATATAAGCCTCTCTCTGGTTGTCCGGTCAAAAATTCAGAATTCAAACACTCAGCACTTCGGGTGGACTAATTATCTTGTTCTGAAGGCTCTGAGGCATTGGCTACTCCATTTGTCTTGTACAAAGTGCGGTCGGTCTCCTGTAGATGGCGTTGTTGTCCTAATTTGAGACTCAGACTGTCCAGACAGGCCAGTGTGTGTGTGTGAGGGCTTTTTCCTAATTGGTGACATTTAACAAGCCTGCGCGTCCCGGTCCCATTCCCTCTCTCACTTCATCTCACAGAACTGGTATCCCAGACCGACGTGAGAGTCTCTCTCTCAGATGAGTATTGGTGATGCTGAGAATGAAGTGCAGATCTGCTCGGGGAGGAAGTGAGGCGACGTGGGGGGGGGTGGGGGGGGGGTCCTTCGCTCTGAGCTTGCCCCCACGGAGCAAAAAAAAAAAAAGAGGCCGTTTCCAGAGGAGAGAGAGGTAAACGAGATGGATGAAGTGGCAACTGAGCCGTTTGCCTTTAAACCAACACAAACTGGGCCCGGCGTCCATAATGATCACATGGTAGACGTTAGGGCTTCAGGGGTGCACGCCGGCAGCGGCGGAATTTTCCTAAAACAAGGGAGCCGAGCCTCGGGCCAGATAGACTGAAATACAAGTGGCGAGGAGAGGAGAGGACCCTCCAGAGAGGAGTGAAACTTTCCACAGGTTCCCGGTGTTTATGCGGGCCTGGCACGGCTGGGACCAAGGGGACACAGGGGGACGCCAGCCTGGTTGCTGAGCGAGGCGCTCTCTCTCTCTCTCTCTACCTCTGTGTGTGTCTCTCTACCTCTATGTGCATCTCTCTCTACCTCTGTGTGTATCTCTCTACCTCTGTGTGTGTCTCGCTCCCTACCTCTGTGTTTGTCTCTCTCTACCCCTGAGTGTGTCTCTCTATACCTCTGTGTGTCTCTCTACCTCTGTTGTGTGTCTCTTTCTACCCCTGTGTGTGTCTCTCTACCTCTGTGTGTGTGTGTGTCTCTCTCTACCTCTGTGTGTGTCTCTCTCTACCCCTGAGTGTGTCTCTCTATACCTCTGTGTGTCTCTCTATACCTCTGTTGTGTGTGTCTCTTTCTACCCCTGTGTGTCTCTCTACCTCTGTGTGTGTCTCTCTTTACCTCTGTGTCTCTCTCTACCTCTGAGTGTCTCTCTCTACCTCTGAGTGTCCCTCTCTACCTCTGAGTGTGTCTCTCTACCTCTGTTGTGTGTCTCTTTCTACCCCTGTGTGTGTCTCTCTACCTCCGTGTGTCTCTCTTCCTCTGTGTGTGTGTCTCTCTACCTCTCTGTGTGTGTCTCTCTCTACCTCTGAGTGTGTCTCACTCTACCTGTGTGTGTCTCTCTCTACCTCTGTTGTGTGTCACTCTCTACCTCTGTGTGTGTATCTCTCTCTACCTCTGTGTGTGTCTCTCTCTACCTCTGTGTGTGTATCTCTCTCTACCTCTGTGTGTGTCTCTCTCTACCTCTGTGTGTGTATCTCTCTCTACCTCTGTGTGTGTATCTCTCTCTACCTCTGTGTGTGTCTCTCTCTACCTCTGTGTGTGTGTGTCTCTCTATCTCTGTGTCTCTACCTCTGTGTGTGTGTCTCTCTCTACCTCTGTGTGTCTCTACCTCTGTGTGTGTGTCTCTCTCTACCTCTGTGTGTCTCTACCTCTGTGTGTGTTTGTCTCTCTACCTCTCTGTGTCTCTCTTTCTACCTCTGTGTGTGTCTCTCTACCTCTGTGTGTGTGTGTCTCTCTCTTCCTCTGTGTCTGTCTCTCTCTACCTCTGTGTGTCTCTCTACCTGTGTGTGTGTCTCTCTACCTCTGTCTCTCTCTCTACCTCTGTGTGTCTCTCTCTATACCTCTCCATTGCTCTCACTCCCCCCCCTCGACTACCTCTTTCTAATGACACCACCTCTCGATTTGTTCTCTCTCTCTCTGTCATAATGCCGATCCCTGCTTTCTCTCTGTCCTCTGTTTTCCTCCCCCTCCATCTCCCTCACCCTTTACCGTCCTCCCCTCTCCTCCTCCTCTCTCTCTTCTCGCTCCTCCATGTTCACTCGCCTGTACTCTCTCCATCTCACTCTCTTTTGCCCCTTCCCTCCACCCCCCCTCCCACCCCCTCTCTCTCTCGTGCTCCTTCCTCTCCTCTCCTCTCCTCTCCTCTCCTCTCCTCTCCTCTCCTCTCCTCTCCTCTCCTCTCCTCTCCTCTCCTCTCCTCTCCTCTCCTCTCCTCTCCTCTCACCCCCCCGAGATGTGCTGGTGTGCGTCCAGGAGGGCAGGCCTGGGAAACCGCCAGTTTTCCCACCGTCTCATCGTTCCACGTCTCTCTCTCTCTCTCTCTCTCCCCCTCTCTCTCTCTCCCCCTGAATGATGACACAGCCCTCCTCTCTTTCCTCTGACGGGCGCCCAGAACAATAGTGGACACACATGCACGTTTTTAGCAGAGCGGCAGTTCCAGCCCGGCGGTTTCCGAACAAGCACTCAGGACCGGGAGCAGTCGTTCGCGATAGCGGAGAAAGATTGGCCGGCCCTGGACCAATAATAAACAGACTCAGATTCGTATCTTTGCTTGTGAAATAAAGAAATGGCCTCCGTCACCAAACCTAATAACATAACATGAATATATTTCATTGACATGAGACAGACGAGTCAGATTGATCGAGATATTCCTCTAAGGCTTCTATACAAAGGCTGCACTGTGTTTTATGTCAGCATATCCCACCTTCTCCATCATCGGCGCACCAAGACGTTTACTCTTCAGCTCTCAGTGCTGCTCCGCTCCCCTGGTTGACAGGCAGGACGTTGACCTTACTGTACTGTATATGATCAACTATGTGATACGTTTCCCCCTTTCCTCCTCTCCCCCCATTGCGCCCCCCCCCCCCCCTCCCCCCCTCTTCCTCTATGTGCTCCCTTCTCCCATACCAAGCCCCCCCGGCCCTCATACATCCACCAGTCATCGGGGGCGGTTGGATCCGTGCCCACCGTCGGGGATGTGAGTGGCCAGCGCCACAGTGTGATCTCTGGGGAAGGGGGAGCCAGTGAGGCAGGGGGCTGCTGGTACTGGTGGTTAGGGGTCTGAGCAAGCCAAGCGTCCACAGGAAAAACCACAGAGCGCGTGTGTGTGTGTGTGTGAATGTACAGTATGTGTGTGTTTTAATTCGTCTCGTGGGCCGGCTCAAACAACTCTGTAGATCTAGTGTGGCGGACCAGACGCACGCATGTACTGTACACGCGCACACACACACGTACACACACACATACACACACACAAGCAAAAACACACAGTCTATGCAGTTTAAAGGGGGGCCGGGCTGTGCCGTGCTGAAAGCATTATGGTCTTGAGGCCCTCTCTTCCAGCGCGTTGTTAGCGTGGGGCGTCATAAAGAGACCCCCTCTTCCTAATAAAGCGACGTGTGAAGCAGAGCTGTGGAGCTCCGCCTCAGACCGCAGGAAAGCCGACGTTCTGGGCACTGACGAGGTGCCGTGGGTTCTCCTCAGTGAAAATGAACAACAACAACAACGTCACGATGTCTTTGTGATCCCGGGCGTTGGTCTTTAGTCCTCAAATTTGACACCTCAGACACAGCAGGCCGTTGGAGCTCCGAGGCACATTGACACAGATACCCCCGTTCTCACAGCCCCCCCCCCCCACCCCACCCCAACATCACCACCACCGAGCCTCTGTGGGCGGGGGCCGAGTTGTACGGCGCCGGCCCCGTTACGCAGGGGACGGTCTGGAACGAAGCCATCCCGGGGCGCCGGCACTGCTACAGTATCCGTTTGGTCTCCGCCACGTTGGTGTTGTGGTGTGAAAGCGTTTGGAACGAACCTGTCCTCGTCATATGACGGGGGGAGCTTTTCTGGAAGGCGCCGACTCGCTAATGCCTTCCTGTAGTTCACGGGGGCCGTCGGGGGGGGAACGGAGGGATCTGAACCCGACCGGCGCGGAGGTTTCCTGCTCTGCCGGCAGGTCTTCGGGTCCCGCCCGACAGCAACCACTTCAGAGACAAGTCGCTCTCCTCTCCTGTGTCAACCATTTTGATTCTGTGGACATGGAGAAGGAGAGAAAAAGGCCTGTCTTTGTATGAGCCCGACAGGTCTTAACAGGATTAGTGCCCCTGTGTGTGTGTGTGTGTGTGTGTGTGTGTGTGTGTGTGTGTGTGTGTTTCTGCTTGCGTACATGCATGCATGCACTTGTGTGTGCGTGAGGTTCAGGACTGTGTGTGTGTCATGTATTACATTGGACTCCATGTCTAGAAGTGTGTGTGTGTGTGTGTGTGTGTGTGTGTGTGTCTATATGGAGTAATGTGTGTATGTGCAGTAATATGTGCTGTATGTGGTGGTTAAGGATAGAGCACATGAGTGTGGTGAACAGCACCTCCTGGCCCTCTCCACACTCTCACATGGTGTTTGTTTTTACAGTTGCATTGTGGGACACCGTCTCCCGATTGCCTTCGCTCCCAACTGTCAAACAACATTAGCGGAATTCCTCCCTTCTGCATTCAGCCAGGCCAAGGAGGACCAAAACTATATCCACCTTACACAGACTCACACGCACACATGCACACGCACACACGCACACGCACACACACACTCACACACTTACCCACATGCACCCATAGACTCACTTTCACACAAATTCGCACACACACACACAAACTTGTTTTCATACAAAATCGCACACAAAGACACAAACTTGCTTTCACACAAACTCACACACGCACGTGCAAACACACGCGCGCGCACACACACACACACACACAGCCGGGGCATGGAAGACTAAACCTCCACCCACCTCTGAGACATAGGCCATGGCTAGGCATAAATACAGACGTGAAGCCAAAACAAAGGGAATAGTCTCTTAAAACAAAAGATCCACTATTTCAAGCACACATCTTTTCTTTTTTTCACTGGCCGAAACAAAGGATCTTTAAAAGTGCTTTTTACGGTTTTAAATTGCACAGAGAAATTGGATTGAGGTTCAAAGTCAACACAGTGAAAGGTCTTTCAGTACAATAGGAACTGTGAAGTTTGAGTAATTGCATATGGCTCACTGTACTAGATACTATAGAGAACAGCAAGACATTCTAAGAAGCATATAGAGACTGGAACACGTTGATTTGTATGCTTATTATTTCAGGGACTCTAAATTTCTTGGTTGTTTTTTTACCGTTTCATAATTCTTCCAGATTAATCCGAGATCTGAAATTTAAATGAATCCTAACCTTGTGTGCCACTGCCACAGGCTCCTCTCGGTAGTCTGGAAAGTGCATCAGTGTTCAGGCAGTCAACCCCGCCCGTGACAGCCCCGGGTCATAACTCAGAGCTGGGGTGGCGGGGCCGACGCGGCCCCCAGCCCCAGGTCTAGCCCCAGCCCCCTCCCCACCCCCTCGCTCCCGGAGGTCCTAGACCCAGCCTCAGTCCCAGGTCCCAGGCTCATGCTGGTAGTCAAAGCATATGGGCTGTGACCGTAGAAGCTCCGGCAGCAGGTCCTCCCTCTGGAACAGAGCCAGCAGGGATGAGCCCCACGCAGAGGAGAGATCACCGGGCCAAGTCCCAGGACGGATGATGGGGGCCCGCCGGTTGGATGGCCTTCATATTACTCTGTCAATATGGCATGAACATTAAACTCACCACCAGGTCAGACCTGTAATACAGTACGTGATAGCTAGTACGGCAAAACTCTTGTTTGCCAAAACTCCCATAGTAAAGATAAGGCAGGCCTGAATAAATTCTCATTTTGAAAGAAAAAAACGAAAAACCCCTGGTGTTTAAAAAGTCACATATTAGCCCCAGTCACCCATAAATGATGTCACTTCCTATTAGTCGTCTCTGGAAGTGGACGTCCATTTCCTGTGTGTGTGTTGGCCGCGGACGTCTGGCGCTAAGTCAGAAGCCAGACATGGCCAGGAGAGGTAAGGGAATAGGTGCTCTGGTGGAGCGGCAAGTGAGGGGCAATAAAGGAGGGTCAGGGATGCGACGTCTGCTGGACGTCTTCTGGACGTTGGGGCCGTAAATCAACCCCTGTCCCCAGAGAGAGAGAGAACTGGAGATCTCGCCCTCTCTCTCTCTCTCTCTCTCTCTCTCTCTCTCTCTCTGTGATTTATAGGGTCTCTACGGCACGGGGAGTGGCATTACACACCGTGAAGAGTTACAAATGGGAAGGGATCGCCGTGTACCTGGGGCTGTCAGGATGATGCACTTGTCTTGGCTCAGGGCCAAGCACGAAGCTCAGAGAAGAGGAATGGGTTGAGATGTATGCTTCTGTCGCGTTCCTTGGGAGTTTTTCGAGCAGGTCCCTCCAATTGAAAGCATGATGAAAGTAGCCAGAGGTGAAGGTCAACTCATCTGAGCACTCAGCGGCCACGGAGCCGTCGAGGTGCCTTTCATCGCATCCAGAGAAAACCGCCATCTCTCTCTCTCTCTCTCTGGCAGCGCCGGTGTCCTCGTGGCACTCGGGGCCTTCAGCAGTGGCTGCTGGGTGTGAGGGTTTCCTCAGCTCTTTCAGGCTGTACATTTATTACACTGCTGCGAGCCGGGGCACGAATTAAAATGAAAAATCGAGCGGGCAGAAGCAGCCTGTGTGTTCCTCAGTGATGAAACGGCACGAGGTCGCGCGCGCCAACAAAAGTGAAAGTGATAAATTCACCGGTTTCGCACTGAAAACACATCAAACCCTGAAATCCCCCCGCACAAACATTCCTCGCTCCTTTGAGCACCTTTCGCATTTATTTGTTTTTTAATTCGTTCTCATGCATTTTAATAGATCCATTAACTATAAATATCCCAACGTACACAGGGACGTATCCTCAGTGCCGACCAAGAATAACAAGCCCAGGAAGGCCCGTATAGAGCGGGCTGTGTGTTCATTATGATATGCAGCGTTCAATTGGCACATTAATTAAGCCGGGGGGCTGGCGGCAGCGGCAGAGTGACAGACAGCGCTGGTCGCTGGAGGCACGTCTGATTCTCTGCCAAGCGCAGGCCCCGCAGTCGAGCCCGTGATTTATGGACAGACCCACAAGTCGGAAAAGTATCCAGGAGTCGTATTTTTAGTGGGCGGCGGAGCGCTGCACATGTGCTGGGGCTTAGGCCGGCCTCGCGGGACACCATTTATCTCTCATCACTTCCATGCTGATAACATCTTCCTCTATATGATACACACGTCCTCCTGAACACACACATACACATACCTGTCGCGCGCACACACACGCACGCGCACGCCTCGTAGACACACACAGAAGGGACTTGGCACTGGTCAGCTTCCTGCGAATGGAGTCGCATAAATAAACAGCCTGTGTTTAGATGACACGGGTCCCCAGCCAGATTTTCTTGTCCTCCTTTTGTGAGTTTGTGATTTGCACATTTTAAACAGGATGTCATTGAGCATCGCATAAAGCAGTGTTTCCTTCCTGTACAGACAGTGGCGTAATTTGAACCACACATTAACAGTTCCACACCTCACTTCTTCCCTGTGTTTAAAAATAAATAGTATTCCTCCACTCTGCCTCAAGTTCATCAATTTTAATTCTCCACAATAAAAAAAGGCAAAAGACAAATGAGAGAGATGCCAGCTGTACCCTTAGATGTATTCTGGTCGTCAGCTACACATGTGTGAATAAAGCTTTTCCTTTCTCATTTGAATATCAAAATGGCTGATTATAACGGCTGCATGCGTGAGCACACTCCTCCAGGGGCAGACAGGCAAAAAGAAAGGACAGGAAGATGAAAGGGGGCTCCAGCTAATGGTTATGGGTCTGGCTTTGCACATCGCTAACTCAAAGGAGAGGGGTCCAAAGCCTTCAAGAACTGCATCAGTAAACAATGTGATTAAGACATCTAAAAATACCTTCCAAGTCTATCATTTTCAAAGTTAGGAAAAAGCTGTATATATAAATTCCGCCTTAGATCAAATGCAACTTCTCTTTATTGCATATGAATGAAATTTGGAGTTTAGTTGGAGTTTATTTAGAAGTTCGTGCTCCTAAACAATCTTGTGGTACCGAGCAGTTTTGTTGAATAACATTTTCTGAAAGCATGCAAATGTTTTTTCCTTTCTTGTTTTGGCTTCTTGGGTCTCAGACAAAACCAGCCATTGCACGAGTCTACAGCTTGGCGCGAAACCTCCATTACCATAACATGCTTAAAGGAATAGTAAAGGGAAAATGCATGTTTAGCCCTCTTTTAAGGTTACTTATGATCATATACAATGGTTCAGATCAAAACGTTGACAAAACTAGCACTTTTGAGAAAGTCTGATAATTGCTCTACCACCGTTTTGGTCATACAATGGATGTGGGTGGGCACCGTGAAAAATCATTAAAAAAACATGTTAATCTCTCAATTTCAAAGACAAGAAACTCACTGAGGTGTTAGTTGGCGTTCTGACATATAATTCGCCATAAAGTAAGATTCTAGTTCATCTGGAAAGGCTTTTTAAATATTTTGCATAGAACTATTTAGTCGCAGCACATACGTGTGTAAACTTCCGCAAACTAGGTAGCCTAGCAACATAAACAATAACAATAGCTACCGTAAGTAGTTCCGCTTCCTGAATCCCCTCTGCGGATTGATCTACACATCTACAACGGTCGCTTCAATACAAGTCAATGGATTTCATGAAATGATCAATAAAACCCTACAGGATTCATACTTTGCGGCGAATTTGATGTCAGAACACCAACGGACACCAATTCCCCCTCGGTGAGCTTCTTGTCTTTGAAATTGAGAGTTTGTTTTTGAAAGATTTTTCAAGGTGCCCACCCACATCCATTGTATGACCAAAACGGTGGTAGAGCAATTATCAGACTTTCTCTAGTGCTTTCTCTAGTTCTCTAGTGCTAGTTTTGTCAAAGTTTTGATCTGAACAATTGTATATGATCACAAGTAACCTTAAAACAGGGCTAAACATGCATTTTCCCTTCACTACTCCTTTAAGTTGTATTCACCCTTTCCACACACAGGTAGACATTCAAACCCATACGCATTCTCCCTCACTGACGGGAGAGTCCTCGTATCATAGGCCAGCAGCCCACCACAGGCCGTCAGGGCAAATGGAGACAACCAACAGTTAAAAAAGGTTGCAGCAACTCGACTTCAAAACTATCACAATTACCAATCTGGCAGCTGCCCTTTTAATAGCATGGCTTTTATAGAGCACGTCGTGTTCTGCAACACTACATTTATCATTCTAGATAAACACTGGGGAGTCATTCGATCTCTACATATAGAGAAAACAGAGTGCTAATCTCGCCGGGATCAAAACACGCTGTATTTTTCATCAGTGTCAGATACCAGCTAGTGACAGGAGGGTGGAAACTGGCAGCCGGCACTCTGTTCCATAACTACAGAGTAACGACCAGATGAAATACACTGTACTGTACATATTCATCAATGGAGAGCTGCTGGCATGCTCACTATCTACAGCAAACCAAAACGCATTTGCCCGTACCCAACTCAGCTTTCATTGTGATGTATATTTTATTGATTCATGAAAAATGAGTGTTTTTGTGAATGGTGAATGAATCATCAAGGCAAATCACAAGTTCACAGCCACACGATCGACTAACTGGAACATGGGAAAGTGATGAGCTTTGATTCCAGGGAATGGTATCCAGTTGACAAACGTATTCCAAATATATCGATTATTTCTTAAATGATATCAAGTTTGAATCATAAAAGATGCATAGGAAGGCAATAAATATAGGCACAGTAGTCATGATTCTTTATAGCCAAACCTTTTTTGTAAACACATGGCCTAGCTACTGAAGATCTAATTGGTTTCACATGAATCATACCATTCAAAACTAACTACGCCAACTTAGATGCAATACGTTCATATTTTTTTCAAGAGTGATAAATGTTCTTAATTCGTATGGCACACAGATATATAACTACATTTCAATATTAAATCAACATTTCTTTGCCTCAACCAAATTAATAAATCATTCTGAAATTATATTAGAATCAGCAATGTAACAAGACGCCTCTTCTATATTGCCAAATGGAAAAAAAGAAAAGAAAATTAACTTTATTTCATTTGCCACGAGGATGGTGCCTCTTTAAAAATGAAAACCGCAAATTGCTCTCAACAATTCCAATACCCCTGGAGTTGACCACTTTAAAATTGGCCCATTCTGAGATTATAAATACGGCTATTTGATGGCTCTGTTATTATGCCTGAGATGAGGTGGGGGGGGGGCGGGGGGTCTTGTGGCTGCAAGGCCGAATGGTTTCTCTTGATGTGGGCGAGAGCTTTGAGCTTCCACACCACACGCTTCTGTACTCTGCAACAGGAAAAACACAGGAGATCGCTTCCAAATGAAAACACACATACAGTACACACACGCGCGCGCACACACACACACACAGACGCACACACACACAAACACACACACACACACCATAATAAGTGTTATACAGATGACAATCTAGGGCTGTTCTAAACAGGGGCTCAATTTAGTGATACCTCCAAAATAAGAGCCACTCTCTCTTTCTCGGCGATAACTGATGGAGAGGGGGTTGATATTGTGCTGCTAACGGCCTCTGCCACTTAAAGAGATAACGGGAGAGAGAGAGAGAGAAAAGAGCCTTCTTCTTTCCTCTAGCTGTGTGTTTACTTCTGCGGCCCCTTCAACACCTCCCTGACCCCTCACTATGGTTACCACTCACCACTAGTCTGCCATCTGCATGTCTGTGTGATAGAGGTGTGTGTGTGTGTGTGCGCAAGTGTGTGTGTGTGAGTGCGTATGTGCTAGCACGTGTGGGTGTATGCGTGTGAGTGAGTGTGTGTTTGTGTGTGCGTGTGTGTGTCTTTGGCCTGACACAGCAGGGGGTGGCGGGAGCCTCGTGTGCATCACAAGAGTTTATTGTCCCCAATGAGAAGTGCTTCCCGTCAACGGGGCTGGTCGGGAGGCCAAGGGCCTGTTTGTGTCCATGTGTTATGAGGTCAGGAGTGGCCACACTGTGGGCGGCACAAAGTAGAGCCCACAGCTGGAATCTCAAACGATCAACTTTAACAAGGTCTTGAGTCTCTCTCCCTCTCTCTCAATCTCTCTCTCTCTCCTTTTCAGTATAGCACAGTACCCCCTCTCTGTCTGTCTGTCTCTCTCTCTCTCTCTCTCTCTCTCCGCCTCTCCCTCCCTGCCTCTCTCTCTCTCCCCCTCTCTGTATGTCCGTGGGTCGTTTACTGCAAGGCTGACTCAGCCCTCTGCTCTATTCCGGGGTCCTGAGTAAGAGTGTTGATCCTGCCTGGCAAATGGTCATTCTACATAACACACTCTTTGTTCACTCTGCAACTTCCCTTCATGCTAAGGCATCACAACACATCATCTCATCCACAAACCTCTGTCGGCCTGACCCACCCTCAATGATAAAGCATTATTTAACTGCACTCCTCCACAAATTTACTGTGGCCTTGTTCTGAGTGAATCACCAAGGGTTGCATGAAATCAGATAGACCTCGGAGAGAAGAAGATGACACACTAGACAATAGGAAGCAAATTTAAGATGCTTAGGTTTGATTTATGCATATCTGCGTTCCCATGACCTCAAAAGTCGAGATAAGGAAATCCAGACAGGGAGTGACATGAGAAGCTTCTTCGCTGCAGCCTGAGGGTCATCGTTAATCATTGCAAGACCCTGACCAAGCGGAACGATAAAGGAGAGACGCTTTGTTCCAGTTGGTAAGCCTGAGGAAATTGTTCCCTGCATTTCTCCTATCCAAGCTGTCTTCCTCCAGGGGCAGCCATCGTTCATGGTGCCCGGGGACCAAGTCCAAGGCTTGGTAAATGGACTGCACTTATAGCGCTTTTCCACCTTAGCGGCACTCAAAGTGCTTTACAGTGGCCTTTCATTCACCCATTCACACACACCAATGGCGGTAGCTGCCATGCAAGGTGCTAACCTGCTCATTGGGAGCAATTTGGGGTTGGGTGTCTTGCTCAAGGACACTTCGACTGGGATGGGATTCGAACCACTGACCCTTCGATCATTGAACGACCCGCTCTACCAGTTGAGATATAGCCGCCCCCAGGGTGGTCAGGGATCGGACTGAAGAGCATCTGATCTCCTGCATGTTTTTCGTATTGGGTTCTTTGGGAGGAAACGTGGAGAACGTGCAAACTCCGCATAAAAAGGCCTGGGAGACCTTCTTGCTGTGAGGTGACAGTACTAAGTACTGCACCACAGGGCCGCCCCTGAGCGATTGTGGGGTTCAGTGTCTTGCTCAAGGATACTTAGGCACAATTCCCGGAGCTGGGATCGAACCGGGGACCTTGTGATCCCCAAATGGCCACTTTACCTCCCAAGCTATGTGCTCGGGGTTGGCCAGAGTGGACGGAGTCATCAGAGGGATATAATGTTTTTTGCTTGTCGGGGTCACATGTTGAACGTGAAATGCTCAACTGGAGATGTTTGGTACCGTCATACGCTCTCGTAGATACGCAAGGCCTTCACAGGGCTTCTCTCTCTCTCTCCATATCTCTCTCTCTCTTTCTCTCTCTCATAGTTTCTCTCTTTCTTTCTTTCTTTCTTTCTTTCTTTCTTTCTTTCTTTCTTTCTTTCTTTCTTTCTTTCTTTCTATCTCTCTCTCTGTTCCTCTCTCCGTCTCTCTCTCTCTCTCTCTAGGTCAGATTTTCCCCCATTCCTCACAGCCAGTCAAATAAATACGGTTATAAACAGAGAGAGAGAGTAGAATATGGGCACCGTTCTCAACCCGCCTGTCTATACTCTGGCGACCATTAGGATGCGTGATAAATTCGAAGCATGTCTGATATTAGCGCGCGCCGGGACGGCCCAAACTGGAACCAGCTGTCTCCTTAATAATCACGCGATGGCGTGCGGGCGGCGGAGGAGTGTGGGGAGGTGGCTGAAAGGTAGACCCATCGCTGTCAGGAGAGCGACGCACGGCACTTATTACAGGCGTTGAGAGAAACCCCCCAAAAAAGGGAACTGCGGCGTCCCAGGAAATAGCGGAACCGTCATCATATTATCGCATCACAGGGGGAAGATGCCGTGGCTCCCGCTCGCGCAGAGGGACAAAGGGGACCTTTAAACGTTCCCATCCCGAGCGTGGCGGAGACGAGGGGAGACGGCTGGGGTCGGGACGGGATCTGACGCTAGCGATGGAGATGATTGATGGGACGCCCGAGGATAGAGGAGAGCTAGAGAGAGAGAGGGTGTGTGTGTGTGTGTGTGGGGGGGGGGGGGGCGTCTAAGACGCTGACAGGGAGAGCTCATCTGAGTTGAGAGAGATCAGAGGAGAGAGAGAAGCTGTATATCTGGTCTCTCGCTCTGTGTGACCTACGTGTCTCACCGTCTATGAGCCCAGCTAGACCTGGTCGCTGTAGCTCAGCGCTCGTCTCCATGAGGTTGAGCCTCCATAGCGGCTCTCCGGGTTTTGATTGTTGACACGACTGCCGTCGACTCGAAATGAAACAGGCAAACCGACAAAAGAGAGTGAAATTGAACGATATGCTGAAAAATGTACCATCTTAAGTGGATTGTTAGGAATGTTTAAAAGGGAATGCAATACTTGCATTTGGACCCATTGTCGACATTTTGGCCTGTTACTGTACATTTACCGATGCCAACAAAGTTCAAACTGTGGCTCTGCTGATGAATAACAAATATGCACTTAGGTTTTAAAGGTGTGGTGATTGAGAAATATCAGTGTAAATCACCACCCTTCTCAATTGAAACCTGCGAGGGTTGGACATAATAAATACTGTCACACAAATTAATGCAGATAGAAAAAGTCCTGTGGAAGAAATCTCCATTCATGATGTGAAGAATGAAGCCATTGTCCAGGCAGGACTGAACCTCCCTGTACAGTATGCAGTGTTAAAGAGAAAAATCACCCCGGGCCTACATGAGTGGAGCAAAGTGGGAGGCCAAGATGGATACTGTACATTTCCCCTCTCTCTGTCGCTCTCAGGCTAAAACAGAGCAATAAAAAGTCCCCACAGACACAGAGAGACTCAGGGAGAAACGCAGACCACGGCCTAGCCTCAGCTCTAATTGAAACAGGGCTTAAAGTCTAAAGGCGATATATACTCCCATTTATTTATCTTCAGTCGTTTAACATGTTTGAGATCTTTGTCTCTGGAACCCTAATTGCTTCTTCCGACAGGAAGACGGTGAGTCAATGGGCAGTTTATGTACAAAGAGATTTTAATCTGACCCCCTTCCTCGTTTCCAGCCTCTGCTACTCAGTATAAAATATGGAAATTATGAGGATCATCTCTCACTGTTACAGTTAGACATTTAGGATAATCTCCAACTGTTTTAGTAAAGTTAAGGTAATTATTGGAATTGTTTACTGGGTGGCTATTGGTAATTGCTCTGAATGCAGTCGGGGATTTTGTTGTGTTGTTGTTCGCTTCTTTCCACTCCATTACATCGTGAAGTCATTTGTTTGAGAGTCTCTGAAAATCCACAAAAATCCACAAAATTGTCTCTGCCAGGGCACGAATCAAAAGAAAAAACTGTGAAAGGAATGCTATGTTGTTTTTAACTTAAATTAACAGGGAAGTCTTTTTAAAATCCCATCCACTGCGCCTCCCAGGCTTCTGCAGTTAAAGAGAAAATGGGAAATGTACTTTCTCTCTCATCGACCACACACTCTCTTAACTCGGCTCACATAAGTGTAGAGGCCACTGACGGAGCAACCATAGTGTTTGATAGCCCACTGAATCTCCCTCTGATTCCTCTCACTGTTTGCATTTCAAGACCTCTGCTGGTCAGGGAGCTCCTTCATTACAGTAGACCTGTGTGTGTGTGTGTGTGCGTGTGCGTGCGTGTGAACATAAGAGTGTAATCAGCCAGTTGTTCGCCCTCACTACTACAACTGCTGCTGCTGAATTAGCTGAAACGCAGGTGAGCATAGAGGAAGGAACCAGAGACACGGTCACTGGCTCTCGTCTGAGCACATCTGTACGCCAGCTGTGTGTGTGTTTACACCTGACCCCAGCCAAGTCATCGTCTGGGTCGCTCCCTCTCTCTCTCCCTCTCTCTCTCTCTCTCTCTCTCTCTCTCTCTCTCCCCCCCGAACATTCCCCCTGTCCATCCCCCCGTCCTCCTACCTTCCCTTCCTGCTGTCGAGGAAACTCTCCCAGCCCCAGTTAAAATGAGTTACCACTGCACCACACCTTACACAATACTGAACCTTACAATCACTGTTACACTGTCAGAGAGTGGCTATTGTTCAGTGAAATTCATTGAAAATGATGATCAAATTTAATCTGTCAAAGGGCGGCTATTCTTCATTGAAATCTTTGAAGTTCATTGAAAATGGTGATCAAGTTTAATCTATTATAGGATGGCTATTCTTCATTAAAATCTTTGAAGTTCATTGAAGATGGTGATCAAGTTTAGGCTGTTAAAGGTTCGTATTCTTCATTGAAATCTTTGAAGTTGAAAATGGTGATCAAATTTAATCTGTCAGAATGGCTATTCTTCATTGAAATCTTTGAAGTCAGTTGAAAACGGTAATCAAACCTCTTGTGTGTCGCATTTCACCGTGTGTGTATTTGAAGTGCCGGTATTCAGAATATATACAGTACCAAGTAAAGGAAATTTTTAGTAAACTGATTTTTTAGATGTATTTATACTTTGACAGATATGGAAGCTTGCAAGCTCTGGAAAATTCCATGATGAGGTGGTCAGATTTCCGAGAGCAAGAAAGTCCAACTCACGGTGGTCAGTATGTCATGAGTCAGCCCAGACTGATACTACAATTATGCTTTTTCTTTTCCCCCCATAAACACACGCTGAATTGCATCATATGCTTTCGCTTTAGCAAACAATGCCAAGACACTCTTGAATTCACATCCAACATCTCTGTCCTTTCTGCATCCAAACGATGGCGCTTAGCAGCGAGGGCTGTTTACACTCGCTAGGACGAGGGGAAGTCTTGGTTTGCCCCAGTACTAAACAACACTAATCGCTGTGATAAAAATGGAGCATTAAAATCAGCATCCGATAAACAAGAAATGCAGAGCCACTAGAGGTAGTCTTTGATACAGTTTTATTTTTTTCCCCCCCGTTAGCCATTCTGTAGGTGGCCAACTTCTGGGACTGGTTTGCAGTTTAACGAGACTTGGGTTTTTAAAGGGACTCTGGGTTTCAAGCTGTCATTTTGATGGAACAAACAAATCTCTGCAATCAAAGTGACTGTTTAGAATGATTTGGATTCTCATTCCTGCTCTGCTCCCAAGCATGAGGTGCTGCTGTAACTGCAGACCCACAGGTCACGAACCGCTCCGCGCGGCCCCTCCGGTACACCCCGCGCCGCGCATCGGGTACGCCGCCTATCGCACGTCCGATTGTGTGATGCGTAGGAAAGTAGTGAAGTCGCCTCGCACTGAACTCTCGCTCCAAACGTGAACACCGCCCGATCCCCCCCACCCCCCCGAGGCTCGTGGCCAAGAACCGGGCCATCGTCTTGTCAGGGCGACGGGGGCCGATGCGAGTCGACGAGGGGTCACACGGATGAGCGCGGCAGGGTGATCCCGACCGGTCCCGGATCGCTTGCTTTTAATTAGCGGCTGCTGCCTCACATGCAGTCCGGGTGGTGCTGACGGGCCACCGCTGGCGCATGGAAGATGTGACAGTTCCCCCCGCGGTGGGAGACACGGCCGCAGGGAAACGCCAGGCTCCGGTATTACTGCAGCGTCTCGACTTCAACACAATGGCCAATGTGCGCGCCAGACCCACGGCAATTAGCTTCTAAGGTTCCCTCCCGGTTCTTGACTTCTCCCTTTCTTTTAATGTTCGGAGAGCTTGGAAAGGCTCAATATAATCAAGTCAAGAAAAGTTTATTCTGTTTAGAATTCCATCTGGTTCCAGGGGGGCGGGGGAGGGGGGCTAATTTTAGAGGCGCGCAGGCTGAAGCGGCGCAGTGAGGCTGCATGTACCATCCTACTTAGAGCGGTAGTGGGGGGGGGTGTGGGGGGGGTGGGCGGGCAGCGCAGCGCAGACACCCAGGCTCCGAGGCAATAGACTGGCCGACTGGTGTTTCTAAACACTGCTGTAGCCGTTCCCCCATCACTCAGCAGGGCCTGTGTTCCAGGGAAATGTGTCCCTCTGGCACTTACCGCAGGATCCCAGACTTTCTGGCCTCCCCCTCCCTCCCACCCACCCACCCACCACCCACGCACCTCCTCCTCTCCTCCCCCCTCTCCCCTCCACGCACTGTTTTTGTTTCGATATCGATGACCGTTATTGTATAGCAGCGGTCGAGGATTGTCTCTGTCGAGGACGTCGCAGCGAGCGCGTCTGTAGCGTATAGCTGTGATGCTTTGTGGTGATGGCACTGATTGAACGTGGCACCTAAAATTACCTTGGCCTGACTCGGGAGTCATCATGTATGCCTGCATCATTTACAGGCAAGACAGAACGGCGAAATTCAATTCACAGGGAAAGTATCGTTTTTGTTTCTCCATGTGATGATTGCGGGACTGTAACAAAACATAACTTTTTTAGGGGGAAATTTCAGGGTTCAAAAGCGATCTCCAGACTTCCTAAGCTTTACGCTGGCCTCAGAGAAGGGAAACTTTCGAGATCTCTTACTCAGCACTCCTGTGCGTGTAGGCGAGGCTTCGGGTACTGAACTGTCACTGGACAAGTCCATTTGTCCCCACCTGCCCACACACTACACAATCTGGCACCGGCCGCACCTGATTCAATAATCTTCACCATTTATAGGCCCTTGGCTTGGTGGTGGAAACTGTGGAAGGCCTCTCTTTCTGTGTGAAGGAGCCTGGTCTGCTCCTGCTGGGCTCTGTCGGACCGCGCCGGGCCCCGGAGCAGGGACAGAGTTGTCCTCTGTTCAGGTTGTCTTGAGCCCAGAGGGAAACCTTTTCACGCCCTGCTGCAGAAACTCGAGAGAGCTTATATACGACCTCTGTGGGACTTGGCGAGTCCAGTAGTGATTCAGACGGGTTAAGAATAACATACCCTCACCTACTAAGTACTGTTTGGGTTAATATTTGCTCGTTGGGAAAAAAACACTGGTCAGAGCCCTGATTTGTTCTGGTCTCCCCTCTGCAATTTGTCATTTTTCATTGAATGTCAGCGTTTTCTTTTTTCCGCTTCTCATAACGGTGCGAATCCCAGCTGAACATAAGTATCGTTTATGGTTTCACTAATTTGATTTAGAACTTTTTGATGGATCTGTTAAATATTACACAGATGAGATCATCAACCTCATAATCACTGCATGGCGGCCTTTACATCCTGCTCATTAAAAGCTTCATGGAGGAACCCAGGCATGATTGAGAATGAAGAGTGATAATGGTCCTTGTTAATGAATGAAATTCTATTCGTACTGACCTTAAATACACCTCTATGGACATCCAGTAAACATTGACATTTAATATATGGTGATTTATTCACCAGACCTGATCCTTTTTGGAATCTCACACAAAGAATAAAGCGACAGCCAAGTTTAGCTTGGAACAGCCTAAGTGACTCTGAGAACTCAAATGTCAGTTCATGAGACCCTTGTTGTAAACATTAACATGTGATATAAAGAAGTCTTTTATAATAGTGTTAGCCTAATAGAGTATCCTGATACAGTCCCTCAAATCAGTCTCAAACTAGGTCCCAGTCAGCTAAATAACCCTGGGTGAAGAGTAGATCTTTCATCAGAAAACACCCTTATTAATCTCTGTCTGTAGTCTTAACAAATGATCGTTACAATCATATGGAAGCAATCTGCCCTTTGCTCCAGAAGAGACAGAAAACAGAGCCAAATGAAGAACATCCTTTCTCTTAAGACCTGTAATTTGTTTTTATTACCTATTAGGTAAAACACCTCATTTATCAATGTCAAGGTCCTCACAAAATGATAGCTGTCCACATGTAAATCAGCTAATGGGATGTATGGTTCAGAATTAAGTGGGTGCTTTCTTATGAAATGCTCAGTCTGTGGGCGCAGTGACCCAGTGAAGCCACCCACGACCAGACGTTTTTCTTTCACGGAGCTGTGCTGGAAAACCGAGCTGAGAACACTTAAAAACAGGACTGATTAAGCACAGACCAAACTGTGTTTCTGTGCCACACACACAAGGCTATTTGAGAGATGAGTGTGTGCTGCAGGTCCAACAGGGATTAACACTGAATAACATTGTATAAAATTTAACTTGGAAAGCTGAGCTCCGCATTTTTCTTCGTACAGTCTGAGTCGGCGTCACCCTCATAGTCATTACATTAGACATGGTTTTGATATGTCCAATTGTTTGACCTGGTGTTTGGAGAAGCAATGGTTCAAAGGTGATTATTCAAAGCAACCACACTCTTGATAGGTGGTCTGAGTCTAGTGAAGAAGTCTCCAAACAGAGTGAGTAAAACAACAGTTCAACAACCTTCTATAAATAAAACCCACAGAGAACACAATGTACGTCATGTACTGTACCTCCCTGTGTTTTCCTGTACTTGGACATACTGTACAGTAATATATCCCACAATCAATGAAACATAATGATTCCATATACGGCTTCCCAATGGGAATATCAATTATTTCACGTACTGAGGTGTGTAAATCCATTCAGTACTACCGCCCTGGGCTGAACTGAGCTGACGCTTTGAGAATGCCTTTAGTGTATCTGGGAGTGCTTGGGAGATACAGTACAACTGAAATTACCCCCCCCGGGTCCACTGTCCATAAGCGCCTTGATGAGTACTTATTCAGCTTATTGCACGCCATGCCATCATAAGCAACTCTCAGCGCTACTTTCAGCTAGACAAAAGCATGATAAATGACAGGTCTCGCCTTGTCACTGCCAAGTAACACAACCCAAAATACATGATACGGAACCCTCTGGTACTACTGCAGAGCATATCTGTCAGTCTGGCGGGCCCCTCCAAAACAGGGACCACACACTCTTTATAAGAGCCAGTAAAATGTCCCAAAGACGCATATCAGCTCTGTTTTCTGCTCAGCTACCAGGAACAATAGTTGGATTGTGCCGCCCCTCTCTTTTTCTTTCAGGAGGCCTTTTCTCTCTTTTTTTTTTTCCTTCTCTCGCATTTGTTATTCTCACTTAAACTATAGGCCGGCTCCGTGAGTGGCCCACGACGGTTCAGAACCGGCCCTGCCCGGGCCAGGAAAAACCCGGCGGAGCCAGACGAATAAAAAGCCAAAGCTCCCGACGCCGCGCAGCTCCCAATCTGGTTCCTGTCAGGGGACATCAAGGGAACACCCGCAACGCAATCTCCCAGAGTCTCCCCTCCCTCTCCCTCCCTCCCTCCCTATCCTCTACCCTCCACCCTTCAGCGGAACGTCTCCCAGACGACTGAACCATCGCCAAACGCTCCCAAAACGCTGCCTTTTCCTGCCCTCGCCGCCCCCCCCCCCCCTCTCTCTCTCTCTCGTGGCTCCATGCTTGGAGCCAGCCCACATGGATTGGGATCAATTTGGGATGAAACGATAATTACGCTGTCAGTTTCAATCTCCATGTGATGAAGTGAGAAATCGGAAATGTAATAAACATAAATGGAATCTCAAGCTTTTGATTGGAAACGGAATTGAATCAGACTCGAGGAACACGGCTAAATTGACAATTCCGTGCCATCCCCACTGAGAGACAGTCATGCATCTACGCCTCGATTCAGACCGAAATGCTGAATTAAGCACATTGCTCTGTTCCATTTGCAGAACGCCAAATTCAAAGTTGATATTTGAGGTATTGGTCATGAATACACTTGGAAAAATTCAATATGTTTGGAACGATACACGTCAAAGCTAACTAGAGCAGCGCTTAGAACGGCCACCCAAAACCTCCTATATCCTCGTCATCTGATGGGCACATCTCTCCTCTCTACCAGCACCTCTTCACCTGGTCCCGTCTAACTCAGTTTGTCGTTCGCTAGCATGTTTGCAGCACGTCGTGAGATCAACGATAGTGCGGGGCTAACAGTAGCGGGCTCTAACCCTGTCATGTTGGCTGTTCCACAGCTGATGTATGGTCTGATTCCTTGCGGGCCTCGGGCCCAGCGCAGCGCTGGCTGGGTTTGTTTAACCCAGCAGATCAACCTTCAGACAGGAGCATGTGTGCAGGTAATGGCTGCCAGATGATGTGAGGCCTGCTCTCCGAGACCCACTTAAATACATGGTGGAGAAGATGCTGGCAGCATACACACTCACTGAGGTAAATTTGGAAGCGTACAGACACACACACATGCACACACACACACATGCATACAAGACTATGGAAGCAAGAAACAGCTTATAAATATTTAGGTTGTAAAGATTTGTTTTTCTTGAACTTCATCTATTTGGTTCCCAGGAGGTGCGGCAACAGTACTTCTATTTTCAACATGGACGATATAGTTGAAACAAAGCTAGACTAATCCTAGGCTCTATTTGCAGTTATGATGCATATCAACTATGGCCTTAGGCTGGACCAATCGAGGCCAGGGCTGCTGCTGTTGCCAGAGTTGCCAGGGTAGCGGTTGCCAGGTTCTGTCGGAACAGTACAGTAATAGGGTTGCCAGGTTTGTATCCGGACACTGGTAAGTATGAGTGTTGCCAGCTAGTGTCTGGACATCGGTCTGCGGAGAGGCTGCCTGACCATCCACAGTCTAGCAGGATGAACGGCCTCCTGTAACTAGGATACAAGGAAGGTGACTCTGAGTCTTTCCACTCTCTGCATATTCATTCAGAACGCAAACAAATAGATATAAATAAATATAAAAGATTAAACACTCAGGTAGCATCTTTGGCCCTAGCCCTGGCCACCCAGAAAGCCGCAAAGGCGTAGAGTGACGAACATATACATATCCATCAACCACTCAAACAAAAACAAACAAAACAACACCCCCTTCCCAAAGGTGCAAATAATTAATTGGGCATACGTTGCTAGGAGTGCAGTGACTAGCATTTGGAACTTTAAGAGGTGAAAAAAAAAGTTTTTTGGCGTTTCAAAAAGTGCAATTTTAGTATCTGATTTAATTTTTTTCACACCGCTTTACAGTTAGTCTTTCAAGGACCGACTGAAAGTAATTCTTTCCTCTAAACGTCATCATGTTCTAAAATGGTCGATATGACCATAAATTAATTTGTTCCCTCGCTATAAAGAGAGCGTACTTCAGCAGTAAATTTCCAAGCGTAAGCTCGGAAAGGATGAAGAGTTTTACCTTCTAGAAATCATTACAGTAAGGGAGTGACCGATGGGTCAAATAAAATAAATGAGTTCTAATGCAGGCGGTCTTTCCATTCAGAAAGCGATTAAAGGTTGTTGTGAAAAGGCAGAGGAAAGACACAGAAAAAAGGGAGGGAGGAAAGACGGATAGTGCAAAGAGGGATCAGAAATGAGAGAGAGAGAGAGAGAGAGGGGGGGGGGACGTCACACCCAGACTCATGAGCTCTGTTTTAACAAGCTGGCTACTTGTAATTAAAAATGAACGGTTGCAGTTAATATTTCACAGGACCTTCTCAGAGCAGTCATCAAGCTAGCGGGCACCGGGGAGCTTTCTGCATCTCCTCCAGGCTAATTTACGGTGGAGACCCGCCCGGCAGGAGCTCCAGTAGAACAAACTAGACCCAGGGGTTTGATAAAGACGCTAGGTGATGAAAAGGCCTTCACCATGCCCAGCCACCCGCCTGCACTCAGCCAGGAGAGAGCTGGAGGAGGGAGGAACTCCAGCCAAACTCTGCACCTGGCGCTGGAGAGACCGCCAAAGTCTGTTTCCTGTTCCTGCTTCCTGTTGTGACGTGTTTTTATTGCAGTGCGTTATTGCGTTTCATGTTGGGGCTGTTAAGTGGAGCAGACATGCCAGTCCGGGGGCCACCTGAGACTGCAGCCAGAGGCGTACAGCAGGTCTCGCAGCTCCGGGACGTGTTCTGCTGCTCTGGGACATGTCTAGTGGATAATTACTCTGCCTCTCCTGATTAGTAATGACTCTCTCACCTGTTGACCAGAAAATTACAGCCAACCAAGAAGTCACATTTTCTCAGTCGAGAGACTTGCCTTAATCATCAGTGGATAATTGTGTGGAAATTATCAAGGGTGGTGTCAACTCTGTCTGTGTTCACTCATTTCTTTAACATAAGTCTAATATTATTGAGTATTTGAAAATGAAAATGATTGTTTAGTGAAAAAAACAACATTAGTTTGATACATTCCAAATGTTTTATAGTAATTATTTATAAGCCTTTACAAACCGTATGTACAGATGTGTAGATAAATAAATGATCAGTAAAAAATCTTTATCTGAAGTATGAGGTTGATGCTAGCTAACGTATATCGCTGTGGTTACCGCCAACAAACGTTAGCTACTGTGGTGCATTAAAGGCACTTACCATTCAGCCAGCAAAGGGTCCTGTCTTCAAACAGCTATCTTACCAGTTATTCCACTGTCACCTTTCTTCATTTATTGAGGTGTTTCCATATCCATATCACGGGTCCACTGCACTACTAAACTAGCTAGCTAATCGATTATTCCTGCCCAAATCCCTGACCCAAATGCAGTGCTGCCTATAGGCCTTGTGGAGTCCTAGCAATATTTATCTTGGGGATATTTTGAGTGGAGGATTCTCTCTGCTTTTATCCATTTTCAATGGCAAACAAAATTCCAGTGAACCGTTTGCTATGTCACATTGTAGCCTGGTAAATAAACAATCAGGCACCACAGATGGGGTCAACTTGGCACAAAGTCCGGCACACATGGGATTTTCTCTATATCATATCAAATGTAATCCTAAAGTTCATTTTTCTAAATCAATAAAAGTAGGCCTACTACTGTACCTACCCTACTACCTACCTAAATCAATAAGAAATCATCTTTACACTACTTTTGATCCAATCAAAACTCACCAGTTCCCTTACTCTCCATTATTTACTTTCAAAATAAAAGTCATATAGAATAATCACACTTGGTCAGTTTAGGCAGGTGTCCGACAAGCATTACCCTTGATGGGTGTTTTTCCTCCCTTAGCCCTTATAAAGGAGGTGAGTCTTTTACAAGGCTTTCTTCTCGTGAGATGAGAAAGAAGGGGAACCAGTTTATATTGTGGGAGTATAATTATAGCTTAGTCAGCCTCACTAGCTGAAGTTACAGAGACTCATTCAGTAAACATGAACCAAAATCTGCATAATCTTTAGAGCTTACAGTAGTGTTGGTGTGTATGGTAAAGTATCATCCCAAAGTAGGTTAACATTATGTCACTATTATGTCATGTATTTCCTGGTTGAAACTCTGGAAATGTAAGATTTTTTTTTTTTGAAATATTAGGTTATAATGAAATAGTTGTGAGAAACAAAAAATTACTCTGAGAGTATACACTGTATTCGTGTGCTGGAGAGAAGGTTTGATTCTCAGCCGCACAGTGATGAGAACATGTGTAGGACAGTAGATTAACAGAGCTACACTCCACACCAGCATCTTGTCAGTGCAAAGATTAAAGAATTCTGGTGCTTATTACAATTTCCTGGTTTGAGAGCTTTTCATAAATCTTTTATTTTTATTAAATAGAACATATTACTGTATTTTATACATCATTGACGCTCTAACATGGTTGTTTACAACTAGTAGCTTCAGATGGTGTGCAGATATAAGATGTAAGCATACTGTCCTAGCAGAGATGTGACTGAACACTAGATGTCAGTGTGTAGAGCAGTGCGGCTGTGCTGTACCCAGACTGACTGGTGGTGGCCTTCACCGTAGGAGTCCAGGATACCCATCTGTTTCAGCACACCAGTGGGCAGGAGTGGGCGAAAGCCCTGCAATATTTAGACGGGGAAAAATTAAAACCATGTTTTCAAAACTGCTGCGCGGAGCTGTATACACAAAAAAAATCCAAAACGAAAACATTTTGGAGAAACACCCCGAAAACGGACTCGCATTTCAGAACCAATGTACATAATAATTAGTCTCACCGCTCTCTTCCTCCTCGTCTCTCTTCTTCCTGCTCTTCTCCCTTCTTCCTGTTCTCCGACACAGGAATAGAACGTCGGATTCCCGGGGGTCGGGTGTAGAGGGCCTGCTCTGCCTTCTCTCAGGATGTCGCCTCAACCACACATCTCACCAAACACATTCCCAGCCCTGGTTCATCTTGTGCTGTGCCGTGCTCTGTGTGATGCGCTGTACGTGGAGGCCTGCTGTACTGTAGCTAGCCTACGCAGGCCAAGGACCGCCACAGTGCCACTCATTTCAGCAGACTTCTTCTCATCGGTGCGATGAGTGACAGTCTATTAGCGTCGGATCTTTGCCATATGGAGACTGCTGAGGGATACAGCTTTCTGTTCAGACAGCTGTAAGTGTGCTGCCCCCAGCCTCTATCACGCAATCATAACTGTCATTCTAGGAAGCACAGGGTCATGCATCTCTGCGATATATCACTCATAACAATGATGGGGGGAGGAAGGGAGTGGCTGAAATTGAGAGCAGAAGAGAAATGGTGTGTGTCTACTCAGCACCAGCCTTCCAATCAATGAAAGGTTGTGGTTATTTGTTCTATTATGTTACTATTTGTTCTATTATGTCACATAGGATTGATCCAAGCGCTACACCCTTCCAGTGTTATCAATCTAACGAAATTGGAGAAAATGTCCACCTCATTTCAGCCTAAGTCCCTGTGTTAGTTTGCATTAATCAAAATGTCAGACCCTGAGTGTCTGAGAGCTTGAGTCACAGTGTGTGTGTGTGTGCGCGTGTTTATGTGTGTGTGTGTGTGTGTGTGTATGTGTGCTTAAAGTGGGGGTATATTAGAAAGGCTGGTTGTTATTCAGGGGTCTCTCTCTGGGCTTCCGAGGCAGGAGGACATATATTAAGAGGTTAACACAACACCATCAGCTAATACGACCTGTAATTAAGAGTGAGGAAGCACGCCTAACGCTAGTATGGAAGCAATCTCAGAACGCAAACATTTGCAACAGAGACAACCTCTCCGTGTGTGTGTGTGTATGTGTGTGTGTGAGTGTGAGGAATTAGGCGTACAGATGCTGGGTGTGCGCACTGTCAAATTGGAGTGGGTGGGGGGTGGAGGGTGCACATCTGGAGGGAATTTATTGTATAATTCAGTCTATTATTGCTGCGGTCTCAGCTTAAGGAGCACGCACACAATCGCGGTCCCCTCTGCAAGGCTACAAGTGGTCTCTGGCCTAAACTAATAAACTATGGAGGAGGGTGGAGAGAGAAGAATTCATTTGAGGTTATCTTCATCACACTCTTCTCTGCTACCACTCTCAGAGCTACTTACTATCGTTTACTATAAAACAGTGACATACACCAGATCTAATGAGTCATATTATGAATCACTAAAACAATGTGTTGTGTGTTTTAAATTAATTCTGCATTAATGGTTTCATAAATATGTTGAATCCTTTAGGTTATCCAGTATTATATACTGTTTATCTCAGTATTTAATATTACATTGAATGTTTTAATCTTTTTCTTTTAGTAGGAATTTAGCTGTTTTTCCAACTTGCATGCTGTATGGTTTATGAGGTGCTATCCCTTCATATAAGTTCATTTCAAAATGCCCTTTATAAATAAAATCCATTTCTCAGTTTCCATGCTAACAGGCTCTAGGAATAGCCTGGCGAAGGCGTGTAGGATAAAGACTTTACCAGGGAAAAATATGGTCAGGGCAGTATCTGGCCCGGCAGCCCTGAATGACCCATGTGTGTGTGTGTGTGTATGTGTTTGTGCGTGTGCGTGTGTGTGTGTGTGTGTGTGTGTGAGAGAGAGAGAGTGATTTAGGACCTTCTAACAGCGCTCACAAGGAGCTCGTAACCCAGAACAATAAAGTGCTTCCCCCCTGAGCCTCCCGGCTGTGACCTCCCCTAAAAGTGAAAGGTTCAACAAGCTACACGTGTCTGGGTGGCCACCTCTGACCTTTCTGACGCCTCTCTCTCTCTCTCGCTCTCTCTCTCTCTCTCCCTCTCTGAGCCACTGTCAGAACACTGTTTTCTGTGTTCTGAATCACTTATATCACTTGTATATTCAGCAGGACTACAGTATCATACCAGTTTTGATATTATCAATCTATCTGTGAATACGTATTAATCTAGTGATTTAGGTGATGAACATCTATAACTCTAATCAGGTAGATTCTCTTAAACGCAGGCACAGTGCCACACAGAAGCCTCCCAACAGACAGTCTTCAGACGTCAGATTGGTCTGCGGCTTTGTATTGGCTTTGACTGATGCCCTCAGCCAGGTTGTGGTGACACACTGTGTGTGTGTGTGTTTTAATATTGTTAATGACTGTGGTGAGCTAGAATGATATACAGTACCTCCAGGGAGGTCTCGACGATGCCAGGTCACGCGGTACTGTGGCATTCAGAACACGCCGTAGGCCGTATCGCTGATCCTATCTCGGCGCGGTGTCATGATGGATCACCTGGTTCTTTATGGACCACCGGGACTCCGAGGTGATGTCCCTGCTGGGTGCGAGCGCCTGCAGACAGACCAACGACAGCATATTTACCAATAGAGAAATAACTTAATGTGAAGTGTATGTGGGATTAGGAATGCGCTTGTGGCAGATCTCCATCCCTGATAGTACTCGGGTGTGTTTTTCTTGCTGTAAGTGGTTAACCCACTTGTTTTGCTCATGCTTTTTCTTTTTTTCTTTTTCTCTCAAATGCTCTGTCACTCTTCCAGGAAGTGTGTGTGTGTGTATGCTTGTTTTTTTTTGTTGAGTCGCTGTCTGTTCTTGGTCGTTATGCCATCTTTACAAGTACTGGGAAATGCCATTTTACAGTAAGGCCAAATTGTCCAGTGAGTCTTTCTGGTTACACTTCCTGTGTATAACCACACTGGCGGGCGTAGTATCCCAGAACTTACACTACTCGTTAACGTTGTCACGGAAACACATGAGCTATTGTTGACTACCTTCCCCCACGTTTCAATACATTACACAATAATTATTCAGAGAAGTGGCGAGAGTGAGTTGTTTTTCCAGTGTGATTCAGAAGACATCCCCACCCCCCACCTCCGTGTTGCAGGACAGGTGAGCGCAGGGCTGGTAACATAATTGGCTTACAGACAGGCAGCCACCAAGTAGACAAACATTTGGATATCAAAGGACTGGAACCACTTCAAAGCAGAAGTTTAGATAACAGTTTAGGCGTGCACACTCAACAGTTATGTGTGTGTGTGTGTGTGTGTGTGTGTGTGTGTATTTGAGTGAGTGTGTCTGTGTACTGTACGTGTGTCTGTGTGTCTGTCTGTATGCTTCAAAATTTACCTCAATGAGTGTGTATGCCGCCAGCATCTTCTCCACCATGTGTGTGTGTTTGTGTGTGTATGCATGCATGCATGTATATATATATATATATATATATATACACTATATAATCATAACACTGCAGCATATACAGTAGTGTGGATGTTACACAGCTCCTTTGTCTGTCTCAAAGTACACATTACCCAGCAGCCTGGTGATTTGGTCAGATGGAGACCACACGATGAAGGGCGAGAGACCACAGAACGGGCGGCAAAAGGACAGGAAATATGCGCTGAAATATGTGATGAAGGGGTGTTAGAGAAACTCTGATGTCACCCACACGCTGCCACTGAACATTAGGAGGGCCCGGTGGAATCTGCATTTAAGATAATCATTCCTCCAACCTAACCTAACCTAAAACATGTACAGCCGTTGCCAGAAAACATTACATATTATTTTTATTTTTTTATTTTTTTTGAGACAGGTTTTTCCTCAAAGTGAACATGAACGTACGTTCATGTCGGCAGCCTGAAGGAATATGCAGGAGACCACATGAGACAAGGACACAAACAGAAGTCAATTAGGAGTAGATGGGGGGAAAACACGACATGAACATAAATGTCATGAAACGGCTGCGGTCACTACTCGCGACATTTAACAGCCTTTCATAAAAAAAAAAAAGAAGAGAGAAGAAACACTTTACATATCTCAACAACTGCAACGGGATGTGGACCAGCCGACCCTCATTCCGACTTTAAATGTGTTTCTGTTTTTTATTTTTGTCTTTTTGACACTTGAAAGGATCTGCTGCTCTTTGTTCTCAGGGTAGCGTGGAAACGTGTGGTTGGATATAATTGACTTTTTGGGGGGACTGAGTGATTCAGTGGGTCAATATGGAGGATCAGAAAGCACCTGCTCTTATTCAGGCCCTTATAAAGCACTGCTCAGAGCCTTGTAAAACACTGACACTTTAAACGTACGTGTGTGTGTGTGTGTGCGCGTGCGTGTGTGTGTTCAAGTGTGTGCAGGGGGGGATGAGGGTTTGTGTTGCAGTATGTGAGTGGCTTTGTTGGCATGGTCAGTCCAACTGAGGCAAACGTGCATGCCTGGTATTACTGTATCCTGTTCACTACAATGGAGCCAAGCCCACACTGTGCAAACGGTCAGCGGAACGAGGGTTAGACTCTGTAAACAGCAGCTGCTGTCAGATTTCAAAGGCTGCGTGTGGCAACGCAGCCCTCCAACCTCAATCACTCACAATCAGAGCCTGTAAACAGTGGCTCCACAATTACCAACAATTACAGACTAAATGTTCATCTACTGTTACCAAATGATTTTACTGTTTTTCTGGCTGCATGTAGCCTTATAAAGCAATGCATGTAAATATTTTTTTTTTTTTTCATGAGGTCCCCAATATTCTAATCCTGGAGCTCTTCAAAGTATTTACAGGAACAAGCCATAACAGGATCAGTCTGAGGAGATCAACCGAGGAGATCAAAGCCCGTACCTCCAAAGTAAATATGGAAATAAAGTGAGTCACTGGTGGACATGGCAGTTGTGTTACAGTACATACAGTTTAGTAGGGGGACATAGGTTAAAGTAACATAGGCTAGTGTTTAAATCCGCTACCTGCATACAGTAATTTAACATTGGTTCAGTGCCTTTGTGTGTGTGTGTGTGTGTGTGTGTGTGTGTGTGTGTGTGTGTGTGTGTGTGTGTGTGTGTGTGTGTGTATGTGTGTGCGTGTGCGTGTGTGTGTGGGCGAGGCGTTCTCAAATGAAAGGGGCCCAGGGATAAATATGTAGAGCAGATGTAGTCAAAGCCTGATGCCTGGAGCCCGTTTGACACTGTAGGAAATGTAGTCCATGACTGGAGGGGACCCGTCCTCCACGCGGTCACAGCCTGACATCGCTAAGATCTTCAAACTCGTGTCAATAGATTCAGAAGTAAATGTTTGACCCCTGGAGAGCAAGGTTCTTATTTAACAGAATAATAGGACCGGTTGCCATACGTCTGAGAAAGAGAGCACTTTTACGACTTCCCCATTTAATTTCTGTTCCTAACATAAAGGCATTTGTAATATAATAAATTCCAGCAAAGTCTAGAGGGAAAAACTATAATTCACTCCAGTTGTGTAATTTATTCCATTTGTTTAGTCACAAAGGGCTTTAGTCCGGATCAGGAAACTACAGAGACAACTGTCTTTCGAAAGCGAGCAGACTGGACAATGATCAATCACTTCTCCCACAGCGAAAACGAGGAAAGCGTTTCTCTGTAGTCTCAACAACGCCTTCAAACTCATGATGGGCCGTTTCTGCTGGAGAGGGAAACTCTGTGTCAGCGTCTCATCGCAGGACTTCCACTCCCTCCCTTCCTTGCTCTCTATCTCCCCCCTCCCGCCCTCTCTGTCTTTCTCTCACACACGGACATACTGTACACACTTATTCTCTCTCTCTCTCTCTCTCTCTCTCTCTCTCTCTCTCTCTCACACACACACACACTCACACACACAGACACACACACTCACACAAAAACAGCCATTTAAATCGCTCTGAATTCTCCCTTGACACCACACACTGTTCCAAACCGTAAAGAGAGAGAGAGAGAGAGAGACTTGCAGATTAAACTGTGAACTGATTAACAACAGTACAGATGCTGATCGACTGACTAGTTTGTGTTGGAGTAGCCCAGACACTGACAAAGCACAAATATGAAATGTATTCGGTGAAAAATATCTTGCCATGGTATCATGCCATAAAGTACATAATTTATCAAAATCTTATGGGGGATTTGACAAAAAAATGTTTAAACTATCAGGTTGGCATCGCTACACACACGCCCGCACTACCAGACGCCATTTTTGATTCAGGTCCCAGTCTTGAGTGATTGTGTTTATTTTTCTGGCAGCGGAGGCACCAAGTGTTAGTGCAAGACACTGAACAAAGGCTGGATAAGTAGATTTGGTGTGGGACGTGGTATATTTGGACATCCTCTCTTGTATACAGTAGGGTTCCTGGGGCGCATAGCCGTGCGTATTTGTTTGCACCTGTCTGTCTCTCTTAATATAACCAAAAGCAGACACAGTCTTCCACATGTGAGAGAGGCTGATGAGAGACGAAAATAGATTTCTTTTGAGACGTTGTCCAAGAGGTGAAAATGTGAAATTCGATTGCACATGCGATACAAAATATGCAAACATTTTGAATGATTATGTTTAGAGGCTTTAGATTTTGGAAATTGAATATGGGAACACAACTCAGTTGACTACAGTGTTTGATGAATGCAGTGCATGTGCTATGAAAGTCTCAATGCTTTGATCCAAAGACGAGAATGATAAATACGAGTCCCATCGTTCTTTATCTGCCCCGTTTCATGCGTAAATCTCTTGCCGCCTTCCCTACAGTCATTTTTACATCTTTCTGCGATTTGTTGCATGGAACTTCAGCTATCTATTAAAAACATATGTCTCGTATTAAACACTTCCCCTCCACTTCAAATAAATCAGCCATACTTGACGTTCTAACTTTATTGCAGCTGTGCTAGTCGGCGTCATCTCACCCCAAACTGCAGCAGCTCAACGTTTTATTTGTCACAGAGCTCATAGTTGGGCAGATCATGCACTGTATGTAAAATAATATTTTTTTTCTAGTCTTGTTTTATTCATTTTTTGGGACAGAGATGGTGGAAAAAGTTACACATTGCTGCTACCGCACATTCACTTACTTTTAATGTCATGTTTGATTCAAGTCTGATTCCGCCAAGTTCCGCCTTTCATGACAGAAGCTTGGATGATCAAACAAGAAAAGCTTCTATTTTAAGCATCAATGTTTAGAAAGGAACCGCCACAAACCCATCTCACCCCACCCCTGCCTCAACCCACAGTGGGCCAGCCCCATCTCACCCCACTCCACCCATCCTAACCCCTGGCCCCTCTCACCTCAACCCACGCTCGCCCCTCCAGAAACCCCTTCGTCGTACTCTTCTGCCTCTCCTCTCTAAGCCCTCGTATTGGGTTTCTGTGATGAGACGATCTCGGAGGTGCGGGTCAGGGGCAGAGAGGATGACATGCCTCTGACTCTCCTCATCCATCCAGGCCTTTCATTATCATCTCAGCCTCAGCCCGTGCTTCAGCCCCCACCTCAACCTCAGCCTCAACCACAGCTTCAACCCCTGCCTCAGCCTCAAGCCCTGCCTCAGCCTCAGCCCCCGGACTCGACCCCAGACGACAACTAGTCAGGCAGGCAGACAGGCAGGCCCCTTCATAGAGCAGCCGGCCTTTGTGTGGCTGCTATCCTCAGCCTGCCTCCTATTATTCTCCCATCCAACTCCAAATGAAAGCCAGTTCACATATGAAATGGTTTTGGGGGTTTTCAGCTAAACTGTACCACTATTACAACTACTGCTACTATTACTCCAAGGCTCTGAATTACCCCTGAATCCCAGTAAAGACCTAATACAGTATACAGCATTACCACAAGGAGAAATACTGTAGTAATAACAATAATAATAATACCAATGGTGTTCTAAAACATCTGGTATCACAGCTATTTAGGCAGAAATATAGGCTAATAATATTTATTTTCATTATTGACTAACTCAATCTTTTGTGGTCAGTCATAGTCAGTATTTTCTTTTTTTTCCTTCTCAGTTTGACAAGTGGTCAGTCAAACACGAGTGTACGGGGGTAGGAGGTTCAGAGCTGCAGCTTTGTCTTTATTTAATTTAGCACTGGTGGAAATTAAATGACAGCTGTTGCGCAGTCCTCTCCTGTGCTGCAGCGTCGATGATTGATGCTTTTTGATGTTCATTTTGTTTTTGTGCCATTTCAATAAATATTTTTAAGCCTGTCAGTTAATTCTGAAATTCCATCGATGAGCTCTGTCCAGAAAAATAAACAGGGCAGCCGCAGGAGTTGAGGCTGGAAAGGGAGTTGTTATTTTGTTCAGAGGATTGGCAGAGACTCTGCACAGAAATATTGCTTATTTTGCTACGTTTCAAATGCAAGCTTCTGACAGTTTATGTGAAACACTGCAAACTGTATTGCAGTTAAAACACAACTGTTCTACTCTGTAATTACTGCCTCTGGTCCCACAGATGAATGGGAGAAACAGTCACTCTAGACTATACACTGCTTGCTAATGAAATAGAAATGATGATGGGAAATATAACAGAATAATATGTATTAGTAGCCTAAATGTGCTGATGATGGGAGAAAAATAGCAAAAGTATTTTGACATGTATTTCTACCCTCTAGGAATTATGTTGATGACCTCCTGGGAAATCCCAACAGGCCAATTTGTTGAATAGATTTTGTGCAAACACTGTGGTAAGTGTTTTGTGTCAGCCATGTTCATCATATTTCTCTGTGAAAGGATGTTGCACTAGACAAATGTTGACAGAATCACCTCAAAAATGTACTTAGTCAAAATGGTGGCCTTTTTCGAGTGGTTTGAACTCCCATCACTGGGCTTTGTTGTGAAGTCATGAGTGGGCCACAGGCTAGAGTGGCCCACAACCCAACACTGAGAGGGCTCGATCTGAAATAGAATGGTACATTCCAAACCAATATAACAGCGGCAGTGCACCATCACAAGACCGCAGTAAATGGCAAAATTATTGTGCATACTTTCTGAGGCACGCCTAAAAAAACCACTTTGTCCACATGGACTGTAAAGCTAACATCAGGTAGCACTTAAGTGTCCTTCGCCCTAATGTATGACTAAACACGCTGCCCCTTCACCTAGCACTCCAGGCTGGGGGCTGAGGGACAATACCACGCGTCCCTGCCTCCACACTCACAATGTAATAAAGACACCAGCCACTTCAATAACAGGATATGGTCTGTATGTCTTATTTTGAAAATATGCACAAACAGTGCGTTAGAATAAAACTGCAGCTTCTGTTTGTAAAAATGCTATGGTACTTGTAAAAAAAAAAAAAAAGTATGGTTCAGCCAACCAGTCCCTAAGAATCTTTCTCGTTCTATAGTACTTCAGTTTGAACTTGTGTGTGTTTTTTCCTCGGTCTGTCCTGTAGCTCGTTTTCCTCACTCCGGTCTTGTAAAAGCAGGAATGTGCCTGCCTTAACGAATCTTCATTCTCAAACAGGGAGAACGGGAGAAAATTGAATTAATGTTAATACGCCCATTAGATTACCACCCAGCAGGTGGCAGGAAAATGGCAAAACATCCGTCATTCATGGTCTAACACTGTTAATCACTTTGTTAGTCTTAACCTTCATCTGCATAGTTTTGGTGGCGAGGGGAGCGAGTAACCCCCGAGCAAAACCAGAAATCTGTCTGCGGAATAGTCAGTCTTCTAACCACCCAGTGAAAGCTCCCTAAGAACACACACACACAACCCTGTGAGGTAGCCTTGAGTTAGATATCCACTTTCCCTGAAGCAGCACACACAGGTGAGCCTATAAAGCTAGAATAAGACAGAGAGGTCTACACACACTGACGTGGTATAGTAAGTTGTGTCAAATATCAGTCTTTCTACTAGACATGTCTCTGAGTTAAAATGTGCAGCCGTATCTGCCAGTTATATGTCAGCCTCTCAAAAGGACTTTGGAAAGGCCATTGGATTAAAAGCAATAGTGCCCTGGTTTAAACTAACATTTCAGGCAAGTCATTTGCCTTCACACATAAATAACAGTAACAGTATAGTTGAATCACACATACATTTAGTTTTAGCTCATTATTAAACTAGTAGGCTATATAGAATATCTTGTAGAATATATCTCTCTATAAGAGAGAAATAGTGTGCATCTGCGTAGGTTCTGTCTGCCCGCCTGCCTTTGTCACGCGCACTAATACTGGTGTGATAAAGTTACCAGATCTACAAGTGGCTTGAATGAGTGGCGCCGGTATCAATGTTACAAGTGTGACCTTATTTGAATGAGCGGTTATTACAGCTCACCCCCTTTACACCTTGCATTAAAATGTATTTTGAATGATCGGATTGCAATCTGATAGTGCTTGACCACATTAAAGTGCTGTAGCCTATAAATGCACCCAAGATGCATTGAGGACGAATTATGATCCAATCGGCCAAACCACCTCCGTAGGTGGTCAGGGACGCATTATGACCACATTGAACACAACTGCATTGTCAATCCATACACAGTACAACAACCACGTGGGTGAACACCTTGCGACTGTTCCAAGGATAGAGGAGGATGTGACTTTCAGTTGAACTGGACAGAGCAATTGGATCTGAATCGGATCTCAATGTGGGTACTGGAGACACATACCAGGTGTAAATGTAAACAGGTTAAATCATATCTAGATACAATCCGGATATGAGATGCATTTTAATGTAAGGTGTAAAGGGAGTCAGACATTCCTGCCTCCTTCCTGAAGTTGACATTCGGCATGTGTATTGCTCAGGACCCTAGGACGTGCAGTGTTGCCTGTGAAGTTGTTTGGATGAGATTCTTGAGTGCGCCGTCCCAGTTGACTGTAGGCTATAATACATTGTGGATTTGTGTTCTCATTTCTGTCTGTCTCAAGTTTCCTTGTGAGACCATCCTGATCTCATGAGTTCATGTTCAGTTTCTCCCCACAGATCAGTCTGGCCTTTCCCCTATCTCAATGATTTTAGTGGGCAGGAGTAGGCTACTGTACTTGCCCTGACAGACTAACTCCTTCGACCTATCAGTGTAACAAAACTTTGACAAAGCCAAATCTGTCAGAAGAACGGCAAAAACATAATTTTCCTCTGAGAAACTCTGCTAACTCAGATTCTTGTTCTTGTTTAATTGTTACCTCCGCCCAGGGGTTAAATTGGGCCAGGGCTATCCAGGGCTTTTCATGAAACTCAGTGGAGGGGTGTAGCATGGGCCAACTTAGAAACCATTACATTTTAGAGTGGATCCGAATCATGGGGCGGGTCCATGAGCCACCCAAACATGGCTGGCCATTCACTTCCATTCATTTTTTGGACTTGGCTCAGAAGCAAAAAATTCCCCCATTCATAGTCTGAGCACCATTTCTAGTTTGTTCATTGGTTTGTTAGCAGGATTAAGCAAAAACTACCAAACTGATTTTTGTGAAACTCGGTGGAGGGGTGTAGCATGGGCCAACTTAGAACTCATTACATTTTGGAGCGGATCCAAATCTTGGGGCAGATCCACAAATTAAAACAAAACTTTGAGCGAAGCCAGCTCTCTGTGTGGGGGCGCCAGAGACACAAAGTTTGGACTGGAGGGTGCGGGGGGAGAGCTTGGATTGCACCGAACCGACCCCCATCGGCTCCCGCCCACACACGCCCGCCCATTCACCTCCATTCATTTTTGGGACGTTGGGTAAGGAGCAAAAAATCCCCACCATTCATTGTCAATGGAAGGGATGGAAATGGCCTTATCTTGACGTGGGAAGATCACAGAGGATTGGGACAAGCATAAAGCTCTCAACCTAGAAAATGCATCAATAGCAAACATGCATGCATGTGCCCGCACACAGGGCCAAATGTATTCATGGACAGAGGTCTGCGCTCTCCATGCACCATTTCTAGTTGCTCCATTTCTACAATAACTGCACTTATGGCTGTTTTAATTCTACTAACGCTCACCTTGCACCTCACCCCATTGCTAAGGGTTAGCTTATCAGAATTATTTTACTAGATCTGATAGCCGTTGGAGCAATCAGTAATTGATTATTTAGCCCATTGTAAGCAGCTGGAACGCTGGGGGTAGGGCTCTGTTCAGAGCAGTTTTTCTATTGGCTGGTGGCTTGGATCAGTGTCTTATGTTAAAATTATCCAAAATACTGTTCATCATCGGGAAACATTATGGGATAAATACCGACTATTACTGTATGGTGTTTTTATATCGATTTAGTGAACTCCGCCAAGAAAAGCAGTTCCTAAAAATATCATGTTGCTATAGAGTTTCAAATGTTGAACATATTCCCTGGGGGAACTAGTCTCGTGAGACCATCCTGATCTCGCGAGATCATATTGTTTTACTCCCCGTCAGTATGGCAAAGCTCGATAGAGATCCATAAACGATCAGAAAATGATTGGCTAATCAGTGTTCCATGAGGAATTATTAGCAGCTATGCCGGGCGGGGTTTAGGTGTGATGACAGCGAGAAGCAACTGTTCGTTCCAAAACAACAATGGCGGAGGTTAGCGTAGCTGCTATAGCATCAGTTATATCTGAACTGGAGAGTATTTCTTCATTCAAAGAAAAGCAAAGAACAACACTGAAGGCTTTTCTCTGTGCAAAAGATGTTTTCGCTCCACTTCCGACTGGCTTCGGTAAGAACTTGAACAGGGTTCATCCACTCACCTGCCAAATAGTTTTGAAAGTGCTTGCCCTTTTCCAAACAGTTTCCAATGAAGATTTCCCAGATGGTTGCCATCTGGCACGTGTCAGACTATGAAGGAACAGTGATGACATCCAATAGTTAACATTTTTCAGCAAGTTCCCCACCCCTGGATACAACCTGCTATTCCTTAGCAACAAGCAACGAGCGCTAGCAACCAAAACCAGACCTGATCTTGATAGCTATCTACAGTACTGTAACTAGCCATGAATGAGGGGTACTGCACATTTGCTGAGTATATCAACTGCCCAGTTGTCAAAATGAATTGCCAAAAACTGGTTATACGAGCCAGCTATTTTCCCCAAATAAATATGACGCTTAGTTGATACGTTATTGGTCTGCTATTGCTGGTAGTAGTACAGTATTATCACCAAGTCAGGAGTGACAGACTCAGCTACTGTAGCTTAGCTTGCTTGCTGTGCACGACAGTATTGTAAGCCAGTTAGTTAGCTGGTTTACAGAGCTCTAGGTAAAGATATTGAGATATTGTCTTGCCAATACATTTTGCAGTTTGTTTCGTTTATGGTGCCCAGCAAGCAAGCCAGAGATGCACTTCAGCATACAGGCAGAGACCACAGAAGTTACATCACTGTGTGAAGTTTAGAAAGCTTTTGGGAAACATTGTAGCAAGGGTGCATCCTGGAATGGCAATACAAAATCTGATGAGTTTGTGGGGATGCTGCTGCTCTCTAGAAGGTTTAGCTACATTATGAATAGATAGAAAGTTCGCTAGCTATCTTAGTAACTTAACATTACATCACAGTAATATCTCAAATACAGCAGTAAAGAGGCTTTACCTGTGATATATCGTGAATACAATGGATCTTAACCAATCAGATTGCAGGGTCAGAACTGTATAAAGAATTGTGTATTTACACGTAGAATAATGTACTGTATAGGCCTAATGCATTTCATATCCTTTCATATATAAAGGAAATCCCTCTACAGATTTTACATATTTAGGTCTCCTCACGGCCTGTCAATGTACCTCAGAGAAACGCATGAATCATCTGTTGTATATCAAACACATCCAGGGTTTGATCTGACAATGGGAGTAGCATCAACATCAATGTGTTCCAGATACTGCAACCCGATAGCCTGCCTTTCTTCTCTCTGTAAACAGATCATCCATTCAAAGCCTCTACATCTTACTTAAGACCAGCCTGGGCTCAATGTCCACTGACTGGTTCCACGTGTGTGTAGGCGGCATGTGTGTGCCTGTGTGTGTTGTGTTGTATGTGTGTGTGTGTGTGTTTTGTGTGTGTGTGTGTGTGTGTGTGTGTGTGTGTGTGCACGCGCATGCATGTGTGTGTGTGTGTGTGTGTGTGTGTGTGTGTGTGTGTGTGTGTGTGTGTAGGCTACACCAAGGGGGTCATGAGTCACTGGGAAGGAGACATGGCTGAGGTTCTTAGTCTTACTCTAATTACTTGTGAGGTGTGGGTGATTACCGTAGTGACAATCCTGATCTCCAGCGGTGTGTCGTTTCAGTCTTGCTAGAAGGACACTGTCACAGAGGCAAGCTCTAGCAAGCTATCATTGTACACTTGGTGATGCTGCCTGCATAAACCACAACACACCTTGACGACATGTATGCTTGCATAAGTCATGACGGCCAACTAACTCATCCACTTAACGGTAAGGCTGTTGAATATGCTGAGTAATTTGCCCAAACAGCAACAAATCTGGAGGCCATTTCAGGACGTGGACCAAGACACTGCGGGGGCGGGGGTGGGTGGGTGGGGGGGCGCGGGTGGGTTTTCTTCAAAAAATGTATATCATTATAGGCCAATAAAAGCCAATAAAAGTTAGCTGCCATCAAAAGGGGTTGAGAAGGTACATGGGATCCAACGGTATACAGTATATGAGGAAATAGCCACAGAATGTTCTGCACAGAAGCACAGCCTCTAGTAATTTCCAATGCCTGCAAAGACAATGGGGACACACAGGGGCTTAAGTAATAAGCCCAAAATGACTTCCAGAGAGGTAGGGCCTCCTCATTTCAGCATCCCAGCGATGCGAGGAAACCAGAGCCACGCGAGTCGACCGTTTCACGAAGGAGGATCAAAGATACTGATTAGCCCACGCGGTCCGTCCATCGTTAATGGCAGAGCTGCTGCCGATGGCGACCATATGCTGGGGGGATTAGCTCCGCCATCACAATCACTACCCGGGGAGGGGGAGTGGAGAAGGAGAAGAGAGAGGGAAGAATTAGGGGAAGGAGGGACAGAGGGAGAGGAGGAGAGGAAGGAAGAGAGGGAGAGAGGAAGGAGTGGGTGTGGAGAGGTGGAGGAACATCAAATGCCAGTGATGTGTGGCATAACACATGTGCCCAGCATGCAGAAAGAACTTGGCAGGTTTCCCTGACCTGTACAGCCCGGAAGTCAGGAAAATGGAGGCGGGGAGAAGTGTTTCAAACTGAGCCACACCAGATGTATGCACAGAAACTCACAGAGAACGTGTGACATTTGGGTTTTAGACATGCAGAACTGATATGGTAGCCACAAATAATCATCTTTTGGCAATGCCTATGTTTGCTCCCTAATTACCCATGAGATCAGCAAAAACTGCTGCCCCAAGCTCATCAGTGTCTCATATTCCCAGCCCCATCTCTCACAAAATGACACTGTGTGGTAGCAAAATTGCAGAAGCCTGAAAACTTTGCATGCGAGGTGAAGACGGTTGGAGTGGAAGTGGATGCTCTTGCTCTCCCTCTCTCCCTCTCTGTCTCTCTCCCTCTCTCCCTCTTTCCCTCTTCGCCTGGACCCGATTAGTCAGATGAGCCGATGAGTCGCAGGGTTTAATGGGGCCTTTACTCCCTCATCAGTGGAGAGCCCGGTCATCACGGCAGAGTGGAAACCAAGCGTACAGTGGGCTTGAGCTGGAGCAGGAGCTGGGAGATGATATCATTTAGCAGGGGATCTCCCTTGCCTGTCTGCAGCCCTGGATGAAGTTGGTCTGGGCTAGGTGGGCCGAGTCATCACTCAGACCGAGTGTGCATCTGTTCCGGTAGAAACAAGGGTCAGTGATAGAATATGGGTTGTTTGTCCTCCATCTGTTGCCAGGAAAACAAAGGAGTTATAGTTACTAAGGATGAGTCGTCGTGCATCACACTGGCAGTTTGATTCAGACATGTGACACACACAATTACTGTACAGTCAAGCCGGAAAGTCTGCACACCGCTTTTACCTTCTCCACGTTTTATTATGTTACAGACTTATTATACAATAGACTGAGTTCATTTTTTTGCCTCAAACATCTACACACAATAGCCAATAATAACGAAGTGAAAACAGTTTTTTAGAAAATATGCAATTTTATTTTGCTGACAAAAATAGGTTATTTAAGGGTTACATATCTGTACACACCCTTAGCCTAATACTTGTTTGATGCACCTTTGGCAGCGATTACAGCTTCAAGGCATCTTGGGAAAGAAGCTACGAGCTTCTTGCACACTTGTTTCTGGAGATATCCTTGCAAGCAGGTTGGATGGGGAGCGTCAGTACACAGCCATTTCAGCACTTTCCACAAATGTTCAATTGGATTCAGGTCTGAGCTCTGACTGGGACACTCAAGGACATTCACAGACTTTCTCAGAAGCCACTCCTTTGTTCTCTTGGCTGGGTGCTTCGGGTCGTTGTCATGTTGGAAGGTAAACCTTCGCCCCAGTCTGAGGACCAGAACTCTCTGGAGCAGGTTTTCTTCAAGGATCTCGGTGTTAATAACTGCATACATCTTTCCCTCCATCAGGACTAGTCGCCCCATTCCTGCTGCTTCAAAATATCCCCACATCATAATGCTGCCACCGCCATGCTTCACTGTAGGGATGGTATTAGCCCATTGATGAGCAGTGCCAGGTTTCCTCCAGATGTGACGCTTGGTATTCAGGCCAAAAAGTTAAATTTTGGTTTCATCAGACCAGAGAATCTTGATTCTCTAGGTGCCTTTTAGCAAACTCTAAGCGGGCTGTCATGTGCCATTTATTAAGGAGTGTCTTCCATCTGGCCACTCTACCATAAAGGCCTGATTGGTAGAGTGCTGCCTGGATGGTTGATCTTCTGAAAGGTTCTCCCATCTCCACAAGGATACGCTGGAGCTCTGTCAGAGTGACTCTCGGGTTCCTGCTCACCTCCCTGTCCAAGGCTTGTCTTCCCCGATTGCTCAGTTTGGCCGGGCGGCCAGGTCTAGGAAGATTTTTGATGGATCCAAACGTCTTCCATTTACAAATAATGGTGGCCACTGTGCTCGTTTGGACCTGTAAAGCTGCAGAAATGTTTCCGTACCCTTCTCCAGATCTATGCCTTGACACAATCCTGTTTCTGAGGTCTGCAGATAATTCCTTTGACCCCATGGCTTGGCGTTTGCTCTGACATGCACTGTCAACTGTGGGCCCTTATACTGTACAGGCAGTGTTGGCAATCCCCAATCATGTCCAATCAATTGAATTTACCACAGGTGGACTCCAATTAAGTTGTAGAAACATCTCAAGCAGTATCTGTGGAAACAAAATGCACTTCAGCTGACTTTTGGGTGTCATATCAAAGGGTGTGCACACTTGTGTGCATATATTTTACATTTTGATTTTTAATAAATTAGCACAAATGTCCAAAAAACAGTTTTCACTTTGTCATTATGGGCTATTTTGTGTAGAATTTTGAGTCAAAAAATTAAATCAATCTATTGTAGAATAAGTCAGTAACTTAATAAAACTGAGAAAGTGAAAGGGGTGTGCAAACTTTCTGGCCTTACTGTAGTATCTGCCACCATCCATAACTTCACTCTGCTGTTTGTAGGATTCAGAGGGGAGATGAGCCAGTCAGAGTTTGAGCTTATTTTCTCTGCAACACAGTTTACTTTTATTAGGATCCCCATTAGTTGACGCCAACGTGGCGGCCAGCCTCCTGGGATCCAAAACCGCCCAACATCATACAATTTCAAGGCAGAACATTAGCTATTTCTAATGGATTATACAAAATCATTTTGATTTCAGTGAAACTCAAGGGAATGGACTCAAGAAAATTTGACTCCATGCAGTATACTGTAGGTATAGTACAGTATCTGAACCAACACTTACCTGAAGCACCAGACCTGGGAACGATTCTTGTGTTTCAGAGGGGAGTCTCTGTCTGTGAATAAGCAGACCCCTCCTTCCACCACTCCACTCTAATTAGGTGCAACAGATTTAATATAAACGTCACAGCCCTTCATATAATCCTGCCCATTAAAATAGAAACCACCATTAGGGAACATTGATGTAATGACTATTACTGTATGAACGCGAGCAATTTTAAATGTCAAATGTCATTTATCATGACCACCCAAGTTTCTTCATGTTATGAAACCTCTAGGAAGTTTCTCTGAGGATTATCAGAAACCTACATGTACGTGTGTTCTGTTCTTGACCACACACCAGAGCCGAGATCGTAAAAAGGGGAAATATTAAAGGGAATAAAATAACACGTTTCCTAGAACTGGTAGTAATAATAGTGCCTCTTTTGAAATGCACACTGGATCCGGACTCCCTAACACTCCAAGGTTTGCCCTCGGACTTCCAAAGCAAGCAATCCCAGTATATCAACTCTCAGCTGCAGTTCTTAGCTCTCCCTCCACAAGAAAAAAAGAAAAAACTTCACCAACACAAACATAAGTCCGGTTCAAAGAGAGGTGTGAGAAACCTTGTATGCAGATTACAGATTTATGGTGTAATTCTCTGTTGGGTGTTTAGCGCAATGTTTTCGATATGTTTGTTTAGTCTCCTCTGACAAGCCAAACTGGGAGAATGAGAGAGAGGAGAAAAAAGAGAGCAACAGTGGCACAACATTATATCACATTACATTACTCTGAAACATTTCTTGTAATACTGTAGTTACAGTTTTATTACACACAATTAAATTAGGTGAAATGTTACTCGGTTTCTAAAGGGAAAAACCAGGGATGATAATATGTTGGACTGTATCACATTTATTTCAATAAATTTGCCCTATAATGCTTGATAGTTCTATTATAATTATTTTAAAAGTACCATTCATCACAGTGGTTCTCCAGTACTCATAATAGTACTCATAATAGTACCGATATTTAAATAACATAAAAGTTTAAAACATCCTTGCACCTCGTATGGAGTAGGAAATCTTCCAGAGGAAGCAGACATATTTAAGTATAGACTTTTTCCTTGGAAGTATTTTTAGTGAAAACCAGTTCATTAGACATGCTTGAATAAGACTCTGGTCTGGTCTGACTAAATGTCAAGAAGAGGGACTTTTGGAATTCTGAATAAAGGCTGAGGCCTCTAAAAAAGCAACTTTTATATGTTTTATGTCTCCGTTTTAGTTATTTCAACATGATCAAACACTTCTCCCTCGGTTGAAGAGCAGTCAATAAATAGTATGGTAAATATATACGTTGGCCGGCCAATGCCATCTCTGTTTTCCAAGTGGGTGTTTCAATTAACTTCATTATACCAAATCCCCCTCCAATGAGGAGGGTACTGTGTGTTGCATTCCAGCGAGAGTTCCGTCACAGAATTGCAGCGGAAGACACTGTGATGTGACGAGAAATTGTAAATCTATCATTTGTAAAGACTTAGACTTTAGTCACCCTTTGAATAACCCCTTGATGAGCACTAATTGCCATGGTCCCCCCCTCTATCTTCAGAACACTTTCATCTGAGCTCTTTGGGTCCTGAATCATGACCTCCTGTGGTCCTCTAAACGACTTTGTGGTGTCTGATCCTCTGGAGAAGACCACCAGAATTGCAGATCTTTGGCACCCGAGCAGGCCCTCTAGTGTGCCTATTAAATCATTTTACCCTATTCCCATCTCAATATAGCCGTGTATTTCTGAACAGGGTAAATATTTGACTAATACATACTGTAGGTGTAGCACTGGGCCCAGGCCAAGAGCACCACTAGCAACACGAGTGAAAGAGGAGCATTCACAGGCCGTTGATTATTGCAGATGCAACGTTTGCACATCTCCGCTGGATAAACTGTGATCTTGTTTTATTTTATGGGAAATTTAATTCCTGGCTAATTTGCTGTTTGAATGCAGATTCACTTTAAAATGGAGGGCATCAAAATATTACTCCAGACAGCGGGTCAGTCACAATCAGTGCTGATAGGAATGAATGATTTCTGCTCTGGCAATGTTACAGTACAATACAGTCCAAGTCCAAGATGTCGTTTATATTTAGAAACTTAGTTAAAGGCAACTCTGAGCTGTTATTCTCAAATGATTCAAATAATAATAACACTAGGCATAGCCTACACCTAATGTAAAAATAAAAACAAAAATACATGTTTTTAATTGAACTCTGAGCAGATCTCTCAACAAGGAGTAACAATTCCAATAACATCAGCTTTAGGATGAGTATAAAAAAAAGTATTGCTAATTTGTTGAGAGACAATTTGGAAATGTTTACTCTAATCTTAGTTACATAATGCCATTTTGGGACGGGGTCCAATCTGAGAGACACACTGCTGGCTTTCATTAGCACCAGGCATTTTTCTCCATCATATCGACCCGCGCTGCCAGAACGCTCTGCTTCTGAAAACATGGCGGAGCCCTGCCAAGCCCCCCTCCCACCGCCCCCCCCCATCCCCCCCATGTGCAGCCAGCACGGCGGGTGCCAGACTGCTGAAAGGCAGCAGAGGGGAACGTGGCCACTGTCCAAGCCTGGCCACTCTGGAAATCGCCACACGCGAAAAAACGCAGGCAGGCCTCCCTGTCGGGTGGCCCGAAGGGGGTCACCTCTGGGGCCTGGGGTGGGTAAACACACATGACCTAAGACAAACTTTTCACAATTCCACCAGGTGTGCAAACAGGAGGCCGCAAAAATACCCGGAAAAACTCCAACCGTGCAAAAGCAATATAAATGCCTCCTGATGATCTTGTACGAATGTAAACAGAGAGGTGCGGTAGAGAGAGCGCGGGCTGGAACAGGGTGGGGCCGCCATTGTCAGAGGAGAGCAATGTGCCACAAGATTCGCCACGTATCAGAACATTGCCGACAACGTGATTGGATTGGACGGCGGGCTTACCTATTCCCTTCGGTCTCTGCCTGGCGTGGCACTCATCCAGGCCACCCATGTAGCCTGAGGAAAGAGGAGAAACTGAATCGGTGAGACAAAATGGGGAGAGTGGTGGGGAAACCTGTCTAGTCCTGTTGTGCCCATGCAGCCCTCTAGGCCCCCAGACCAGGGCCCTGTACTACGAAACAGGATTACGGGGCTAGCGCGATAACTTAGGCGCTAGCCCCGTATCATGAAGGTGGATCACTTTTCACCGTGCTTTATCACCATGGTAACTCCGGGGCAGGTTAGGTTCCAGATTACAGATCAAAAAGTATGAAACACTGCCTGCTGACTGGTGAAATCACTTGGAAAATGTTGTTTGGTTTACTCGAGCGAGCTAACGAAAAGTTATCCTGGATATGTTAAACGAGCTTCGTAGTACAGGGCCCTGCAGGTCTACCCAGCTCTAAAACCTTCATCTCCTGGGTTTCAGGTCTGGGAGGGCTGGACTGTGTGAGGACTCCTCCAAGCATGGCTTGTTGCTTTTGGTGCCTATCTGAAATCTATTGGCTAACGTTGAGGTTCCAATGGCAGAAAGACTGACGGACTCAGCAATACGAGGCTGTAACCAGCCACAGATGGTGTCTTGTACCTCTGTGTTACATACTCCTCAGAGTCACAGCCAGAGGACACACTTGTGCTTTGTTGCTGTTAATTGCTTATTTAGAAATTGTTTGTAAATTGGATTATTAACATTTTGTGAACTATTAATATAGTGGCAATTAACAGTCAATTAACTAATAACATCTCCTCACAAGCCAAATGACTACTAGAATGCAGTAGGTATCTGTAAAAATGTAAGAAAAATAAGAAACTGTACCACTGTAATGCACCAGTCACCGTCAGATCTTTCTATCTGATGTTGACTAGCTAATGTTCACTGGTCATTTTATTAGCTACTGTAGCTAGCAGTAGCCTATGCTGTGTTTGACAGTAGAAGCAGTGGAAATAGACCCCGAAGCTAGCTAGCTACCTAGTGTTTAACCAGCCAACGTTAGACTAGTAACCACTAGCTAAATAAGTTATCAAGCTAAGTCAACTTGTGAATTACGAACTACACACTAGGGCTGTCAACTGAGCTCAGAAATGATATTCGACTTTCTCTATTAAATATTTTCAGAAAATTTAATATATTCGATTATTGTTTCAGTATTATTATATATAATTTTGCATAGAAAATGATGCATATAATGGAACTGGTCAGTACCAGTTCTAACCACAAGAGCTTGCCCTCTTGTCAAGAACAAGACAAACGGTAGCATGAACTAATAGGTATTACCTCGCCACCTAGATAGATAGATAGATAGATAGATAGATAGATAGATAGATAGATAGATAGATAGATAGATAGATAGATAGATAGATAGATAGATAGGTAGGTAGGTAGGTAGGTACTGTACAGTAGGTATGTAGGTAGGTAGGTAGGTAGGTAGGTAGGTAGGTAGGTACTGTGGGTAGGTAGACAGTAAGTTAATCAGTCAGTCATTTGGCTGTTTTTGGCCATATTGAAAAGAATGAATACTAATGAGGAATGTGTTTTGGCATGATTAGAAGATAGGGCGGGACTCGGAAGGCTGTGTGATGTGCGTTGCTTTACGGAAGCCTTGTAAAGAAAAAGAAAAAGACACTTCCCAGCTCTAATGATATCTTAGATTCTAACAAGTTACCTCCGCTCACCCCCACAGTTAGACCTTGAGTAAGCACATAAGAGCCTGCTGGTTCTACCATTAGCAATACAGATGAGAGATGTCTGCACGACTGTAAACTAGACCTGTAATTACCATAGCTGAGCAGCCCCAGGCGTGAGACTGCGGCAGACTTATAGATTTATACTGTCTTGAAATTAACATCATGCTTTGCATTCCAGCAGTTCATCACGTTGGATGATAGAATGTTTAAAAGAGTGAAAAATGGGGTTATTGTACTTACCAAATACTCTTTGGTTTTCCTGATCCACCAGCTATGGTGCAAAATGAAATCTGGTATTACAATTAAGTATGTGAGTGCGTGGTACACAAAAAATACCTTTTCTTGTCCGGTTCATTTCGTGTATTTTGTGAGTTTAGTCTGAGGTGTCAGGAAGATATGTGGAAAGAGAACAAACTCTCTTCCGCCTCTGGCACAGTTGATACTCACGATTATGTTGATTATTCCTAGGCTATCGCTGCAAAATAGAACATGCTCTCAGTCAATATGTCTTGTTAAATAAAGTTACATCCCTCAAAAAAAGAGAGGAAGCCATTGTGAGGTCTGACATATCACTGTTCTGGGCCCAGCAGAGAGGAGTCATGTGGCCTAGCCCAGCTGTAGTCTGGCCCTGCAGCCATGGCCTAGCTATACTGTAACTGTAGCCTGGCCCTGTAGTCGTGGCCTAGCTATAATGTAGCGCTAGGCAGGCTCTTCAGTCGCTTGGCTGCAGCTTCCGTCAGGCTCCAAAGTGTGTTGATGCCATGAGTCTGTTTCCAGAACGGCCGACGCCACCCTTAACCAGTTCCCACTCTGCAAACAGGACGGATGAGTAAATATTATATCAGATTATAAATACATGGATCCTAGACAACAAACATATCAAGGTGAAGAATGATCATCCTTGTTGCATTGGAAAGATACACAGGGATTTTTTTTTATGTGTTTTACCTGAAGAAGTTCATACAGACTCTTGCACTGAGCAGATCACATGAATGCACTTTGAAATGTAGAGAATAGGATATGATAATCCAAGTTTCACATAAAGATTGTACACCTTTTCAACATGGCTACCTCTATAAATTATGTCTTCTATCCAAAGTGTCAATGTGCAGTTGGCCGCAAAATCAAATTCCAACATAGTCTCCAACGTGTTAGAAGTTATCTGTTTGAAGCAGTGTTATTTCTGTGAAGAGCAAATACATTCCTCAGCTGGCTTGTCCTGGTTTGATCTTTGCTGACTCAGAGGAATGATTGCATACCTGCAGTGTCTAACAGACAATGCCTTCAGGGTTCCACCAGTGCAGATACTCTACGTGTGCAGACTGCTGTGTGTGGGAATCACAGTTATTAGGGTTGAGGTACCCAGGCCTATTAACACACTGTTGCAATGTTACTTAGGCCTACATTTTTTTTTTTTTTTTTAATTTACAAACGCATATCTGAAAGGTAAGTATTAGGAAATTATGCACTTTAATCCACAGTTTAAATTAGTTTCTGTCAGCTGCAATACTTTGAAATATGTTTATTCTTAAAGTTATTGGAGTCACAGATTTACTACATCCTTAATTCGAAATACTATAAAAACAGTTCATCATCTTCACACGCTTAAAATAATCCCTGTCCCAAGAGTTGCATTTGTTATTTGAGAAAAGGACTCAAAGAAGCCATGAACTGGGGTGAAATTGTGAGAGCACTTTTAAATGATTATGCTCAGACAGCACAGAGTCTGAACCCTGAGACGCTGAGCTTCAGGCTGTATTGTGACTGGTTCACGTCAGATCCTTGTGCCTCGTACATCTTTCTAAAATTATACACCACAATGAAGAAGAGCGGCCACTTCTAAACAATGTCAGAAATTCAGATTTAGATCCTTTTCTCTTTATCGTGTTATTGTGTTACACTGAGACTGAAAGACGAGTCACAGCGTTATGAAATCATGTGAGGAGGCCAATTATCTGTCACAAAAGCCTCCCAGAAAAAAAACCCTAGCAGTTTGGCCAGACAACAGCCTCCTTTGTTTGTCCCATTGTCAGTGACACAGTGCCGAACTCCTTCTCATAATGGCTTGTTTCTCCAGTGAGTTGTCTGCGTTTATCAGACTCACTTTGTTCTCTCCTTCGAGTAAACTGAGTTTCTGAGACACACAAGGGGGCAGATTATGTATAAGCTCATTCAGGTTAGGGTTGGCTGTTGTGACCCTCAGCGTTTGACTCATAGCCAGCGTGGAGTTAACGTATTCTTCCTCACACTCTCCACATGTATGACACGGTCTTATTTCTTGCTATTGACATTCGGTTACAGTGACGGCATCATGTGACTCTGACCGATCATGTGACGGTTCTCAGCCTGGGCTTATCGTCATCAGTGAGTTATAATTATGACGCTAAGCTAGCAGTTCATCCACTTGAACTCCAGTGACCTCAGCCTGGTGACTGTTGTAGATCTCCAGGCTGTTGACGACCAACCACACAATGACAGGGTTTTCTGTAGCCTGAAATGTGCCTGGCCACAACTATACCGACCTCACTGGACGCAGGATCGAGTGGCTTGTCTCCTCTCCCCTGCCAGTAGAGGCCTACAGTACAGTAGGCTTGCTAGACGCTTGGTGAGCCGCACCCCTCTGGGCCTCTGTCACGGTCAGTAAGTGTTGGGTATGGTGTTGCCGGTTCCTTTGGCCTCCCCTGAGAAGACACAGTGGCTTGACCTGACTGTCCTCACCTTCATCAAAGCATGGTTTCCAAAGGCCTGGAAGCAAGACCCTGGAAAGACTCACATGAGACCAGGCACAGAAGGGTATCATTAGCTGAAGAGAGAGGTGGAGAAATGGCGGTATGGCGGTCTGCATGCCAAGTAAAAAGATATAAATAAGTTGACCTCCAGCTACTTAGCACACAAATTAAACCAACTTGTCAGTGAAAGTTTGGAAATCATCGCTTGGCTCTCGGCGGGACCCTGCTGTTTGAACTGCAGTGTAGGTAGGAGCTGTTTATGCTGGACCGGGACCTTGATTAAAATGAATGGAGGAAAAGAGAAACGGCTTCGTCTCTCTCAGTGGTCAGCCACAGCCTCCACATCGCAGCCTCCACCAATGATCTGACTGACCCTGTTTTGCAATTTGATGTAATCACAACTTTAAGGGCTATTTTTAATGTGTGTTTAAGTTGTGCGCGTGCCATTCGATATTAAACATTTCCCCTTATTACTTAAAGGCCAACTTTATTTTCCCTCAAAAGCTGTGACTCCAAAAACAGCTGTCCAGACACCACAAGAAAGGACCAGAAGTCACTGGAAGATGTAGACCCACTGTTGGATACCAAAAGAAAAATATCTACTTTTCATTAAGATTGTACCATACCATACCAAACAATTCAGAAAGAACGTCAACATCCTTTCAGTGATATAACACCGTAGATTAAGTTTCCTCTCCCCAAAGAGCCTTGGCCTGTTTTGAAGTGAACTTCTCGGTGACTGGCGAGTTCAGCGATGGCTGCAGCAGGTCAATCCTCAGCCTGAGCAGAGCTGTTCTAAGTATTTACCCTCACACCCCGTACCACAGCGGCCAACAGAAGCTGATTACAAGTGGTGTTTGTTTCCAATGAAAGCATGTTAATTCGGGCCTGGCCGCAGTGTAAACTACCTTGGCGTTTTACAGATGTAGCCTGTTAAAGTGAATCACTGTACCTGCCTGTTTGCCTCGCCAGGGCTGTTCTGATGCAACGCCAGAGAGAGCATACAGCGTGGGCCAAAACAGCTATTAATATGACCTTCCTTTTCTAATACCCAAAATACCTACATGTGTGTAACGTCTGCTCTGTGCTAATTATGTCATATCATTTTTAGCCCCAGAGGACAACGAATACAGACAGTCCTGAGTACACATCTCCTGAATTTTCTGGTTAATTTTAGACCGGCTCAGGTATCATTACCGCTTAATACATTTTCCAGAAATAAGGCTTACAAGTATTTCAAAATATTTCAACTTGAAACTGTGTACTGTACTGTGTCTGAGCAGAGTGAAATGTACTACAGCGCTATGATCAATTCCTAGTACATGTACATGACTAAATGTATATGATTTCAGACATGTTTTAGCACATGATACATCTATTACAGTATATGTCCACCAGAGCTTGTGATAACAAAGTGGATGTATTTGAAGGTGTGTGTGGTCCTGAGTGGTACGGGTGTCAGGCAGGGTGGGCCTTAGACCACAGTCCTCAGGGCAGAGCTTGGCCAGAGCTCTGAGTGAGGCCAAATACATATCCCAGCCTCCAGCACTACGCGCATACACACACACACACACACACACACACACACACACACACACAGTCCTGCCTCACCTGGCCTTGCTGTCCCAGCCTCCACCACCAACAGACCACCAACAGAGAACATGACAAAATGCAGAGAACCTCTCAGGGTGAAAAAGGCCTCACGCCATGCAGCCAACATCATCATAGCAATGTTCATTTATACACCAGTCTACACATCGCTACGGCAACGTTTAGCCATATACGCCAGCCTACAACATCATACCAGCCACGGTAAGCCATACGCCCATGGCCGGCTCGGGTGTCTCAAGCGGGAATGGATTTGTGAGGTGGGGGGGTGAGAGGTTTACCCCCACCATGTAGGCCCCTGAGGGGGCCCGGGGATATGCCTCCCAGAAGAAAATAGAATGACCCCTAAATTAATAAGTCTTCCTGATATTAAGGAGTAAATATTAAATATCAATGTCTTCAAGGTATCAACTCACAGCTATGGTGAAACATCTGATGAACATACTGAACATATATATATATATATATATATATAATATTATATTATATTAACCATGCCAGCCTCCAGCATCCTCGCAGCCACTTAAAAACATTTTCACAGGGGTGCTTACGACATCATCCCACCTTCCCCCTCGGCGGTGGCACACCGTTGTATCCTTGACAACTGGTCTTACAGGCACAAAATAACCGTCAATTATGACACGCGTTCTTATTACAGCTTTGAGTCTGGTAATAATCCAGGCAAACCTGCGACATCACCAGACTCCATACAGGGATTATAGGTTTCTGCTTGTATTGACGTAGAAGAGCACAACAGACTCATTATGTATACATATTGATCTCTGTGGTATGATGACTTAAGTATTGATTAGTATTACTGTACGAAAACCACTCTCAAATAATACTCTATAGCCATGTTTAAATATTGAGTAAATGTTGTAAAAAATATCTCAAAAGTCTTTCAATCTTGGATTGCATAATTTTCAGAGAGAGATTTACAGTGTGCACAGACTGCCTATAGCAGTATTTAAATACCATCTCCCCAAGGATGCAGAAACATGGACACGCAGGTCCAGAGGCATGCTCTTGTTTTAGACAGCAAATATTTGCTAATGTCCAGGCCAAGCAAAATGTTTTAACTGCACTGAAATGGTCCAATGGCCCAAAGAAAAATGAGAAAGGTGAAAAATACTTGCAGAATTGTTATCATATTTCAGAATCTGGTAATTGTTCTCAGTCATTTCTATTTTTTTTATGAATTATATATTTACGTACAATGATGTTCTTAGCAGAACACAGATTAATTTTGTGGGATTTTGTGGGAAGCAGTGAGATCAAATCTAAGAACTGCATTAAAAATTGTGTTTATAAGCAAATCAAACTAAGTTTTAGATCAACAACAAAACAATTAAGTGGAATCTTTCGATTTGGTTTGTGGTGTGGTTTCGTTCAGAACAGTGTGTGTCAGCTTAAATTAGTTAATGTCCTCAAGGTACACAAGACATGGCTTGATGTTCAGTTTCAATTACATCCATTATACATCATCATTCATTTTGAAATGAACACCACCTGGGATGTTCAGAAAAGAGTCGATGTAAGTATCCAAGTCTGGAAAACTGCTTATTCCAACTCAACCACTGACGAATGGCAGCGCCATGTCTTTACACCATTAACACAGACATGAAAAAACTCCTGCATTCATTCCTCACGTTCCACACCTAACACTAATGCAGTGTCTTCATTAATCTGTTAAAACAAAAATACCTGTGGCCGGTGATCAAAGACAAACAGCGACAGACGAGTGTGTGTGTGTGCGTGTGTGTGTGTGTGCGTGTGTGCGTGTGTGTGTGTGTGCGCGTGTGTGTGTTTTAGGGAGGGGAATGCTGAGTGATGAGTCACATTGGGTGATTGCAGAGCAGAGACAATGGCTGGCAGACCAGTCTCAGAGACAAACAGATAAGTGGTAGAGTGACAGAGAGAGAGACAAGGAGAGAAAGTGTTGAGATAAAGATGGTTGAGTATTAGAAAGTAATGTGGGAGATAGTCAGTATACAGTAACTGTGAGTGTGAGAAGGCAACTCTTTCAGAAGAGAGACAGGTGGCCAAGATTTACGGCTTCTTACAGGAATCGCCCCCATCTGACGCTTCTGTGAGAGCCAATTAGAGCACAGAGCAGTCAACTCATCCAGAGCTGAGGACATGCAAACACACACACAGACACACACACACACACACACACACACACATACACACACACAGTGAATATTCATAGACACACACGAGAATCCCTTCTCTCTCTCTCTCTCTCTCTCTCTCTCTCTCTCTCACACACACACACACACCCACACACAGACACACATACATGTTCACTCAAAGACAAAAGTTTGTGAGGGAGGAAACAGGACAGGAGAGAAAAGAGGGAAAATGTCCACGCAGCAAATACGGGTCATACCCACAGACTCTAAACTAGCCCTGTAGACACACTCTTCTGTAAATAACCAGAGTTTCACACCACCTCCGCTCCTCTCACAGACTCACCCAGCCCAGAGTTCCGCGCCTCTCTCTCTCTCTCTCTCTCTCTCACACACACACACACACACACACCTCGCCAGCCATCCTCACACGCTCGTGTCTTACCCAGCTCAGCTCTCCGAGCTCAGAGGCAGGCGGGAGTGTTGCGCCAGACAGTTTGAAAAGAAGAGAGAGAGAGAGAGAGAGAGAGAGAGAGAGAGAGGGAGGGGGATGAAAGAGTGAAGGGCGGTAAAAAGCAGAGAGCGCTGCTCTCCATATGCTGGTGAGGCTGAGGCCGTTGAACACTCTGCCCCCCTCTGAAGCTCCCTGACTCATGGGAGTCGCAGACCCCCCCCCTCACATCCCCCCGGAGAGACTGGAAGAGCTGCCGAACCACGCGTGGAGGGAAGGAGGGAGCCGGAGAAGAGGAGGAGGGGGGGAAGAGAGAGAGAGAGAGAGAGAGAGAGAGAGAGGAGGATAGAAAGCCAACAACGGTAGGCTGTCCCACTCCACTTTTGTGCTAGTGGTGACGTCAGAGGCATGTGACCGAGGTTCTCCAGTGACAGCACATGGAGGGCAGGAAAGAGACGAGTTTTAAAGCTGGTGCCTTCTGGGTTGTGTGAGGGCTTCGCTCGCCTCCCAAACAACCACAGAACCACAGACGTGCGGCTCGGGGGGTTGTGTGTTTGTGAGAGGGCGACCCGGAGCGCAAACGGTTAATCGTCGCGGGTCGGCATCAGTCACAAGGACCGCGCTGAGCGAGTAAGTAAGCGCCAACCACACTCGCCGAGCAAGCAAGTCCGACACCATCTGATCCCTCCGCAAAAACGATATTTGCAACCTCTACTTTTTTTTTTTTTTTTTTTATAAAACCAGACCTGGTCGTTACTTGTGGTCATCCAAATAGTTGATACCAAAAAGCATTTCTTGTGGACGTCTCTTCCTTTTTTTTGCCGTCTTCATGACATGGTGCGTGCTCTTGGTCTAGGACGTGTCAAGGGTCACGGAAACCACAGAGGAACACAAGTGGGTCTCGCTGCAAACAGAAGTTGCCATGGCATCTAACAGCCTTTTCAGTACGGTGACACCATGTCAACAAAACTTCTTCTGGGGTGAGTACTCTCTGATTCAATATTGTCTGTTGAAGACTTTGTATTGGGGTTTGTGACTGGGTCGGTGTTAGGGGTTTGGGTCAGGGCTAGTGGTTAGTGTCAGGGGTAGGGGTTTGGGGAAAGTACAGGAGTTTGCGTCACTGCTAGGGGTTGCGGTTGGGGCATTGGGTTTGGGGAAGGTAGAGGGATTTGGGGAAGGTAGAAGGGGGTACGGAAGGTACAAGGCTTTGGGGAAGTTACAGAATAGAGGGGTTTGGGATAGGGTTGAAGTTTGGGTCACTGCTCGGGGTTGGGGCCGGGGCTAGAGTTTGGGGAAGGTAGAGGGAATTGGGGTTGGGGTTTGGGGAAGGGCCAAGGGTTGGGGTCGGGGTTAGAGTTTGGGGAAGGTAGAGGGATTTGGGGTTGGGGTTTAGGGAAGGGCTAAGCGTTTGGGTCGGGGTTAGAGGTTTTGGGAGGGTAGAAGGTCAGGGTTGGGGTTTAAGAGGACATCAGCTAAAGCCAGGGGAGACATTGTTGGGACTGTTCCATCATTTAGCATTTTGTGGTGCCCGAATATGAAGAACTAAAAGCAGCGCACAAAGATAGCAATATTTACTCCATGTTTTTGTTTAGGAATATTTCTGACAGGGGAGATGACATGTTTATGCAACTTAAACCTATATTTGTGGAGCAATGTCATTATAGAACAAAAACACTATGGAGAGATTTCCGTCGAACATAAACAGTCGCTCGACAACAGAGTTTACAGTTGTGCATTAAAACAAGATGTGTGGATAAAAGGCATGGTTTTGCCCAGAGAGCTTGTGTTGGCGTGTCTATGTTGGGGTCTGATGGTGTGGGACAGAAGTGCTGCCCACTTGGTACTGCAGCTCACCTACTCACTGACCCAACCAAGAGGATGCTGCCCACCTGCCAGGGGAGACCCTCGTCTCCTCTTACTGTATAGGGTCAATACGATCGTCTGATTCACAGGTATGAAAGGCAGATCTATACCGAATTACAATAAATATAGTATAAACTACGCACATACTGAAGGCCTTCTTATCGGAGCAACAAACATCTTATTTTTGTTTTTTTGCATCTTGTTTTTTTTTAAGTAGTTTGGCAATGAGGTTACAGTCTAACTCTAAATTCACAGCACATATTTTATACAGAGTATGCTAAGTGAGAACAAGCTTCATGGTGACAAGCAGATTGAAGAGAATGGCCACTAAATTCAGCTATGGTTATGTATGTGTGATGAGGTTTCCATGGTTTCATGATAATCAAATCATATGATCAATATGATAAAGCAGTATAGTACAAAAAACTGTTGTTTATTTTGTTTTATTTTTTTAATATTGTTTATTTTTTAATATAATAATAATTACAATACTTATAATAATAGAATTTAACACATAAATATATTTCTAAATATTACATCTCATATACTTCACAAAACACTTTATTGGGCTCCCAAACGAGGTGTGTGAATTTGATGCCATCCCAGCAGTAGCTACAGTAGGTATCATGGGGTATGTAACGGTCCACTGTCCAAATTAAGGATCAATTGTAACCTGGGAAAACTCACTGTTATTTTTTGACAACACAGCAGGCTTGTGGTACGCTATATTATGACAAGTTCCTCCAATATAATTTCCGTCCTCAGCCCGAGCAAAACAAATGGCACTTTTACCAGATGAATTTATATCTAAACAGAAACATTTTCATTTTGCAATGCCACTGAGGAGGGCTCAATTTCAACCCATTCATCATTCGCTTCAGTCCATGCCCTCCGCTGCTCCATCCAAATCAAATGTTTAAAAGATGTCTTTAAGACGTCGCAGGCGGCGCTCCGTGGTCAAACGCAGCTGTGCTGCCCCTCTCTCCGCTCCACAGAGGCGGGGTGGGTTAATACACCCTGGAAGCTCCTTCCACCAATCACCACCACCTATTACTATGTTAACCTCTGACCCCTGGGTGTGTCTCTGGGGTCGGACCACGGGAGGACGCGGAGAGAGGGGCAGCGCCACAGGAAATTGAAAGCATGCTGCCCGGTTGAACAGGGAGAGAGGCAGATGTGTCCAGATGTTCAAGACTGGAAACTTTTGTCTGAGGGGCGAGATGATCAATGATGGATCTATACAAACTAGGCAAGGCTGAGTTTGACCCCTGAAGTGTTTCTGTCAGTATACTCGTATACTGATACTTACAAGTGGCTCTTGTTAAAATTACATGTCAATATAAAACAGAGAATTATATAGATTATCTGAGAAATCTAATAATTACAGCAACTTCACATTAAAAGTGGAGATCTGTATAAGACACGATGGTGTCATTATGGACAATTGTAATGATCCACAACAAGTTAATTGAACATACTGCTACATGGATTAGTAATTATATAAATGTAGGACGAATCAAATAGACTCACTGTCTCTGAAAGACTTTTAATTTGGGAATCAGTAAGACTGCACACTCTCAGCAATAAATCCTACAGTCATTCCGAGTGTGGGCAAGCAGTCCCATTGGGAAAAGGGCTCATTAAAATTTGTCCTGGCAAATGGATCAAGTGATTTTGATTTAATTGCCTCAAATACATTTTTTATAACTTCTACATACTGGCAGAGGAGGAATGGCGGAATAATCCTCAACATGTGTGGCGCCTGCTGAACCGCCCACTCTGGGGAACACTTTAACTGGCTATTTTCTTTATTACAAACTTTAATTACGTATAGACAATTAAGCCATGGGAGCAATTATCATGTACTAAGCTTGGCGTGCGAGGGAAAGAAACGCTTATATAGAAGAACCCAAATCAACGCGATCAAAAGGGGAGCCGAGACGATGTGGGTTAGAATCCGAAGACTCTGGGGCGGAAAACTTTCCCCCCCGGAGAAAATCTCCAATAATTTGCAAGGGAAACCCTATATGTATCTGAGCAAGGCAGCTTCTGTTGCATAAGCGCGCCCCTCAGATCTAACCACAGGACTGGGTCTTGGAGACGCGAGGAGGAGACATCTTAAAGGCGAACCAGACATCCTCCCTCCAACCCAGCCAAGTGAAGCCCAGTCATCAATAGGTAATTTGAAAAAGCCAGGGGGAAAATCTGGGCTCTTCAGTGGCAGCTACTGTGCAGGAGGGCTCTTCCCTCAGCTCACAGCCTCAAAGCAACTCTATTTAGCGCTGCTTAATTGTGCCTCTGAGGCAAACATGTTATTTAATCCCAGCAGGGCCGTATTGAGGGAGTAAAAAGGTGCATGTGTGTGTTTGGGAACTACACATTGGGGTGGAATACTTCAGCTATTAGAGCATATTAGTGTAGGAGGTTTACATTAGTCTAGGGCTAATCAGTGGCTTGGACTTTTTAACATATCGTTGTTTAATCACGGCAGATGAATTGGTCCAGTTTTGGTAGCCTACGGTAGCCGGCGAACGTTGTGGCCGCGTAGGTTTCAAACCCTAGCTTGTGACACAGGGTTCAGCTTTACGCGCCACAGGAACGGCGCCTACTTTGGGTTGCCCTGGCCTGAAACGCTTCACGCTCTCACCAGGCATTCTTATATCAATTTTAATTCTCTTTATGTACTTGAGCAACTTCTCCACCTTTCATTTAGTAGTGTGTGTGTGTGTGTTTGTGTGTGTGTGTGTGTGTGTGTGTGTGTGTGTGTGTGTGTGTAGTGTACAGTACACGTGTTCTGGTGGTACACAAAGTCATACTAAGGAGTCATCTTCTGACTTTTTATGGTTGATTTATTCACAAGGAGTCTACATATATTGACACACAACGGTCTTCCAAACACACACTTTCACCATCATGCTAGTTTGATCTCCTAAATGGGTGAGAGAGAAATAGAATTGAACTATTTCATAATAAACTACCACATGGAATGTTTCAGTAGTGATTAAAGTCACATGCCATGGTTTTCACAAGCTCTCCAAAAATATTAACTGATTACTTGTCTTACATGTTCCCACAGAAAAACCAACAACAATACACATACAACGCATTCCTTCCAAAACGCCTTGAGCAAGAAACATCACATGAGATCGTTTGCCCTCATGTTGTCTGACAAGCTTCGGTGTCCCGTCCAAATCAGACAGCTACTGACTCTGACAATCATTTCATGTTTTTACCTCAGAGTCTAACTCTGCCAGAACCAAGCGTGAATGAGTTAGCGAGAGACTGGAGGGGGAGAGGTCTTACAACAGTGAGGAAGCACATAACCTCCTGTGACATTGGGGAGACTGCATCAACAAACGCTAGGATGAAGGGTAAACACTCCCTCAGCGCTGGTGCGGTTAATTCTGTGTGTTATCCTTATCTTCAGTAGCCGCTCCGCACATGACAATCCCAGGGCCAATTACACTATTATGATAAGGATATCTGCCAATTTGCCGGCTCTTGCTCTGGCTGCTGGCTAGTGGGCAGGTTTGGGCAGTCTCTCCAGTTTCTTGGTTTTTATTTGGTCACTGTGAAAGTCGATTTAACCTGATAGAGATACACAGTTGAGTATTCAGTTGAGTCTCACCTGTGATGGAAAAATGAACAATATGTTCCAAACGGAACGAGAAACACTAAATCATTGAGCAACCGGCCCCATAAACACGTCAGAAACCACAAAATAGATCGTCAAGCTCACACAGCGACAGTAGTTAATGAATTACAACCCTGATATTAAACGTACCATAATTATTGAGTGGTTTAATGCTGCTGCATTACATTGGAAAGCCTTTAAAGCTTCTGTGTGCCATTTTCACTCTGTACAAGATCCCACGTTCCTCCTCCCATTTACGTTGCATCACACTGTGAAGTAAAGTGATCCGATACAAGTCTTTTGGGAGGAAGTAACTACCTCGCACTGTGAAACTAGGCTTCCCTTGGAAACAATAGTTCCTAATGAAATATAAAACCTGAATGAAATCCCATAATTACAGACTTCACTCGCTACTGCTGTTTTAAACCCCTCCTTTTGTGATCGCTCGTCCTCAGTGAACTGTGTTCCTTCATCGTTTAAGAGTGCATTCAGAAATTAATTAGTGTATAAAAGCGTACGGAGAGATTACTTTTTACGACGGCTTGTACAGAGCCGAGTACGGCGAGAATCACAGACTGCTCTTTCGAAGCTTCTCTCATGGCGCTCTCTCTCTCTCTCGTCTTCCTCTCCGCCAGCGCGAAAGGGCCCAGGGTCTTCAGGCTATAGCCGTGCTCCATATTTCGGTGAGAGGGAAACTGTTGAGCGCGGAGGCTCCTGGCTGTTTGGGTTCGGCCGTGGCGATGTGAGCGCGAGCTCGGTCCGCGGCGCCCACACAAGGCCCTACCTGTTCTGCGCCGTGCCGAGGAGCGGCCGGCTTTTTTCCTCTTGTTAGTTTAACCTTATAGGAATGCGGGATCCCCTCTGACTGAGGCATAACTCCCAGTCAGATACATACATCAGATCACACGGGGAGTGTTAGGGGGCCTGGATGTGCCAAAGGGAGGGGGCGCGAACGCGAGGAGGGAACCGGCATCAAAAGGGGCGACGCCGGAACTGACCGTGATCAATAGCTTGGCAGCGTACCGCCGGAAGTGTCGGCTGTGATAGCCAAAACCCCCGTTCTATCTTAAACCGTTTATTTATTTATTTATTTTTTCTCCGACCGTAATCATTTTAAATGACGAAAGTGACGGGCGGAGTTAAAAGCGCGGCACAAAACTGTGTTCAGTCTCAGGCCACATCGGTCGAGATCACACGCGTCCTGTTGCCGTCCTGCGGCCGACTAGACGTAAAGCGGGCGCTGGAAAGGCAGTGAATAGGTGCAGTGTACCTGGACAGGTCTGGCGTAGTGCGGGCCCATGTACAGTATGGTGGCTGGCCTACAGCGTGGCGTCGGCTCTTTGATGTGGACGAGGCGGGGGCGGAGGAGGAGGCGGAGGTGTCAGTGACAGGAGGAGCTGTCTGTTTGATTAATGCTCTCACTCATACTGGCACCTGGAACCAATCCCCTCTGCCTTCGCCCAAGCCAATGTACATATGTGTGTGTCTGTGTGTGTGCATCACGTCAAAGTGTGTGTGTGTGTGTGTGTGTGTGTGCACGTGTCACATTAAAGTGTGTGTGTGTGTGTGTGTGTGTGTGTGGGGCCAGAAGGAGAGAGGGATGTATGGAGGTGAGGAACAGGAGATGGAGGTACAGTATGAGGTGTCATTAACAGCCACACAGGCCCATCTCCTAATTCGCTCAAATTACCTGTCCACACACTGGCCCCGACAGCGCAGAGATCTTAATGCAGCAGATCAAATACGCACCTGAAAATCTGAGTTGCCCACCTTCCCCTAAACACCCACACAGGCCTTTTAGGGCAAGCTGACGACACAGAGAGTTTGTGTGCGTGTGCGTGTGTGTGTGCGCGTGCGTGTGTGTGCGCGTGTGTGTGAGGGGGAGGAAAGACTCAGATGTGATACAAAGAGAAGGATCGGTTTGCGTACATGAGGCACAGGAGCAACACAAGAGATCGTCTCTTTCCAACCACCTCCCATCTGGCAGTGCGGGGGCGGCCATTTACTATAACACCGCCTCTCCTCGCTCCTGTCCTCCCTCCCTCCTTCCCCTCCCTCCCTCCTTCCCCTCCCTCCCACGCTTTCAGGAAAAAGGGTGATGACAAATGTGATTGGGCGGTGTCTCTTTGGTCACCGCGATAATCAGGCCCAGAGTCACCTCCGCACCACCTGTGACACACGCGCGCGCACGCACACACACACAAACACACACATACACACCCACCAAAACACGCACACAGAGTGAAATCAAATATGCCCCAGAGACACAAAAGGGCGAGAATGAGAGTGTGTGTAGGTGTGTAGAACACAGGCCTGGTCTTTGAAGTGTACGGTGTGTGTAGTTGATACCGACAATTCCCCAGGGAGGAGAGGGAAGCAAGAGATGGCAGCCCTCATTTGTAAAGTGGCCTCCAGAGAGAGAGAGAGAGAGAAAGAAAGAGAGGGAGAGAGAGAAAGAAAGAGAGGGAGAGAGAGAATAGGGGATTCCTGCTCCTTTGCACTGCCAAGAACAATGCCACAAAAGGGACATGTACCAAACACTGACGTCTCAAATGCTTGTATATTTATCAACTCGTCAGGACAGTTAAGACCCTTGGGTGTCTCTCTGTACAGTTAGGAAACTCACAACTGTCAGTGCAGAAAAGTCCGACGTCCTCTCATTTTTCTGTCTGTTCGGGAACGGCTGTGACTTGTCAGCTCTTTGCTATTGACAGACATGGAAGTTTTTAGGGAAACTTGACTTCATCAGTGACAACCCCCCCCCTCAGTTCGTTCGATGGGCCCTGTCACACTTCAACCTTCTCATCCGTAACGTCTATCTGATAGATTTGAATCTAATCAAAGAGCAGCCAGATCCTCACTGAAAGGATCTGTCAGTCTAGCGTTGAACTGCTGTCAGTCACCCAGGCTGCTATTGACAGCCGTAGAGGAGCTCGGAGAACTCAACAGCTCTCCAAGTGTGTTTGTTGTTCCATCAGTGTCCCTCCGTCGCTCACTGCCGTCTTCTCTCTCTCTCTCGCTCTCTCTCTCTCTCTCTCTCTCTCTCTCTCTCTCTCTCTCTCTCAGGGAAGAGTTCAATAATAGGCTTCATATGAACTACTGATGCCGAATGAACAGAAGTCCCAAGGGAGCAGAAATATTTTATCAGAGTGATATCTCCATACTTTCCTTCCGCTGTTGTCAGGGATTTTCAGAAGGCCTCAGCTGTACTTTGCACTGTATGTGTGTGTTTGTGTGTGTGTGTGTGTGTGTGTGTGTTTGTGTGTGTGTGAGAGAGAGAGAAAGAGAGAGAAGGAAGGAAGAAAGAGAGAGAGAGTAAGGAAAAGAAAAACAACCACAGAGAGGCAGGCCTATTCAAAGTTCCAGCTAAATGACAGGCTTGGTGTCCCAGTCTTTTCAGTCGTATTGTGTTCCTTTTATTTCTTGTTTGGGAGGAGAAACGCAATTGGGACAGAGAGAACGAAAGAAAATACGTCTGTCTCCAGAGAGCTACTTTCTGCAAAAAAAATAAATAATAACTTGTGTTTTTTTGCTGACAGATGCATTTCACGTGTGCCTTTTTGAGGTGATGTTCATTTGTTTTCTTATTCATAAGGATAGTCCGTCTCCAGCAAAGAGAATTGTAATATTATAGCGATAAATTATGCTGCTATTAATTAAAGATGTACCAGAAAAATATCAGAAAAATAACATGGAGCTTTGTCACAATTCTTTACTTCCATAATTGAAAACAATGAACATGGTTCACTAAATCATATGAGATGTGATGCACTTTTATTTATTTATTTATTTATTTAAGAATAACTTGCTATTGCGCTTTTGTTTACGGGTTGAAAACGCTCGATGAGGATAATTTGAACGCAAGGCCTTCACTTCATACAGCAGAGCACACAAACACACACACACATGGCCTTCACTTCATAGTTCATACAGGCGAGCACATAAACGCACACACACACACACACACAGTTCTCCCTCCTGGTCGCTGCGAACGCAGCAGAAACAGTAGAGTTGAGTTCTTTGGTAAACAAACAGTGGGAGGCTGCTGGGAGTCTCCAGTGGGCCTCCAAATTATAGTATGGTTACAGTATGGTTAACCAGAGTCTCTGAGCCAGCCCTCTGCTGCACACACACACACACAATACATACACACACATGCATACATACAGTACCAATAGACACACACATATGCACACATACCAACACACAAGCACACACACACACACACACACATATGCACACATACTAACACACACATGCACGCACGCACGCACACACATATACACACGCATGCATACTGTACACACATGCTCACACAGTCATACCAACACATACACACACACACACACACACACACACAGGACCCGTCTCCACTCCAGCCTAACCAAGGCCAGGCTGGGGAGAGCGGGGGGGGGGGGGGGCTGAGAGGTTTTATAGAGAACAGGAGAACGGTAGCTCACACACACACACACACACAAAATGGGCCTGTGATCAATATATTAACCTCTCATTACCATGGCCTTGATGTTTGCAATGACTGTTGTCGAGCGCCCTGTTTGTAAACGTGGGCTGAATGTACATCTGCTCTCCTCTGGGCTTTTATCACGCTGTGAGCTCAGGACTACAGCAGCAGGGTGGTCGACCCACACCAACCGCCATGTCAATAACGCCATTAGAGCAAGGAGCTCACGTTAGCATAGGATCAAGTCTTTAACAGCTACCCTGTGGTTAGTCAAGCCTGCGTCAAGATGCATTGTAATGTTCCCCTCTCTGTCATCAGACTCATAACACCCAGAAATTGTTGAATAATTGTTCTCACGCAGTACTCATGCATTTGTCACCCTGTAGTGCTGAATACTCATCTTAACCCTTTCCTCTGAGGAATTACTAACACTCAGGGCTGTTTTAGCAGAGACATAAAACTGTCTGAGAGCTCTAACTACTGGGGATGTCTCAGGCTTGCCAGAATCTATCACAGTGATATATTGCACCATGAAATGAGATTTTAAACATTTAGCGTTATCAATTCAAAAAGGATGATTTAAATCTTGTGCTTCCACAGTTGAGAGAGTGTTCCAAGTGGACAATCTAATTGTCAGAGCGAGACCACATCCCAGCAGCACCTCATGCCAGAGAGACATTTTATGCGGGAGACATTCAGATACTCCCTTATGTCAAAACGCACCACAAAATGGATCATTTTTGAAGGACAACGTTTCACAACGAAATCGATGCTCCCTTCGGGACGCGCAGTCATTCAGACTCGCTGCTCGGGACGCCAGCGCATGTTAATGCCATAGAGCAGGCGTCATCTGAACCTCGGCTTGGGGCAGAACGCACACACCATGAGACCCTCCTCTCCTCGCCTGGAAGAGAACGCAGCGGAACAGCCAAGGTCACGGGTCGCGCAATCAAACAATACTTAATCTCCCGCAAAAATCACGCTGTCCCCAAAACCGTAGACGCCAACGCCAGTCGCTTCTCTTTGAAGCCGGCTCTGGTTTGGTCCGAGGACGTCCTCAGAATTATGGAAGGGGTCCAGTATACCCCTCCCGTACCCCGTCTCCCTCCCCACCTCACTCCCTCCGTTCTGAGTCATCGCTGACCAGTAGCTTAATAGGGTTTTTGGTGTAATTACAGAGTGGGTCTACGGGCAGAGGTCCATCCCAACCAGGGTTGGATCGGCCCCGCTGTCAGCTTCACTCGTTAACTCATTCGGTACGCTCGACTGGGATTTTGGGTGGGCCTCTGAGGCAACGCGGGGCATCAGATGTTACATGCGAAGGCCCCTCCAAGGCCGTTCCTAGTCGGAGAGGATCACACAGGGCTCTCTGCTCTTGTTTTCTTTTTTTTCCACGTTCGAACGCCGTATGGAATTCGATCTGCTAGATGGCTCCGGGTTGTAGAGTTCAGAGTCGGTAGTTTGGAGCGCTTCCACGGTGAATGAGAAGGGGCTGGAAGCGTGTCAGGAGAAGGGGAGTGATCCAACCCACCCCCCACCCCCCAAAAAAAACGCTGTCCGCTCCCCCTACTTCCAGAGCCCCATTTTCATTTTCTGTGCTATCTGATTGGCTGCTCTCGTGGTAGCTGGACGTACAGTGGCTTTTAGGGTTGATGTCCACATTGATGCCGATCGCCCCCCTGAAGCATGTGCGGAGAACGGCGCGGTGAAGCCGCGGTCATGGCAGCAGCAGGCAGAGGCAGGCTGCGTTTCACTCACGGTCGGTGGAAGACATTAAAAAAAAGTCTGGTGTACCTACAACGAGAGAGGACGCCAAGCCAAACAGACACATTCAATGCACGTACGACCGTCCAAGATAAAACATTAGCATACGCTGCCCTGCCAGGCATATCATTGTCCTGCTCTACGGCCATGTTTATGTCTGTGTTCAATTGAGCATCCACTGCAAAACTATTTCCTTGTTTGGCCCTCTCCTTTAGACTTCTCTGCATTGGTTTTGACTTGGTGCACCTGGACATTCCACCTCTCTTCTTACATCCATACATCCTCACCTCTTCTCCCTCCCTCTCTCCATCTCTGCAGTCGGAGAGTCTGGTTGAGACGGGAGTGTTTTGGAGACCCGGAGTGATAGGGGATAGCCCCCCTGCGAGCGCTAGTCTGGAGCCCTGCCTGTCTGCTTCCCTCCCCAGTCACTCTATCCATCTCAGCTGCGCCTCACACCTCACATAAATCATCCTCAAATCTACTACAGGACAAGGAGAGCCTACCGAACCCCCCCCCCCCCCCCCCACACACACACACACACACACTATAAATCTGGTATTAGTTTTACCTCGCATAATGAATCCGGCTAAACGGTCCTGGATACATGAGAACAGCATGTCTTGCAGATGTACTATAAATATTTTGAAACTAGCCGGGTAGTTTGCAGAGAGAAGGGAAGTGGACCAGCGAAATACACAGAGGAAGGGGAAAGTGTAAAGTGGAATGTTGGCGTAGCCCAAGTGTCTGTATTGTCTTTAGCACCTACAGAGGTTCTCCGTCCAAAGTAAACGCTCTTTACAGGGTTCCAATTCCCGACCGTGGTTCTGTACCGCCTCCTGGA